>NC_082667.1:47012562-47318043 GCF_025265405.1 Mesoplodon densirostris | reverse complement strand
ATATTTCTCAAGAATGATATTTCTCAAGTTAATTTATCCCATTTCTTGAATATGCTATGTGAATATCATGTAATATGAACATTAATTTCTTGAATATGGCATAATATATTATTTAAAATGCATTTCATAAAGTACTAATCTGCTAGATACTGTGAAAAAAAGTTTCTGTGGTCAAATAGTTTAAGAAACAGCATAACCTCCCCCTTCTTAAAATTCATAGCACTACATACTTGCATAATAAAGGCTTTTCAAAATCCTCAGTAAAGAAACCTGTTGAAGTTTGTTTAACTTAGTGTTCTTCTAGCTTATTGGACTATAGAATTCCATTTCAATTTCTCTTTGGCAAGTGCAGTGATGTAAGGGAAATTTAATGGTTACTGTCAGACACTTAATAAGTCTAAATATGGTGAAATCATTTAAACATGTTCTGGCTTAAACATTTACTGAAACAGTTGCATGGCCTGCTGTTCCCTTTTTTTTTTTTCCATTTAGAACCTGTTGTGGACCAAATATGTATCAGAGATCTGAGCCATCAACAAATTCAACTTTTCTGTATTTAATTGATCAAAAACTAATACTTTCTAACAGTTATCTTAGATCTCAATAGCACTAGCAAATAGCTTTTTCCCCCAAAAAAACAAAGGTTTGTTTTTCTTTTTGCAAAGGTGCTTAGAGAACAATAAAGCTGCATTATATAATTTTATTATATAAAGATCAAGGTACGGCTTCCCTGGTGGCGCAGTGGTTGAGAGTCCGCCTGCCAATGCAGGGGACGCGGGTTCGTGCCCCGGTCTGGGAAGATCCCACATGCCGCGGAGCGGCTGGGCCCGTGAACCATGGCCACTGAGCCTGCGCGTCCGGAGCCTGTGCTCCGCAATGGGAGAGGCCACAACATTGAGAGGCCCGCGTACGGCAAAAAAAAAAAAAAAAAAAGATCAAGGTAATGGCCTCTAGAGCCAGATAGCTGGGGTTCAAAACCTGGCTTTACCATTAACTTACTGGTGTGAACTTATCAAGTTACTTAGCCTCTCTATCTTAGTTTCCTTAATCTGTAAAACAGAGTGAGAGTAGTATCTGCCTTAGAGGCTTATTATAAGGTACAAATGAGTTGATTTACACAAAACTCATAGACTAGTACCTGGTATATCCTATGTGTTCACTAAGTATTACAAATCACATTATTAAAATCTATCAGGTGGGATATCAGCCAGGGTCACACGTTGATGAAGTGACCTACCATTACATACCAGCTTCAAAGAACAATCAAATTGTTATATACCTTTGGGACTTCTTATGAATGATGAAATGACCAATAACTATTTGAACAAAAGAGAAAATCTTGATGACTTTGGGTGTGGCAATGATTTTTTATGTATACCAAAGGCATGATCCATGAAAGAAAGACTTGATAAACTGTCAGCAGCCATGGAGCAGGGTTCTATTTCTCTGTTCCAAATAGGTTTTTTGTGTACACACTAGATGTTTATAGAATGTTAAGCTGTTCTTTACTAACTAGTCAAATGAGTCTTCCAAAATTATATGGAGTCCATAGGCAGGGAGCAGGCATCCAGCTTTCAGTCTAGTTAACTCTCCCCTGCCCTGCATGAGACCAGAGAAGGACCTCATTGCGTAAGTCATCAGGTGATAAAATAACTCAGGAGAGATTCACCATATTTCTTCCTCTTTTGGGCAAGCCACTCTTCAGCCCACAGAATAAAGATGTTTTAGCCCCTAGTTTCTTTTGTGTCTCATAAATTCTCTTGCATGATATACTCAATGAATGTATACATGTGTTCTTTCTGCTTTTCCCTCCATTTATCTTTTCAGGGAGAGAGGTTCTGTTAAGTGGTGGATTACAGGGTGTGTCCATTGAGTGCTACCCAGCTGCAACTCGTTTTCTCCTAAAATAACTTGCATTAGTGTGCTATTATGAGGATTAATTTTTATTCCAGGACACTGATCTAATCTGCAATAGAAGTGTCTAATCTTCCTATTGATATTTGCCCCTTTCATTTTCTGGTTTTCATTTCAAAGGACCCTCACATTGCCTGCACATGGCTCTGTTTAAGCCCCCTGACTAATTAAAGCTAGGATTTAAGTGTTTCTCTTCAATCCTCAAATTTATTCCCTGATAAAGGGATGAGAGGATGGGTGGTACCATTTTACACCACCACCCTAGTTATATTTAGTTGTTTTACAAACTTGTAAGCAGACAAGACTACAGATATTAACTTGAGCTAACTTAAAGAGAAAGGAGTTATTGGAAGACTATTAAGAAGCTCACAGAGTAATGGGAGCTGGGAGAATCACACTTGGAAATGGGCAGGAATCATACTGTGGAGGGCTGGGCACTAGGAACCCTGGCCATCTTTGTAAAGTAAGATAGTGAGGAGAGCATGCCATCCCTGTAGTGCATATCTTCCAGACTTTTCTATTGTCTCTATGTCATTGGCTCAACAGTCTGAGTCTAAGGAAGAGCATCTGATAACTGAGCTTGGGTCACATGCCTGGGCCCTGGTCCTGCTGAGTGAAGGAGGGCAAGGATCTGTTTCTGTCAGCTCCGGTAACGGAATGTGCTCCCCAGGAATTACTGCCCCATCAAGATTGCCCACAGTCTGGATGTATGAATTCCAAAAGGAAATCTGGGTGTTCTTGAGGCAGCCAAAACAAAACAAATGCCAACCGAAACTGTGTTTCAATGAACCAGTTGTAATGTAGTAGAAAGGGATTGAGAACTAAGGATGGGAGGAAATAGGGAGGAGGTGAAAGAGCAGGAAACATTCACTCAAGAAAAATTAATTTTTGACAATAGGTACCTCTACATACAAGTAATCATGGCTTTTTGTCTAACATGATATTTAAAGCTCTCTGAAAGCTCAGAGTATGTAAAACACATCTTGGTGACTTAGAAGTATGGTCACCTTCTTTCACCACCAGATGGTGCTTTACATATAAATAGTGTAACATGGGTCCTGGGAAGTTTCCAAGCACCTGCTGTTTACAAAGTGCTTTCGTGTAACAGTCATTCAAGAAATATTGAGCTCCTATTGAAGATGAGAAATTTAAGTCCAGATGAGGGACACCAAACCTACCTGAACAGATTGGGATGGCAAGGTTTCCCAATAACAGCTGAGGCTTGGGCACAAGGACATGATAGAAGTTTGGAGGGAAATTCTAACTTAAGAGAGAACCACCAAAGAGGTAGGGAGGCTTGAGAAAGCATAAAGCTGTGAAATATGTACACATAAGTTTAGATTCAACTATGGCTATTTGTTTAGTTTGTTATCTGGCTCATCTCAATTCTGTGTCCTATGACCTGAACTTGGAAAAATTAGCTGTCTGTTTAAAATAAGTATTCTGATTCTATCCCCCCGGAATTTCCACTGCTTTCCTTAGCCAGTTATTTTTCTCCAGCTTCCCCATTTTCTCATCCTCTCTTTTTCTGTGCTAGAGCTGGATTGGAGCAGACTCATTGCAAAACAGGTGTTACATTAAGATACACCAGACCCCAAATGTTTATGGAACATCTACACTGTATATATAGAAGACTAAGAAAAAGCCCATGCTGTGTTAGTGATGCATTCATTCCGTTTGTAATTTATCCCATGATTTAAGCAATTATTATTTATTGTGTTATCATACATCAGATACTGTGTTAACATTTTACCTGTTATCTCATTAAATCTAATACAGTTTAGAATGATTATGATCCCCATTTTACTGATGATGAAACTAAGACTCACAGAAATAAAGTAGCTTGCCCAAGTTTTCCAGAATAGAAAATTAAGGGCCCCAGGCTTAGTTTTCCACTAAATATTCCCATGGCTGACTTCTTTATATAATTCAGGTCTCTGTTCAAATGTAGCACATAATAAGAAGCTCAACAAATTTTTGTTTAAAGACTGACACTCATTCCCAAACTTTTTTTTTCTTTTAATTTATTTTATTTAGTTTTTGGCTGCTTTGGGTCTTTGTTGCTGTGTGCGGGCTTTCTCCAGTTGCATCGAGCAGAGATTACTCTTTGTTGTGATGCACGGGCTTCTTATTGTAGTGGCTTCACTTGTTGCAGAGCACAGTCTCTAGGTGCGTGGGCTTCAGTAGTTGCAGTACATGGGCTCAGTAGTTGTAGCACGCAGGCCCTAGATCATGTGGGCTTCAGTAGTTGCAGTGTGTGGGCTCAGTAGTTGTGTCTCATGGGCTCAGTAGTTGTGGCTCGCGGGCTCTAGATTGCAGGCTCAGTAGTTGTGGCACATGGGCTTAGTTGCTCTGTGGCATGTGGGATCTTCCAGACCAGGGATCGAACCTGTGTCCCCTGCATTGGCAGACGGATTCTTTTTTTAAATTTTAGTATTTTTTATGTTTTAACATCTTTACTGGAGTATAATTGCTTTACAATGGTGTGTTAGTTTCTGCTGTATCACAAAGTGAATCAGCTATATGTATACATACATCCCCACATCCCCTCCCTCTTGCATCTCCCTCCCACCCTCCCTATTCCACCCCTCTAGGTGGTCACAAAGCACCAAGCTGATCTCCCTGTGCTATGCGGCTGCTTTCCAAACTATCTATTTTACATTTGGTAGTGTATATATATGTCCGTGCCACTCTCTCGCTTCGTCCCAGCTCACCCTGACCCTCCCTGTGTCCTCAAGTCCATTCTCTGCATCTTTATTCCTGTCCTGCACCTAGGTTCTTCCAAACCTTTTTTTTTTTGATTCCATATATATGTGTTAGCATATGGTATTTGTTTTTCTCTTTCTGACTTACTTCACTCTGTATGACAGACTCTAGGTCCACCCACTCACTACAAATAACTGTTTCATTTCTTTTTATGGCTAAGTAATATTCCATTTTATATATGTGCCACATCTTTATCCATTCATCTGGCAGGCAGATTCTTAACCACTGCACCACTAGGTCAATCCCAAACTCTTAACCACTATGCTATATTGTGTCCCTAGATGGGATTAAGATTATTTAACTTTTAAATTCCCTGATACCAAAGAACATGCTGTGCAAAAGCTGTGCGTGCAAGGTGCCAAATAATATGTGCATTGCTGGTCCATAGTTTTTTTAAAATTAGATTTTAATTTGCCTATAGTAAAATAAATATTAAGCATGTATATGTTTTTACAGGTGTATATACCTGTGTAATCACCACCCAGATCAAGATACAGAACATTTTCAGCCCCCAAGGAAACTCTCTGTGCTACCTTCTGGTTGATATCCCATCTCCCAGAGGTAGGTTTTCTGAATTCAATCACATAAATTAGTTTGCTGGTTCTTCAGCTTCATATAAATGTAATCTATAGTTGGTATTCTTGCAATCTTCTTGTTTTGCTCACCATAATATTTTGAAGATTTACCTATGTTGTTCATGTCAGTGGTTTCTTCTTTATTTATTGTTATCATATTCCTTTGTATGAAGATACCACAATTTGTTTATCCATCCATTAACCCATTAACGGATGTTTAGGTTGCTGCTAGTTTTTGGCTATTAGGAGTAAAGCTGCTATAAACGTTCTTATACAAGTTTTTACAGACATTTGCACTCAATATGTTATTTGGGAAAGGATATACTTAAGAGTGAAACTGCTGCATCATAAGGTAGATGTATGTTTAGCTTCCTTTTTTAAGAAGTGCATTTTCAAGTGTTTTGCCAAATTTAAAAGCTTTCTTATTGATCTGTAGAGTTCTTTATATAAATATTATGGATATAATCCTTTATCAGATATATCAGATATATGTATTACAAATATATTCTCTCAGTTTGTGATTTGCCTATTCAACTTTCTGCTGATGTGTTCTGATGATAGAAGTTCTCAATTTTAATGAAGTCAGATTTATCAATTTTGTCTTTAAAGGTTTGTACTTTTTCTGTCATGTTTAAGAAATCTTTACCTACCCCAAAATTGTCAAGTTACTCTCCTGCATTTTCTTCTAGAGCTTTATTTTTTTAGCTTTCATGTGTAAATCTATGATCTACCTTGAATTAATTTTGGGGTTTGATGTGAGGTAGGGTTTATTGCTTTTCCTATATGAATATGAAATTGTTGAAACGCCTTTTAATGAAGAAGACTATCATTTCCCTGCTGAATTGCAGTGATACTTTTGTCATAAACCAAGTGACTCTATAGGTATAGGTGTATTTCTGAACTCTGTTTTGTTATATTGGTCTATTTCTCTATCCTTGCACTAATACCCCACTGTCTTAATTACTGCAGCTTTATAATAAGTTTTGAAACTCTGATAGTATAAGTTCTCCAATTTTATTCATCTTTAAGATTATCTTGGCTATTTTAGGTTCTTTGTATTTCCATATAAATTTAAGATTCAGCTTGTCAATATGCACCAACTATTCATGCTGGGCTTTTGATTGCATTTACATTGAATCCACACATCAAATTGGGGGAAACTGAAATCAATATTCAGCCTTTTGATTCATAAACATGATGTAGCTCTCCATTTATTTAGGTCATCTTTAATTTCTTTCTATAGTACAAAGTTGCAATATTTTGTAGTTTTCAATATTAGCTTTAGGGAACTTTTCTTAAACTTGTTTCTAGATATTTGATGTTTTTCATTCTACTATAAGTGGTATTTTTAAAATTTTCATTTTCTGGTAGTTTCTTGATAGTATATAGAAATATATATATTTTTATATGTTAACCTTATTCCTAGAGAGCTTGTTGCTAAATTCACTATTGATTTTAACAGTTGATATATTTTCAGTTTTTCTTTTTTTACAATCATGTAATATGTAAATGAAAATTCTACTTTTTGTTTCCAATAGTGTACCTTTTACTTCTTTCTAGTCTTATAGCACTGTCTAGGGCCTCTAGCACAATGGTGAATAAAAGCTGTGGTAGTGGACATCCTCATCTTGTTGGGGAGAAAGCTTTGACTATTGCACCACTGAAAATGATTTAGCTGTAGTGTTTTATTACTAGATAACCTTTAAAAAATAAAAGATTTTTCCTTTCATTTCTACTTTTTGAGGATTTCTCCCCCTGAAATCATGAATGCATGTTTAGTTTTATCAAATGTGCTTTCTTTATCTATTGAAATGATTGTGCTTTCCCCCTATTTTTAAAATTGTTACTGTTGTGAATTACACTGATGGAATTTTAAAATGTTAAACTGTCCTTTTATTCCTGGAATAAACCCCTCTTGGTTATGATGCATTATGTACTTTTTTTATATCCCTGGAATCCTATTTATTAATATTTTATTAAGATTTTTACATCTACATTCAAAGGAGACACTGGCCTGTAATTTTTCTTTTTTGTAATGTCCTTTTTAGGTTTGATATTAATGTTTTACTGGTCTTAAAAAAGTGAGATCAAAAGTATTCCCTCTTTTTCTCTTCTTTGGAAGAGTTTTTGTAAACTTGGTATTATTTTGCCCTTAAATATTTGGAAGAATTCACCATTAAAGCCATATGGGTCTGCAATTTTTTGTGTGTGGAAAAGTTTTTTTTTTAATCTGGAAGTAATTTGTTTTGGGTCAACGCATCAGATTTTAATCATGGGTAATTTCCTTTTTCAAGATAAATGTTATTATACCTTAAGTGATGAATTAAAAGTTTATATAAAAATAATAAGCTCTAGATATCTCTTTTTTTTTTTTTTTTTTTTTTTTTTTTTTGCGGTACGCGGGCCTCTCACTGTTGTGGCCTCTCCCGTTGCCGAGCACAGGCTCCGGACGCACAGGCTCAGTGGCCATGGCTCACGGGCCCAGCCGCTCCGTGGCATGTGGGATCATCCCGGACCAGGGCACGAACCCATGTCCCCTGCATCGGCAGGCGGACTCTCAACCACTGCGCCACCAGGGAAGCCCTAAAGAGTACATTTTGATGAGTTTTGACAGTTGTATACTACTGTGAAAGTATTACCATACTCAAGATACTGAATATCTTCATTACCCCCAAAAGATCTCTCATGCCCATTTGCAATTCATCTCTGCTTCTGATCCTGGCCCCAGCCAGTTACTGAATTGCTTGATTCCTCTAAATTAGTTTGCATTTTCTAGAATTTTATACAAATGGAGTCACACAGTATGTACTCTTTGTATCTGGTTTCTATCAATCAATATAATGATTTTGAGGTTCATCAATGTTGTTGCCTATACCAGTAGTTCATTCCTTTCTATTACTGAATAGTGTTACATTGTATGGATATACTACCTGTTGTTTATTTATTTACCATTTAATGGACATATGGGTCATTTCACAGTTTGGGCTATTGTGAATAAAGCTGCTGTGAATATTTATGTATAACAGTTTGTGTGAACATATGTTTTTATTTTTTCCTGTTGAATGCTTAGAACCAGAGTGGATAAGTCATATGGTAGATGTATATTTAACTTTGTAAGAAAGGGCCAGTTTTTCAAAGTACATTGAACCACATGACATTCTTACCTGCAGATTATAAATTCTAATTACTCCATATCTTCATCAACACTTGTGTTATCAGCCTTTTTAATTGTACCCATTCTAATGTTGCAGTGATATCTCATTGTGGTTTTAATATGTGTTTCCCTAATAACCAGTTATGTTTTTTTTTCTTTTTTTTTCTTTTTTGCTTTATAACAAATTTAATCATTTGAGAATCTTTTCATGTGCTTATTGGCCATTTGTATATCTACTTTTGTAAAATATATGTTCAAACATTTTGCCTATTTAAAAAATTGAGCTGTCTTCTTATTGTTGAGTTTTAGGAATATTTAAAAATATATATATTCTGTATACCAGTTGTCAGATATTTGCATTGTGAATATTTTTTTCCTGTTATGTCTTTCCTTTTCATTTCATAATGGTGTCTTTTGAAGAGCAAAAGTTTTTAATTTTAATAAGTGCTATTTATGAAATTTTAAACTTTTATTATTAATGCTTTTTGTGTTCTAAGAAATATTTGCTAAACCCCAAGATTGCAAGATTTTCTCTTACATTTTATTCTAGAAGTTTTATAGTTTTTACTTTTAGATTTTGGTCTATGATCCATTTTCAGTTAATCTTTGTGTATTGTGTGAAGTGAGTTGGCTGACCAATTTATCACACAATGCCAAAATCAACTACATTTCAGTTCTTTTCAGAGTATGTTCATTTATCAGTAGTCTCCATTTAAAAAACAGTCATGAAGTATTCTTTTGTCTATAGAAATTACATTTTGTTTTGGTATGCAGAAGTGTACAATATAGTAAAAGCGGGTGAGTAACTGTGAGTTTAGTATTTTTGGAAGCCAAAATTTTTTTCTTATTTAACTTTTCCCATTGTTTCTTTAAGCATACTGGAATTTCCTCTATTAGCATTTATCATCATTATTCCTATTTTATGAATGAAAAACTGAAGCTCTGAAGTATTAACATTTTTTTCAGTCATACAGTTATTTATGCTAACATCAGGTGTAAACTCAGGTCTTCAATTTCAAAATTTTTTATTTTAGCTTATGTGAAATGGAAAAAAAGGTGCAAAATGTTTATAAGAATGACAGGTCAGATGAGTATAGCATAAATATTAACTTAGTATTTATAAATAGATAATATTATATACATGGGTATCATTATCATATTTATTATTCATTGAGGTCACATCTATTAAACATGGGAAAGTCCTATTGTATGACTTTTTTTTTTTTTTTTTTTGCTGTACGCGGGCCTCTCACTGCTGTGGCCTCTCCCGTTGCGGAGCACAGGCTCCGGACACACAGGCTCCGCGGCCATGGCTCGCGGGCCCAGCCGCTCCGCGGCATGTGGGATCTTCCGGGATCGGGGCACGAACCCGTGTCCCCTGCATCGGCAGGCGGACTCTCAACCACTGCGCCACCAGGGAAGCCCCTATTATATGACTTTTATCCTGCAGATAGGCCAGGTAGAATGGTTACAGTGTGCTATCTATTACTTGAAATATTTTCTTTTTAAATAGTCTGACTTGATGAATTTTCCTATGGGATATCATTCTATAGCTTAGTCTTAAAGTATTCTCATTTGTCATATTATCTAATTTATCTTTGGTGAGTTGTGTTACATCTTTGCCATTTTGTCTGTCAAAAGTTTATAAATAGCAGTCACTCCCAATGACATTAATCATTCTGGGGCCAGTCTTCCCAAGACTAGCACTTATCCTTTTAGTTGTTTGGTGGCTTCCCCTCATCTCTCTCAGAAATATCTCTGATTGCATTTGACCCTTAAACAATGGGGAGAGGGTGAGGTTTGGAGTGCCAACGCTCCCTGCAGTGGAAAATCCCCCTATAACTTTACAGTTGGCTCTCAGCCCCCACCCCACCCCCACCCCCATATCTGCTGTTCTGCATCTGTGGATTCAACTATCCCAGGATCTGTAGTACTATAAGATATGTTTAGTGAAAAAAATCTGCATGCAAGTGGACCCGGGCAGTTCAAACTCATGCTGTTTGAGGATCAACTGTTTAGTTGCCTTCTGACATATGGATTCTTTATGCCATGTAATGAAATACCAACTCCATTTTAATACAGTACTGAAGAATATAATAGTCTGTGTGAGTGATCAGGTCATCCTCTTATTCCAGAGACTTCAGGAACCAACTACACCTTCCAAGTAAATCCCAAACCTCTTTACTAAGCATTCAGACCGATCATCTCAGAAGTAACCTCCCTCCCCTTGTACTCCTATTACATTGTCTTTATACCTCTAACATGAGAGTTAAACATAGCTTTACAATAGAGTTGCAGTGCATAAGCGCTTAATTTATGTGAATTCAAGTCTATGTAAAGCTGAAAGAGAATAATTCTATTTAAATATTTCAGTTTTAACCACCAGTCCTTTATCAGTTAGGGTTAAATCAAAGAAACAGAACCTCTATAAATGATAGAAAATATGGGATTTATCATGGGCATTAGCTCTTACAATTATGTAAGAGCTGGTTAAGCAGACTGTGTCTGGTGTTGGGCCTAAAGTCAGCAGGGCAGCAGTCAGGAAGGAAAGTGGTCATAAAATGGGATAGAGTAAGGAAAGATTGGAACTGGTGAGGACAAGCTGGAACCGCAAGGACAAAGTGGAACCTGCATGTGTCTCTCATTGCATCCAACTTCAGTGATATGAATTACCTGTAGGATAACGTGGTACCTTTGGCCACACTGTTGAACATGCGCCTAGTTGAGGATTCAGAAAAGCTGAAGGAGAGACCTGGTGGGAGCTGGAGAGCTGCAGGACAGGCTGCTTGCCCATGCCAACATGGTGAGCCGCCATGATTAGTGCCTGGCCCTAAAGTGATTTTCAGAGCAAAGAAAGTCTTCTGCTTTACTTCTGCCTTCCAAATCTCACATAAATTTCTCTTTTAACTAAGCCTAACCTAGAGTCATACAGGGAAGGGGATTTTGAGAAATGCAGTTCCATCTTAGCTAACTTGACATACTACAAAGTCACCATAAACCCTTGAGTTAGCAAGGGGTTGAAGATATACATCTGGTAATTTTCTTTCTTTCTTTTTTTTTTTTTTAATGTATAAGGACATTCATTCTATTTTTTTAAATATAAACTTATTTATTAATTTTTATTTTTGGCTGTGTTGGGTCTTCATTGCTGAATGCGGGCTTTCTCTAGTTGTGGTGAGTGGGGGCTACTCTTCATTGTGGTGCGCAGGCTTCTCATTGCAGTGGCTTCTTTTGTTGCAGAGCATGGTCTCTAGGCATGCGGGCTTCAGTAGCTGTGGCATGTGGAGTCAGTAGTTGTGGCTTGCGGGCTCTAGAGTGCAGACTCAGTAGTTACGGTGCACGGGCTTCATTGCTCCACGGCATGTGGGATCTTCCCAGACCAGGGCTAGAACCTGTGTCCCCTGCATTGGCAGGCAGATTCTTAACCACTGTGCCACCAGTGAAGTCCCACATCTGGTAACTTCCAATCTGTCTCAGTTCCCAAGTACCTCTCATAGTATAAGCATCTCACCATGCTGAGTTCAATTCTACTACTTGGTTGAATTTTTCAAAGAAGACTGCTTTCCTAATCACCAGCCAACTGCTTCATTACATGCTCACCTGAAGAAAGTGATCTGATCCAATGCTGGAGAGAAAGACTGGCTGTATTGGGTTTATGAACCAAGAGGTGGTATATGGGTCTCCAACATGGTACTTTCCTAAAAAGGTATTTCTAGAGTAATTTTGCCCATATTCAATTTTCAGTTTATGCTTTGTCTTTGGAACCAAATCCTGGTTTTAGAACCATCTTCAATAAATATTTATTAAATGTGAATGAATTGTATATAAATTGTGAATGAATTGCAGTAGGGATTTTCTACTGCTGTATTTCTCTTAGAAAATAGCAAAATGCTTGATACAAATTAGATATTCAATAGATGTGGATTAAATTATTTATTGCAGATTTTTATTCTGGTGCTGTGTAATATCAAAACAAGAGTATGGTGTTTTTTTTTTTTCAGTGAAAATAGTGTATTTACATTTTAAAAAATTGGGGTAAGACTTGCACTCAGTAAAATGCACATGTTTTAAGTGTACAATTCTGTAAGTTTTGGCAAAAATATACACCTGGAACCGACACCGCAGTCAAGATATGGAACATTTCCATCACTCCAGAAAGTTTCCTGTGTCACATTGCAGTGAATCCTTACTATTCATAACCAACTACTGCTCTGATTTCTATTACTGTAGAGTAGTTTGATCTGTCTTGAACTTCAAAAAAATGAAATGATATAGAATGTACTTTTCTGTATCTGGCATCTTTTGTTCAACATGTTTTTGAGATTCATCCATGTTACTGTATGTGTCAGTGGATTAGTATTCCATTGTATTACATTGCATAAACGGTTTATCCATTCTTCTGTTGATGAACATATGGGGTTGTACTTAGCTTTTGGCTATTATGAATAAAGATGCTATGTACATTTGTGGACAAGTTTTGTGTGGACATAAATTTCTTTTCTCTTGGGTAAATGTCTAAAAGTGGAGTTGCTGGGTCATGGGGTAAATGTATGTTTAAATTCCTAAGAAACTGCTAATTTTCAGAGGTGGTTGTACCATTTTAACCTCCACAAGCAATGTATGTTGTTTTACATCCTTGCCAGCATTTGGTGGTGTCAATTTTTTAAATTGTATTGTAAATGTTTTCTTTTTCAATAGGTTTCTAAGTTGCCCTGAATATGAGCCACTGAATATTGTGTATGCTTTGGGACCTGGGTAAAAGCAACTGCTAATTCAATGTGGGTTTTGCAAGGCAAGTTGGATCTTGCAGAAAAGTATATGTACATTGAAGTACTTTGGAAAACTTTGGCTCAGTTTGTTTGTTTCAGTGTTTACATGAATCTCTGCACTCTGCCTGTACCTCTCTCTGTCTCTCTTTCTTTGGTAAATTATCTCTAAAATATTATTAAAGTAATCCATGTTCTTGGTAAACAGTAAATAAAGGAGAAAAGTGGAAGGTTCTCTGAACTCTTGTACTTCTACACACAATTTCACGGTATCCAAAAACAACCATTGTTAATATTTTTTGTGTATCTTTTCTCAAATATTCTATGTGTTTACTAACATATATATCAATATGCATGTATAATTACATATATATGTGTTTTTGGAACAAATAGGATCATATTATAAATACTATTCTGCAACAGGCTTTTACTTAATAATCTTGAAACTTAAAATATCAGCACATAAATGTAATCTTTCTTTTAAGCAAACTCTTAAAAGTGTATTTCAAAGTACAGATTTATAATTTTACTAGTTCCCTATGCTGGTTATCTTAGGTTAATTCTAAGATTTAGCATTACAAACAATGTTGCATACACATTTTTTTTAATGTATCATGCAGGTATATCCAAAGAGTGAATTATTAGCAGTGGAATTGCACAGTTTGCTCAGGCTTTATTTTCAGCTGAAGTGTATGTAGTTTCAGGATATGAACAGCTCATTGGAAGTTGCTAGTAAACACAGGGTCGTGTGTGTTTCCACAGCCTCTTTTGTCAAGAGACCTTTGACAAAAGGAAAAGATGATCTTGAAAGAAAGGTCTTTGTCTTTATCTTTTGTAGATCCTCCTTTGGCCATCTACAATTCACTAATAATTAGCAGTCATTCATAACCATCTTCCGAAACTGAAGACAGCTTTTCTAGAGACTAAAATTGTCATCACCATAATTCACTCAAAATCTAATCTATTATTCTAGGAAACTAATATATTTTTACAATTCCATTATTATCTTAAGATAGAACAATAATGCTGATATTGCCACTAAAAATAGCTGGCTGGGCAACTGTTCAGACAAATGTCACAAAAGAGTTTGCCCTTTGCTTGCTGCTGATCCATTTAGCAATCTTCTCTGCTTATTTCCCCAAAAGATTTGAGACATCTATGCTGCGAGGACAAGTGCTTCAAGACACAACACCATCAGTAAACTAAAGGACAATAGGCAGACGGTAAAAGGGAGGGTGAGGGGAACTTATTTTTCCAAGAAATTAGCTTAAGAAAGGCCCAGAACTTAGTTCTGAGCTTCTTAGTAAACTAGGTAGAGAGAGAAAGAGGCTGAGTTATAGAGCTTGCCATTTTCTAGCACAGATGTTCTCAGTTGTATTAGATAGAACAATTCTTCTTTTTATTAATTAAAAAAATTTTTTAAATGTATTTATTTAATTTATTTATTTTTGGCTGCATTGGGTTTTCGTTGCTATGTGCAGGCTTTCTCTAGTTGGGGCTACTCTTCGCTGTGTTGCGCTGGCTTCTCATTGTTGTGGCTTCTCTTGTTGTGGACCACGGGCTCTAGGCGCGTGGGCTCAGTACTTGTGGCTCGTGGGCTCTAGAGCGCAGGCTCAGTAGTTCTGGTGCACGGGCTTAGTTGCTCCAAGGCATGTGGGATCTTCCCGGACCAGGGCTCGAACCCGTGTCCCTTGCATTGGCAGGCAGATTCTTAACCACTGTGCCACCAGAGAAGCCCTCTTTTTTTATAACAAATATTTTACAATGCCTTCTTATTATCCTGAAATGAGGTTTATGGATAATACACCATATAATACAGCATACCATTTTAAATGAATATAAAGTCATAACTCTAGTATATCAGAGAAATTAAAGGTAAGTACTGTATAGTAAAATAATACATATTTTAACACGTATATGTCCAGGCATGACTATGCTGGAAGGCAAATAAAGTTACCACATGCTTTATCTATAGGAAGAATCACTTTGAATGCAACAGCTACAAATGCAGCTTAGTTCAGGTGTGTTGGCTACTCAGCTACCACCAGCCTAATTGATGGTGATGATATAACTTTCCTAACTGGTGAAGATTTCTTCTTAAATCCTGAAAAAGAGCACAGTCTCCCCCCAATTTACTTGGGTTTTAAATTCTTAGGAAATTAAGTGATATTGAAATTGAACAAAAATTTCTTTGTATTTACATGTAAAGTGAATTTTTTTCTAGGCTCATAAGCAGCCTTTTTTTTTTTTTCCTTCTTACATGGAAGTCTGATGAGATATGAAAAATGGTGCATAATGTGGAACAGTTTTCACTGTGCAGGACTGCCCTGTGCATTGCAGGCTGCAGAGCATCTCTGGTCTCTGCCCACACTACGTGCCAGAACTTCTTCCCTCCCACCATTGGGACAACCACTTTAGAAATCCGCTTGGCATTATTTGTTAAAATCTGCATTTCTCATGACCCAGTCATCTACTCCTAGTTATATACATATCAGAAATGAGTACATATGTGCATCAAAAATTGTGTTCAAGAATGTTTGCAGCAACATTATTCCTAATGGCTCCAAATGGAAACAACTCACATCCCCTCACCAGAGGAATGGATAAATAGTGCCATAGTCACACAAAGGAGTAACATGCAACATTGAAAATGAACAAATTGCTACTGCAGAAATCACGGAGAAATCTCACAACGTTTAGTGACAGAGCCACACACAGAATACATACTGTATGATTCCAAAAGTTCAAAAACAGGTAAAACTAATTTATAGTATTTGTTGGAATAATGCCTGGTGGGGGAATGAAGTGCGTTTCTGTGGTACTGAAGGAGTTCTATTTCTTGATCTGGATGGGGTTTACATGGGTGTATTTGCTTTGTGATAATTCATTATCAGCAGAGGAGAGAGTATGAAAACAATTCTACAGGATGAGATTGGTTAAGTGTAAAAGGAAGGGGGAAAAATGACTATAATGAAAAAAAAAAAAAAAAAGTCAACTACCTCCCCAAACCTCCTGCCCTCCATTTCCTATGACGGGAGCCTAGAAAAAAATCAAACCCGAGAAACAAATTCCGGCTCACACTCAAACCCTCAAACAGACCCAGAGACTCAAAAGTCCATCACTCGGGGCAAAAGGTTATTCCCAGATTTTGTCCAAGGTGATTACAAAAGCGACCAAGTATCTTCGCTGCTCAGGGTAAGAGGGTAAGGAAAAAACAAAGTTAAAAAAACATTAAGTTACTTACCAATCTCTTCCCGGCATCACCCAGGCCACCTGGGACCCGACCCGATCCACCTAAGGGGGCGGGGCCGAGGCCCTACTCTGACTCCCTGGCAACGGAGCAAGCCTTTGTTGTGTCCTAGCAACAGGCTCCTCCCTCCCCTTGGCTGGAATTCCCTCCCTCTGTCCCCTACCTTGCTCACCGCTCCGGAATACACTCTCACTGGGCCACTTGGTGGTCCTGAGGGCTTGGATTTGCACTTTCTGATTCAAGCGCCAGACAGATCTCTGAGTTTCTGTACTGGGAGCCTTTCCGGGAGAGCCAGAATGGGTTAGGACGGCGAGAAAAAAACGTTTAAGAAAGAAAAAAAAAATTAAGATTTGGTAATTTTTATTTTTAAGACACATCCAAATTTCCCAGGAGAGTGGGAAAATCACGTTTGTGCAAACTCCATATAAAGAAGGATGAAAAGACACCCTTTGAAGACCCAGCCTACTGAGGACTGGAGATGTTGGACACCATCGTCCCTTCCCCGCAGGACCTAGGCCGGCACAAGCGGCACACGCCGCCCTCGCTGAGCAAGGAGGGTAAGCGACATGGGGCAGGGGGCCCTGGGAATGAAACTTTACCTGCTTGGGGGTCGAGGCGGAGACCTTCTTCCCTATCCCTTGTCTCTGGCGGGCCTTGAGTGGCCGTGTTGCCTTGGCAGACTCACGCTGGACGTCCAAATACACTTTCTTTATTGACTTCTTTAATGAGAGAAAGGGGCCAGCTGAGGGGTTTTATACATTTATTTATTTCACTTTCGGCTGCCTTGGGTCTTCGTTGCTGACAGCGGGCTTTCTTTAGTTGTGGTGAGTGGGGCTACTCTTCCTTGCCGTGCGTGGGCTTCTCATTGCGGTGGCTTCTCTTCTTGCGGAGCACAGGCTCTAGAGCGCAGGCTCAGTAGTTGTGGCGCACGGGCTTAGTTGCTCCGTGGCATGTGGGATCTTCCTGGACCAGGGCTCTAACCGTGCCCCTTGCATTGGCAGGCGGATTCTTAACCACTGCGCCACCAGGGAAGCCCTATGGTTAAACTCTTATTATTTTGTCTTGCTTGACTGTTTTCCTTCGTTTTTGCATTTTCTCACTTCTCTGATTAAATTTGCTCTTTGGAACTCAGGGAAGGCCTAGGAGGATAAAGCTTTCCTACAAGCAATAGGCAGGGGACACAGAGGGTGGGGGGGGGTTGTCCCTGCAGAGGCCCCACAGCATCCTGCTAGGTTTCAGAATTTAGTAGGTGAAATGGATCAGTTGAATAGGGAGTGGAGGGGAGGTGAGAGTGTTCTTGGCAGAGAGAATAGCAAGATCAAAAGCTCTGGAGGGAGGGAGCCTGGTGTGATTGAGGAGCTGAAAGAAGGTCAACATGCTCTGTAGCGCTATAGCTGCACTAAGGAATGTGTTCATAAAGAGTCTGGAGGGAAATGGAGGGGTCAGGTTAGGTGTGACCTCATAAGTCACATTAAGGATGTTGGCTTTTATGTTCAGCCTGAGGGAAAGCTGCTACGTGTTTTGAGTGGAGCTAAAGGAGGAGCTGAATAACATGGTCAAATTTGCATTTTGAGAAGACTGGTCTGGTGGCAATGTGGAGAATGAATTGGAGGGTCAAGAATGCCTATAACAGTAACCTAAGTGGGAATGAGTCATCTGAATTCACTCTTGGTTTGAGTTGGTAACAGTAAAAATGGAGAGAAGTGGACAGACTGAAAGGCTATTTGGAGAAAAACTCTACAAATTATAGCAATGGACTGGATATAGAGGTGACAGAGAAGGGGAGTTTCAAGGATGCCTTCTGAGTCCCCAGCTTATATAACTGAGTAAATGATGGGACCATTTGTTGAGATTGAAACCCTGGGAAAAGGACAACATTTAAGGGAAGGAAAATCCAAGTTAAAGTGCCTTCGTGAGATATCCAAGAAGGCAGTTGGGTACACAGGTCTGCAACCTCAAAAGACCAGAGGGTGTCTGGGCTTCTAAGTAAACATTTGGGGTCATCTGCATATTGGTGGTCATTAAAGCCCTGGGCACAGATGTGACTGCTTAGGCAGAAAGTATAGAGTGAAAAGGGAAGGCAGCTTGGGGTTGTGTCTTGAGAAACTCCAACATTTAATGGCTGGGTTGAGGAAGGTAAGCTTGCAAAGGAGACTGAGAAGAAATACGTAGAGAGGCAAAAAGAAAACCCAGGAGAGGGTAGTGTCACAAAAGCTTAAAGGAGGAGGGAGTGGTCAGAGAGGTGAACAATTAAACAAGTCCATTGAATTTATTGACAAGGAGACCACTGGTGATTTCAGCAAGAGCTTTATTGATTGAATGACAGAAGCAGAAGTCAAATGACTATTTACTTAACTTTCACAAATGACCCACTGTAAAGGAGATGAAGATAAACTCCCAGTATCAGCAAAACACACAAATTAATTTTTCATCATTGTGTGTGTTGAGGCCTGCTGCTTTCATATGTTTCACCAAAGTTTAATATTATGTAGTTATAGTACTTAGAGGGTACCATCATCATTTTACAGATGTGAACTGGTTGAAACTATTGAAGATTACACAGCCAGCAATCCATGAAGGCAGGAAGGCTGTAGGTCTTCAGACACACAGCACACTGGTGTTTCCACTGTACTGTGCTCTGGGAATATGTTTCCTTGTCCAAATCACTCTGTAATAATTTGCTGTGCTTGTATATCAGTATTTTAATTTTAGAAGATGTTTTATAAAGTCAGGGGGCTTGTCTTTTGATATTAATATCTATTTCAAGTATACATTATTCTATAATTTACATAATGGGCACTTGGCCCTTTTTTTAATAATGATTATATATAGAGTATTCCTGCTTGGAATACACTTGGCACTGTGTTTAAAAATATGGTTTTGAATGCACAAAATGTTTAGAATTTGAAGTCAGATGAAGGTTGAATTGAATATAGAAGGTATGTTCAGGGATCATTTCTTGTGATTCTTGGTATTTCAATATTTGATTAAAATAAATAATAACCTTAGATTTCCTAAAAATATAAAAGTAGCATATTCTTTAATTTGCTTTTTAGACTGGATTAAAATTATTTTTCTTTTGAGATTTAGTGATACCTTTTCTGACACTTTGGGATATAGAAAACATCAAAGTTAGAAATCACAGTCTGTAAGATTTCCAAATCTATTCCATTTGAATTGCAGGAGTCTAAAACTTTCTAAAGGAAATCTTGTACATGTTTTCCTTTTCCTTCAGTGAAAAATATCAAATTTCAGTTTAGAATAATAACCCTGCTCTTATATGACTTTGCCTATTAGATTTTATAGAGTAAAAGGACACAGGGGACTTGAATGTATCATTCAAATGAGGAAAGACAATCTTCAAATTTCTAATTAAGCTCAGTCAAGTCTTTCCACTAGGGTTTGGTTGCAAGCTATCTAGTTTCTCCTGGCCCTAATTAAATCATTTCCTTTGGTTAGATTGTTTTCCTGAAATTTGAGCTTCATATCATGAGTCTAGGTGAAAGGCTTCACAGTTTTGCTTTGAAAAGTCTCCATGTAAGTCTGGATATTGAGATTCTGTATCATTAGTGAATTAATAATATTTTTAGTCATGATGAAAATTTGAACTCAGAAAACAGTTGGGACTGTTTGAAAGCCCTTCTTAGTTCTTAGCAGCCAGCAGTAGAATCCTTTTGTCTGCGGGGGGAGGAGCAGTGGGAAATGCAGTAGGATGGGATAGAATAGAAGAAATACCTGCTTATCGTAAACTGTATATCCGTGGTTTGGAGTGCAGGGCAGAATCTTGGCATTTGGCTCACTGTAGCATGGTGACTGAGTACGTTTCCATCACCCGACTTGTTCCTAGATGCTCATAAGAGTCACTGCTACTTCTTGTTGCCTAACCTGCTCTTTCCCTGGTATATTAAAAATATTTATAACCCTGATATACTGGATTAAAAGATTGCAATTTTCTGCTGTAGGTAGTGGTTTAAACCATTAGGAAAATCAGTTATACCAATAAATCAAGCAGTTTCTAAAATGGGGAAAGAATCCGTTTTTGTCCCCAACTGCATCTATGATCTGAGGTGGCAACCTGGTAAATGCCACTGTTCTTGATCCTTTATTTTGAGAATTAAAACATAACACTCTTTTCATTTGTCAAGAGTTCATTAGTGAAACGTATCTGTAATAAACTCCTGACTAGGTTTGGAATGGAAATGTCAACACAGACATAGTTTTCTATATTTATGAATATTAGTTATAACTAGAGTATACCTTCATATCATACATTAACACTTGAGTTATTGGCAACTACTTATTTTTCTACCACAGTTTTTTGGGAACACAGCTCAGAACAAGAAAATAAGCCTAGAAGGCCTCCCTTTGACCATTCAAAAGCAGAAAGTGCAAAGTACTAGTGGCAGAGAGAAGCAACAGCTGGAGGCCACCAGTGACAAATGAGAGTGAAAAGCAGAGTCAAGAATTTAGCCAAAATAGAAGTACAGAAACAGTTAGTGTACAGACAGCAGCCTTTCACGCCTTAGTGGCCCCTGGCCATCTTCCTGTGTTATAGAATGGTGCAAGAATGAATGTTCATGTTAATCAGATACTAGAGTAGACCCTTAGAGGTTTGTTGAATGGGTCATTAATAAAAGGCTATATTATACTTGGTTAACTCTATTTATAGAATAAAGGGAAAGGAGTGACAGATTTCCCTTTATTCTAGGAAGATTTTCTTCAGAAATTTCTTCTTCTTCCCCTCCCCCTCCTCCCTTCCTCCCTTTCCCCCATCCTCTTCCTCCTCCTCCTTCACATTTTGGGAACTTAAAGGGGTAGCTTTACTTACCAGGAAAATTAACTTTGGAGAATTACCTTATTTTCTGTTAATTCTAAATTAATTAGAAATTACTGTTATTGTATTCTGCATTTACATTTAATTTTTTTATTTTTAATTTTTTTTTTTTCTTCTGCGGTACGCGGGCCTCTCACTGTTGTGGCCTCTCCCGTTGCGGAGCACAGGCTCCGGACGCGCAGGCTCAGTGGCCATGGCTCACGGGCCCAGCCGCTCCGTGGCATGTGGGATCTTCCCAGACCGGGGCACGAACCCGTGTCCCCTGCATCGGCAGGCGGACTCTTAACCACTGCGCCACCAGGGAAGCCCTGTACATTTTAATTTATTAACACTAAGATACTATCACAGGGGTGCTCTCATAAATTATTTTTTGTTTCCTTTGAATTTCAGAAGTCTCTACTATTTGGGGAAATGTGTCAGAATTCGTGGAACAGCAGCTATCCCTACACAAGGTAGGATTTATACTTTAGTTTTAATGTAGGAGGTCAAAGAATCTTTCCGCCTTTGTCTCATGTAGTTTTGCTGGGAGCAGGATAGCAGACTTTAGAGCCACTCAGTTTAACTTGCGGTTTTGGGATTTTATGATGCTCACACTTAGGACTTGTGGGTAGTAGATTTAACAAACACGGATTTCACCCTTAGGTAATGACTTTGAAAGTTCTGCTCCCCTGGTGATAGGAAATGTATTGCTGGTCAGCCCGGGTGCATGTAGACAAAGTAGGTGAATTCTGTTCATCTGTGATCTGATAGTTCCTGGCGTGGCTATAGAAGGATATGACGCTTTTTGTTTTGCCTCTTTGCAGGGGATGGATTTTAATTGAAATATAAGAAGGCAGTCAGGAACTGAACTCAACTTGCCAAAAGTGAGAAACTTTGCCCAGGGCTGGGCTATTTCCTCCCATCAGGTCTTAAGTTTGGATGCCAAAGAACTGATCGGAGATTTGGGGAGTTTGGAGGGAACTGGGATGTTGTGAAAGTTTTATACCCTGCTCAGAGGTCCCAATATGACAGCTCTTGAGCTGAATTCATCCTTGAAACCTGTTTTATTTGGTCTGATAATTTGAATTAGTCATGGGCACTTAAAATTGGAAGAGTTTATACAAAGTTTTGTATTTATTTTCTCAAAAAAATCAGCAGATTAACAATACCAGTTTTCCTTCCTTACATGTGACACTTGGCTGGAGCTGACAAGGGGCTTTCCCCTTAGATGGGACATGCACTCCTTAGCCATCACATTCTCTGGCTTGATACCTTCACTCTGTTGCATTCTTTCTTTGCTCCTGTAGGCATTTAAGTTTGTAACCCTTGATGTATGATATTTCCAGGAAGTCAGAGACCCAGTGTGAGAGCCAGGAGTGTTTGCTTCTACCCTCAGCCAAGATCACCACACTGCAGCATGTGTCTTGGATGTTTTGTGTTGTCTGATTTTAAGTGAGGGACAAAAAACCTAAAAGAATGAGAAAGCAGAGATTCCCATGACCCCTTAAATCCCCCTCTGATGGCAAGGGATTAAAATTTAAAATGTCACACAATTTAGGACAATTGTAATCTTAGATATAGATTAAAAGCAGCTATGGCATCCATACAAGTTTTCTTAGTCCTCATAGCCTTTGAATGATATGGAGATGAAGGATCAGAAAAGCATTGTGGACTGATATATTTTATACTTATTTGAAAACTTAGAGTCATAAAATACTAAAGCTGTAAGGAATCATAAAGATCATTGAATTTTAAGGCCCAGCCTTAAAATTTTCTTCATGTTTTTTTGGATAACAGTACTAAGGATTATTTTTCTTTACATTTACAGTGAATTCTCTTTGTTGTTTTTTTTTCCCCTTCTTTGTCCGCTCAGGGAGTTCAGATTCCAGGACTTGGAACTTTCACTTTCACGAGACAAAAACTGGAGGTGGGAAACAACAAATTTATTCTAATTCAGAGGCCCATATTTATCATGGCAGAGAAGTTAGTAAAGACCCATGGACTCATACAAAACAAAGTACATACTCCCGGTAAATATATTTCATTTTTAAGACTTTCCCAGAAGGTGACCAGCCTGGGGATAAAAATGAAAGGGCAAAGCTTGCCCAGTTGCTGCTTTATTGGTTTCTGATTTGAGGAGCTCTCTTTTCACGTGATACATTTGGTAGAGGGAGCGGCCAAGGTAGGAAATTATATACAGTCTTCCTGCGGGCCATTTTAAACCTCAGTAGCTTAAAACCTGATATCAAGGCAGATTTATATAAAAGCCACATCACCAAGTCATACAGATTTTTATTCATATTTCAGATGCTAAGAAATTAAAAGTGGTTATAAAGAAGAGAAAGTTAGTTAGGGTCACAGGTTGGAAGAATCGCAGTTAATATCAGCTAGGAAAAGATTACTGTGTTTCTATTGTATATAATCTAAATTATTAAAATTTAAAAGTTATTAGAAGCTTAATAATTCCGTAAAGACTTAATACTGTATACACCTTTCACACCCTAAAATCTTCCTTCTTTCTTCCCTTCCTTGTTCCCTCCCTCCCTTCCTCCCTCTTTTCCTTCCTTCCTTCCACAAATATTTACTGAGGGCCAACTATGTGCCAGGCCTTGTTCCAGGTGCTAGGGACATAGTGGGAGACGTGATGCCTGCCACAGGACGCTTGAATTCCAGCTTTAATGTGTGTCTTTGTGACACCTGCCCTGGTTACTTAGAGGCCTTTGGGGGCTTCCTTCTTAATTTCTGGTTGTGTTCCTTTTGATCTTCCTTATCATGCCCTCGTGCATCAGACTCATATATGGATGAAGAGAGATCGTCTACCCCCAATACCAACAGGTGAAAAGGCTGAAACTTTCCTTTATGTTAACAACCCTGAAGGTTAATTTTCAGAGTAACTTTCCACCAAAAAATGATATATTGGAAAAACAAACAAACACCAATAAACTCTACTTAGAATTCATTATGCATATATTCTGTATGGTGAGTTTGATGGATTTTCCAGCCTATTTTTTAACCTAGAATTTTATGACAGGAGAAATATAATATCCGAATTCATCAAAAACCTACCAAATGAAGTGAAAATAAAGCCATTTTTTTTTGCAAAGACATTTGTGCCTTAGAACAGGGCTTATTTTGCATCTTGGATTTTGTAGTGTGGTCCAAAAAAGTACTTTAGATTTATAATTAATTTTTTAGGAGGTGGAGGAAATTTCAGAATTAAACATGTATGATTGAACTCATTCATAAGAACAAAGACAGTTTAGCTTTTTTTCTGGCCGTGCTGCACGGCTTGTGGGATCTTAGTTCCCTGACCAGGGATCGAACCCGGGCCCTTGGCAGTGAAAGTACGTAGTCCTAACCACTGGACCGCCAGGGAATTCCCGACAGTTTAGCTTTGGGGTGACAATTCTTTTTTTTTTGCGGTACGTGGGCCTCTCACTGTTGTGGCCTCTCCCATTGCGGAGCACAGACTCCGGACGCGTAGGCTCAGCGGCCATGGCTCACGGGCCCAGCCCCTCCGCGGCATGTGGGATCTTCCCGGACTGGGGCACGAACCCATGTCCCCTGCATCGGCAGGCGGACTCTCAACCACTAGGCCACCAGGGAAGCCCGGGGTGACAATTCTTCATCATTAATTAGGTAACTAATCAAACATTGTACAGTGATTCTTAAAGATTATTAAGACATGGTCCTTGCTTTGAAGAGCTCAGAATGTAGCATGGTAGATAAATATATAAGAAAATGATGCAACATGATTAAGTCCTGTAAAAGCAACATTGATCAGGACTGGATCATTGAGCAGAACTGGATCAATGCCATGGGAGCCCAGAGGGGAGGATGCCTAACTCTGCTTGGGGAGATTTAGGAGGATGACATGCCAGGAGGTCTTAAAGGATGATAAGATTTTGCTGGCAGTGGAAGGCATTTCAGGAACAGTATAAACAATTCAAGCATCAGGGAAAGAGTGAAGCCTGTTAAGGGAATAACAGGTGCTTCTGTGTGGCCAGGGCATTTGACTGTGGAGGCAAGTAAAGGGAAGTAAGAGGTTTGTAAGTGTGAAATTGTGAGGAGCCTTATATGGTTTGATAAGGACTATGGAATTCATCCTCTAGGCACTTAGGAGCCACTGACATTTTTTGAGCAGGGGATTATCTGTATTGGTCCAGTTTTTAGTTCAGGAAGGTAGCTCTTTTAAGTAAAGTAGTTTGGTAAAATATGTGAAAGCCTGAATGAAGGCAGTGGCAATCAGGAGGAAGATGAGGGAATCTACTCATGAGATATTTCAGATGTAGAACTGGTGGGATTTGGTTACCAGTGGAGAACGGTGGGTACAAGAGGAAGGAAGGTATTTAGGATGACTCAGATTTCTCAGAGAATAGATGGATACTCATGCCATTAACTGCCATAGAGAATGAAGGGGAAAGGCAGGCTGTGGTGGCAGATAAAATAATGAGTCTGCGGGCTTCCCTGGTGGCGCAGTGGTTGAGAGTCCGCCTGCCGATGCAGGGGACATGGGTTCGTGCCCCGGTCCGGGAAGATCCCACATGCCGCGGAGCGGCTGGGCCCGTGAGCCATGGCCGCCGAGCCTGCGCGTCCGGAGCCTGTGCTCCGCAACGGGAGAGGCCACAACAGTGAGAGGCCCGCATACCGCAAAAAAAAAAAAAAAAAAAAAAAAAAAGAGTCTGCTTTTGGACATGTTGAATTTGAGATTCCTGTCAGGATGTTTAGGTATAGATAATTTCAGAGGTCAGGAGAGGGTTGGAGACTAGAGGTCAGGATTAAGATAAATTTACCCAGGAGACAATATAAAGTAAGAAGAGGAGACCAACAAAGACAAAATCCTAAGATGGTGTTAAAACAAACACCATCTTATAAGAAGCAGAAGGGGAAGGAAGCCAGCAAAAGAGACCAAGGAGGAAGAAATTGGAAAGCCAAGAGTGGTGCCATGGATACAAGAGAAAAGCGAGGGTATAGCCCACAGAAGTTACAGAGAAGTCATGACAATGAGATTTGCAACGTCTCTGCTGGCTTGTCCATCATGACAGCATCCTTATATAAATGGGCTGGAAGACAGATTGCAGATAGGCGTTGGGCAAATGGGAGGGGAGAATCTAGGGGGAGATGGTATAGAATCACCATTAAATTGTGCAGGAGGCTGTGGGCTGATATAGGGAAGCTTGTGTATTGTAGAGCTGGTAATTCTCATCATCGAGCAGTAGTAGACATTGGAAAGGCTCTAAATTAATGTTTTGCCGAGTGAATGTTTAGAATGCCCCTATCTTCTCTCTGTCCTGGTCCTCTATCAGTGGACCTTGTCTACTATCTCTCTTTCAATTTATCATCTTGATCATCTTTCCTATTTTCCCTCTTTTCTGACTTGTGGACCGTGCATAGCTCCTATATCTGTTCTAGTTGAATAGACCCTGTGCTTACTTTCATGCTAGATATAACCATATTCCCCTGCACTGCCATTTATGGACTCATTAGAGAGGAAAAGCTGTCTGCAAGTCACTCAGACTGATACCCTCTGATAAGACCCACTTTTGTTTGAAAGGTGACTTCTAGTGGAGATAACTATCTTTTCAAAACACTTAATGTTTGTAGATATTTATAATCATTTTAAAATGTTATGATAACTGGAGGAGAGAGGCAAATATTGCTGCAGCGTGTCCTGAAAGGGGACTGAAAACTTCAGAAAACCCCCTGATGAAGAGGAACAGTTAGTTATAAATATGTCTCCAAGAGAAAATAAAAATGTTGTCTGGAGTATTGCTTAGGAAGATATTTGTTCTTATTTTGAGCAAAAAACATTCTACTTTTAGAGAAAATTATATTGATTAATATCTATTAATAGGGTACAACTAAAGGCTTCACATGGATAGTTCTATTTTTGAGTATTAAGTGAGAATCAGATAATTATTTGTGAGTGTGTATATGTCCTTGTTGTAATTTCCACTTCTTTCCCCTCACCCCAACTGTCTTTTTCTCCTCTAGGTGATATCCCAGTTGTTCCACTTAATTTTGTCATGATATCCCTAAAGAGTCCATTTAACAGAGATATGGTGGAAAGATGTGTGAAGGAGACGTTGCTTTTTTTATCACGATCCATTTCTACCAAACAAAACGTGGAGTTTACATTCAAAGGAATTGGGGTCCTCATGATCAGAGGTGGCAAAGTGAAGATGAGATTTCATAAGAACTTCCTTTTTACAATGGATGGAAGTGGGGCTTTGGCGAGAGCCCTAGCAAATGTAAATTAATATTTTCCTTCTCCTAACCCCTTTCCTGATTGTAGCTCTGGATCATCTGTAAATGGGTCATCTTTAAGAAAAACTAAGGTCGACATATATTAAATCGCAGTTACCCCAAGTCAAAGAAGTACTTGTTTATAGATGATTAACTCTCTGACAAAAAAGTTAGAGGGGCTAAGGAACTTTAAGTTTTAAGTCAATGCCACCTGAAAAATATAGTGATAGAAACTCTTATAATTCTGAACATTTGATAATACCTTATGGTTTAAAAAATTCTTCCTCATATATTATTTCATTTGAGACTCAAAACATTATAAAACCAGAATTATTATCCTGATTTTACCAATGAGAAAAATGGGGACTCAGAGAGGTTATGTGGCAACCTGAAGTCAGGGTGCCCTGCCGTAGAACTGAAATTCAAGCCCAGACTTCCTAATTACTCTTTTTGTGCTGATTACACTATTTTATTTCAATGAAAAATCGCATTCAAGTCATGTAAATGTATCTTTAGCTTTTTTTTTTTAAGGTGAAAATTACTTGCTTTTATTTATTGTTAAAACAACTTTATGAAATGATTTGCAATGCAAAATGTGGAAAACTGCTTTGAATAACTGGGAAAATAGCTACAGCATGGGAAAACGTATGTAAACAAACTTCACTGCCACCAAACTAGAATCTACTAATTTATCTCAGATGGCATCACAGAGTAGCAATGGCAGCTTCTGGTAAACGGAGAAACAGCAGCAAAGTCCTGCAGTGAAGCTGTGATTAATTACCAAACTGAACTGTTCACTCCACTAATCCTACAACTTCCCTACGTTTATCTGTCTATACATTCCTACTTACTACAGGACAAACACCCACCAAAGTGGTTCCAAAAAACAAATGAGATAGAAATTCACAATTATAAAACAAATCCAATAGAAGGCAGTGGAGGAAATTGGGAACTACTGCAAAGTTTTACTATCTAGTCCAGGTGATGAAAACAAAGTTTTTCTTTCAAGGCTGACCACTGTCAGGAATGAAATTAAGTATCAAAACTCTCCTCACTTCGCTAGGAGTGATTCTAGCTCTTCTTGCAAAGAGCTGAGCTGCTCCTTTTCTCGGTCTTCCTTTTGTTTCAGTTCATCCAGCACAGCCTGAAATCTGTTCTTGAGAGCCAGATTTTCCACTTTCATGATGAGATCCTCCTGTCGCTTTGCCCTGTCCTGGGTCTCTTGGAGCTTGCCTTTCATGCTATCAATCTGTTTCTGAATTCCCATAACCAGCTGATTAGTTCCCTCGTTTTCTTGGTGGTGTTCATCTGACTCATTTAGCTTGTCCTGTAGCTGCCTTTCCAGATCTTCCTCAGTGTCAATGATGTTTATATCTTCTTCATCTTGATGCTGTGTCTCATCTTCATCTTCACTGCTGCTGCTGAGATCGTTGAATATCTCCCGAAGCTCATCATGTTCTAATGAGTCATGGCCCTGCCTGTGGCCAGACATTCCTGGGGAAGAGATATCAAGGCCTTGATTTTCTGCTTCTTTTGTTTCATCTTCGGCAATTATTTCCCAACGGGTACTGACAGCTTCAGCATCTGTGCTCAGCAACCGCTTTACTTCTTTTTCCACATCTGGAGACTCAATATATTTCTTCTTTGCTGTCTTACGGAACCTTCTCTTTCTGACATTTTTTAGAGGCGGAGTAATTCCATGGTTCCATATAAACTTTTTCTCTTTGTCCTTATCCTTTTTCTTGCTTGCTTTGGGATCAGCAGTGGCAACTGGTTCCTCAACAGGAGGATAGAGATCACCATCAACTGTACAGACAAGCATCTGAGAGATATCAGCTGTCTTGTAAAAGGTTTTTTTATCGATGGTTTTCAAACTTTCCATAACACATGGCAGATCTACCAATTTTGATGCCAATGGGACCTGGTCCACTCTGACAATTCCATGACGCCCATCAGGGTGTGACTCAATTGTCAGTCTGTCCTTCAGGTTGACATGACCAGACTGTACCGCCCGCCTCACAGTAGAGGCATACTCCGGAGGTAGGCGTAAGATAAACTGGCTCTCTAGTTCATGAGGAGCATCATCTTTGCTCTTACTCATCTTTATTTCTTCGTGACTCACTTTTTCTCTAATAACCACTTCTTGCACTAAACAATTTCAGCTATTTCAACAGAAAGACCAGTTCTTTATAAATTGAAGTCTTTAATTACAAAGAGTTCTAGGTAGAACAGCAACTAAGCGTCTATTCCGAATTAAGCCCCAAGTCTTTCTAAATATGCTGTGACAATACCAGTCGTTAATGACGCATTGCCTTACTCAGGTCCATTTAAATCTGTTAGCTGCAATGCCAAGTTCCAACCTCTAGATGCCGCTGCAGGACAACGCAGGGAAAGCAAATGGCGGCTCCTACGGAATGATTTTCGGCACAGAAAGTTAAGGCTCAGCAGATACTCCCAATCCACAAACTCTCCCGGAACAAAGATACGCAAAAAGTGGGGGCGTAGTGAGCTCTCTTCGCCTCGGGTACTTACAATCCAGTAACGGTTGTAAGTCCAGTTTCTCCGGACAGGCGCGAGCGGGAAACGAAGCCACTCAGAGAAAGGCCTTTGGCTGGGAGCCGAGAGTCTCCTTCCGAATTCCTTTGCTCTTCCCGGCACTTGGCAAAGCGATCCGCTGATTATCGGTGAAATGGCTGAGGACGGGCAACGCGAAATCTCGCCAGGAACCGCAGCTCCGAACGCCAGATTCTGCAACTCCGCAGCTCAGGCGGCCTCCGTCCGTTACAGCAGACCTGAAATTCCCAGCCGGGGAGTAAGCAGGGAGCCTGCGATCCGGCGCTTTGAAGTTTTCCCCGGAGCAGAGTCGAGGCAGCGAGGAGGAGCGACGGGAGGTGGGGTGGGTGGGGAGAGGTGTGCGGGGTTGGAGGAAAGTGGGGTGGCGACGTTGGCGATGGGGGAAGGGGCCGGGCCGGGGAAGCGCGGCGAACAGCAAAGTTTGCCGTCCCCCGCTGCCCGCAACCCGCTCGCGGCGCCGCGCTCGCTCACCTCCCTCGCCGTCTGCTGCCAGCCGGCTGCCCTCGGGGTCGGCCCCGCCGAGGGGTGGGCTCTGGGCCGGGTGGGGGCGGGGGCGGGCTCAAAGCCACCGGACAGGTGGCGACAGCCCCGCGCGATCCTCCGGGCTCCGGCGGCTGGGCCGGGCTCGGCCGGGCTCAGCAGCTCTCGCGTCGCCGCTGCTGCCGCCCGCGCTCGGGCAGGAGCCCCAGCACCATGTTGACGATTAGCCGCGAGCGCCCGCTCGGGCTGGGTGTGTGAATGTGTGTGTGTGAGTGTGTTGGCCAAGTCTTCCCTGCGCGGCGACAGCGCGGCTTGGGCTCCCCGCCCGGCAGCTCGCGGGCTCCCCCTCCGCCGCCGCTGCCGCTTCGCTCCCGCTCTCGGTCACGGTCTGGGCTCCGGCGCGTCTTCCCCGCTGCCGCCGAGCTCGGTCCGCGTTCAGCAAGGAGCATAGCTCCGCCTCACCTCGCCGCTGGGAGCCCAGGTTCCGTCTGCCGCCGCACGCCGCGATCCCAACGCGTCCCCTATCTTTAGCTTTTAGTTTACATTGTTGTAGAAGAAATTTCATAATTGACCCATCACCGTTAACCGTTATGTAGCTGGTGTGACCTTCATGCTAAGTTGGACATAGCAGACTTTAAGAAGGCAGTTAAACAGTCAATCAACAGGACTAACTGAATCTTAATGTACTAAGTTTGTATGAGCGAATTGGATTATCATGAATGTTATATAATCCCTGTGTCCCACAGAGCAAAAGCCAGACTTTTAAATGAAAAAGCTATGAAAGGAAAGGTTATAAATATGGTTTAATTCTACCCTCTAATTTCTCCTTTCGTGGTGCTCTGGGATGGGTATTTAGGAGACGGAGTTGTGCACAATGAAGCTCTTGGTGTTTTCTCCACACCCTGGCTTCATACAGGATTGCTAAGAGGGATGCCAAACCTGTGTGTGAAAAGTGGAAACACACACACAAGTATCACCCTCTCTTTTTCATAAAAACATAGGCAAGATTTGCAAAACCAGAAGCAAGGCCAAAGTGCTGCTTCATCTCTCACCCTCAGGGATTCTACAGAAATTTGTAAGCTTCAATATGTGTTTAAAAGAAAGGATAATGTTTTAATTGGACTGCTGCACTCTAAGACGTACCTTTTAAGGAGCATTTTCCAAAAGAACTAGTCTTGGGAGATATTCTATGAAAAAACGGTCTGGAGGCCAAAGCACATGGGCATGTTAAAGGATCTAAGAGGTCTGGCTGGAAAGAAGCTGCTTTAACTGCCCGAATGTATTTAATCATGGAACTTTAGGTTGAGTCAATATTCATTAACGTCTATAAAACACATTTTGGGAAACTGCTATAAAGTTGTGAGAGTGACTGTTTTTCTCCCAAATGTTCCATAACGTAAACCTGAGTGCTGTCCTGCAGAAGAGCTCTCTTGGGAAGCTGTGTGCTAACTTCACTGATGCTGCTTTTCCTCGAAATATTTTTAAAACTTCTACTTTTGGAATCCCCTTCAAAGCCTTTTATAAACCATATCATTAATCCAAAAAGAATAATTTTATATATCATTCTATACTAGTATAATTTAATAATGTGATTATTATCCGTTATTATATATTTTATAACTTATATATTATAATTATATAATTATAATTTAAATCATATATAATATTATATATTAAAATATTATTATATATAATAATTATAATAGCCACTATTTGTGGAATGCTTATATGTGCTAGCCACTTATATACAGTACCTCATAAAAATCCTGTGAATCTGATCCTATTATGATCCCCATGTACCTAGGGCCTAAGGCTATGGGGCTGTTAGCAGTGTGAGGACTTAAACATGAAGATGCCTGACTCCAAAGCCCTTCTCTTAACTACCAGTTTTAGAGTTATTTGGGTCAAGAGTGGAATTAGCCAACTTGCTCATTTCCCTAAGAGTTTTAGTAAGTCGGCTGTCCTCTTAAAGATGTCTGAAAGGAGCTGTCAACTCTGAGGGCAGTTTCCAAGGAGGAAATGTTTTGAGAAAAGGCAGCATCAATGGAATTGGTATGCGACCATGCAGGGTGACTACTTTGACAAATGAGATCACTCCTCATTGCATTTTAAGCTCTAGGCTTTGAGCACTAAACAAAAATAACAGTAGAGAGTATCATGGTAGTCTGAGGCTTCTGAGCACCCTGTGGCTCTGATTTTTCTGTGTCCTAGACCACAGCCCAAGTATAACCTGTCTCTGTCCCTGTCTTCAGGGGCCTGACACTGTGGACTCAGTGTTGTCTAGCAGAGAATCCTTGGGGAAGCGGCCCAACAGCATGCTTTCATTTCCAAGGTCAGTGCTTTCCTCCACAGGTTCCTCCAGGCACAGCAATCCTTGGGGACCTATTGATGGAACTGGACAATGTGTCACACTTGAGTTTTCTAGCTCATGCTCTCTCTCTCTCCCTCTTTATCTCTCTCTGTTGCTCTCTCAGTGCTCCAACAAATAAGAGTTTATTGCATACACTTTCTGTAGTTAAGTTAAAAAACAACGGCACTTAGGATACTCTTTTTTTAAACTACTCTTGGTTCCCTGGAAATTTTCATACTACCTCCCACCAACCTTAGTCCTTGCAGTATTAGTAAAATTCTTCTCACCTGCTAGGCTTTGCTCTACCTTTCACCCCTTCTCTGACCTAGCTTCTTCCTTGTCCTGCAGTCTAGACTACCTCCTCTCTGAGCTCTGTTTTTTACCACTGAAGCAGCTAGAAAGACAAGGTACAGCTTCACTCCAAGAGCATAGGCATTACCAGCGGCTGCTGCTGACAATGATTACAATAATGATAATGATAACAATAATGGTAATAATAACAGTAATAGTTATCATCTATGGAGCACTTACTAGATGCTAGGCATTGTTAAGAACTTTCTCAGTAGTCTTGTATTTAATCTTTACTACAAACATTTGAGATACATATTATAATTTTATTCATTTTATAGAGGAGCAAAATTAATTGTAATTCTTTTTTTAATTTTTAATTAAAAAATTTTATTGGAGTATAGTTGATTTACAGTGTTGTGTTAGTTTTAGGTGTACAGCATGTAATTTTAATTCTTTTTTTTTTTTTTTTTTAACAAGTGAAGTGACAGGATGCAGTATTAAAAGCACTGGAAAAGGAGTCAGGAGACTTGGGTTTTATTTCCCATTTGTTCATTACTTACCCATTATTAGCTCTTAATCATGTTTTTAATCTTAATTGCTGTGCCATTAACTACTACGCATTTTGGGTAAAGGAAGTTTAGGAAATAGTAACCAGCTTCCCAAAGTATTATTTTCTCTCTCTCTCTCTCTTTTTCTTTCTCATGTTTTTGAGTCTGTGACATCCTCTTGTTTGTTGGTTTGGAACAAGTCCCTCCTGGAAAAACTGTATGCCACAGACCTCAGCAAAATCAGTGTAAGGGGGAGAATAAGGCTTAAAGATTAATGAGTCCAATCCCCTCATCTTACAGATGAAATGGTTACAAAACTGAGGGGCCAATCCAGAAATAAAACCATGGCTCCTGACTGTTTCAGTGTTGTTTCCATTGTAGCATGTTGCCTTACTCATTAAATATAAATCAGTGGTTTCCAAATAGTTTTATTTTGATTATATTTTGGAAGGCAAATTTGGCTGTCCTCTTGGACATAGTTTGGCTTAAGCAATCCAGGAGGGAAATAATTGCAGTTAGTTAAGGAACAGAGATGGAAGTTCCTGTCAAATAGAGAGCCTAGAAATGGACATGAGGACTCAAATATTCAAAACAACTGTAGGTGTTTCATTTATTTGAAGTTTGGCCCTTGAATTTATTGCAAGTACAACCTCTGCCCCACCCTTCCTTCCCAACTCTAACCCAGCACTCCGTTCCTGAGACCAAAGAAAATCTACAACTACACACACCAACTAAACAAACCCCTTCCTCCCTTGCCTTTGCAAGTCCCTCACTTTTGCCTGGGGAGAGGATGGAGAAGTGGGGAGGAGAAAGAGGGAGGAGAGGAGTGGTTATTTCTGGGCGTACCCTGCCTACCAGGCTATGAATCCTTGCCTTCAAGCTATCCAATGACTACCTTTCACTGGTTCAGGCCTATGGCATCTGGTTACAGAACTGGAAAAGACAAATTCAAGCTGATATAAAAAACAAAACTTAAATCCAGGCCTTCAAAGCAATTTATCTATATAAGAAGGGGGAGGGTCATGGTTGGCTCCCAAAGATAATGAGTCCATGATTTGTACTTATTAAATAAAAGCACTTGCCTCCTTGAGAGAAGTAGGCTTATTTCATTCAGAATCAGTGAGCAAGCTTGGCTGCTTCTCAGAACTGACAGTTTACACAGTCACCTATGGACAAATAGCTTGGTTCATTCCTAGGATTGAGCCCAAGGAGATGGAGAAAAAACTGCCTATGGTGACCACTGTAGAAGGTGGACAGAATGGACAAAGGAAGAAGTTAAAAGACCAGTCAGACAAAGAAGGTGTCCGAGGTAGGTTGGTGATTTCTGGGTATAATCTGTCACTCTTTACTACTTATGAGCCAAGCCGAACTGCTTAGCAACTCCTATGGCCAAAGTGAATAAAGTTAGTTTCATGAATAATCACTGTATTCTTCTCTCTAACAAACATCTTCTATTCCTGGAATCTTGTATCTCACCTTAACCACTTTATGACTCTCAGACTCTTAAACTGTGATCTCTTTGCTGGCTCTGCACGGCTCAAAACTCAGCTGCCTATGAGGTCCAGGCAGCTAACATAAATGCATGAACTGGGCTGGATGTCACATGATAGGGAGACATGTTAGCATAAATAATAATTTTTATGAAAAATGAAGAGAGGTAGTTTTATATCTTTGATATCTGGCTTTATAGAAGATAGTGGATTCTTATATCTGCGTCTTCATATAATCTGGTGTGATATGTTGTTTTGGTTGAAGCATGTGAAGAAAATCTTAGGATTTCAAAGACTTTTTGAAAGGGTCCTAGGGGTCCCCAGGGGTTGCCAAACTACCCTTTGATAAAGTAGTCTAGCAGATTATTGATTTGTGGAATTGTGGGCCAAGTGGTAGCAAATTTTCTGATTCTTCAAGAGAAGCAGATATCCTGACATATGAAATCTATTGACTGTTAAATTTTGGCAACCAATTTACATTGAAACAAAAATATTAACTGGGCCAAACAAAATATATATCAATGGGTAAACATTGGCTTGTGAATGTTGGTTTTGTGACATGTGGCCTACAGGATTACATACAAACTTTTTTTTTTTTTTTTTTTTTTCTGGTACGTGGGCCTCTCACTGTCGTGGCCTCTCCCGTTGCGGAGCACAGGCTCCGGACGCGCAGGGTCAGCGGCCATGGCTCATGGGCCCGGCCGCTCTGCGGCATGTGGGATCGTCCCAGACCGGGGCACGAACCCATGTCCCCTGCATCGGCAGGCAAACTCTCAACCACTGCGCCACCAGGAAAGCCTTACATACAGACTTTTAGCCTAATACTCACATGCTTTCATTCTTTAGTTTCATTTGTCACTGTTCCTTACAGACTCTTTCTTTGAGCAAAATTGTCTGTTTATGCTCTTCTAACATGCCTTGCCCTTCCTCAACTTCATGCTTCTGTTCACTGTTTTTCTCCTGCCTGGAATTCCCTTACTTTTTTTACAGTCTATCCCAATCCTACTCTCCCTTTTCACATCTCACTTCCTCCATGAAAACTCCTCTCATCAGTGGATTCTGAAGTGGCTTCTCTCTTCTCTGAACATTAGAGATTGCACCATTTATTTGAGATTTAGACATTCTGCATCATTGTCCTGAGTTGCTATTTATATAATGTGTGTAAATCACTTAGTACTGTTGGCAGGTGGTAAGACCTCCACAAATGACAGCTCTCATGTTTTCTGTTTATATCTTATTTTTCCTCTTCAACTGTATTTATTGAAAGATCTTTAAGGGCACAGACTTGCCTCTTTGTATTTTCTAAAGTGCCCAGCCAGAGCTTTGCATGTAATAAGTATACAGCAAAATATATATATATATTTTAACCACACTAGGGCAAGGGACAATATTCTATTTATTTATTTATTTATTTATTTATTTATTTTTTGCGTTACGTGGGCCTCTCACTGTTGTGGCCTCTCCCGTTGCGGCCTCTCCCGTTGCGGAGCACAGGCTCTGGACGCGCAGGCTCAGCGGCCATGGCTCACGGGCCCAGCCGCTCCGCGGCATGTGGGATCTTCCCGGACTGGGACACGAACCTGTGTCCCCTGCATCGGCAGGTGGACTCTCAACCACTGCGCCACCAGGGAAGCCCGGGACAATATTTTAAAGATAAGCAAGTGTATCTTATGTGAACAATTTCCCTAGTAAAATTATGAGTTTTAAAAAATCTGTGTTAAGTACAAATCGCCTATGTAGAGTTGAAAGGAAACTCACTTTCATTCATTCTACAGAGATCTTATCACCCAAGGTAATTCAATATAGACAAGCTATCTCCCCCGCCAAAGCAAGAAATGTCAGTTTCCCGCACAAATTGGAGCAGAATGGGAGTGGTGGGAAGAATATGAACGTTGAAAGGTAATGCATTGGGTATTTTCTTTTTCTTTCTTCCTCCCTCCCTCCTTCTATCCCTCTCTCCCTCTCTCTCTCTCCTTCTTCTTCCTTCCTTCCTTTCTTTCTTTCTTCCCTTCTCTCTCTCTTTCTCTTTCCTGCACTGGGTCTTCATTGTGGCACGTGGGTTCTTCTTTCTTGCAGTGTGTGGGCTTCTCTAGTGCTAACTGTGGCACGTGGGCTCCGGAGTGCTCGGGCTCAGTATTTGTGGCGCATGGCCTTAGTTGCCCCATGGCATGTGGGATTTTAGTTCCCCGACCAGGGATCGAACCCATATCCCCTGCATTGGAATGTGGATTCTTAACCACTGGACCACCAGGGAAGTCCCTGGGTATTTTTTGTGTTGCACTTTACTAAGTGTATTTTCAAGTCCTATCTTGATACAGGGAATTTTAAATAAGTGTTCATTGATTCATTCCTTCATCCACTATTCTTGATGCTACATTCTAGGTGCTGGGGATAATCAAGACGACCAGGGCTCACAATCTGTGGGAAAGCCAGAGTGATAAATTATGATTCAGTAGGATAAATGCTATGACAGAGGTGGAAACAAAATAGCACAGAGGAGGAAACATCTAACTTTCCTTGTGGTTTTGGGAAAACCTGTGTTGTTTTCTGAGTGTGTGGATATTAAGATGTGACACAGGTTCATATTTAGATCAAACTGGAAAGCATTTTTGCCAAACGTGGCTGGCACTCAATAAATGTTCTTTGAGCAAATGAATGTATTACAATTTATGATGGTCCTGTTTTCTTCTTATATCAGAAGAGTTCTATTTTCTCTCCCTTTGTGTAGGATACTTTTTAAGACCTCTGATCAGAACTTAAGGTTCTGATAAGTATCTATTGAGCATCTACTATATATCTTTCACTGTGCTGTCAACTTTCAAGTTATTAATGTCACAATATATCAGCTATCATATGTGTAATTTAGGTGCTTTGTGGATTCCTAAAGTCATGTTCAAAACCCTGGGCATGCTTCTTTTGAGTAATCCCGTTATGAAAGATAATTGAGAATTAAATGTCTAGTACTTTGGAATTTAGCTCAGTCCAACAAACATTGAGCACCACTGTGTGCCAGGCACTATTTGGACACTGAAGCTATAAAGCTATGTGACATAAAAGACATATAAACCAACTTTCATAAACTTAGACTTGTAGAGAGATTGAGGCTAAAGAAATAATGCACGTGATGAAGATAACAAAAGAAAGTACAGAGGCTGCAAAGAGGAGGGAGTAATTATTAGGGATTCCTAGTAAAGGCTTCCTATAGAAGTTGACCAAACAATGTTTTTTTTTGGTTTTTGTTTTTTTCTGATTACTAAAGTAATACATCTTTATCACAGAAATTTTGGAAGAAATGAGAAAAGCAAGAGATACAAAACAATCACCCATAACCCCACTAAATACAGGAAACCTTCTGTAACGTTATGGGTGTACATCCTTCATTTCAATGCATTTATAATATGTACATATATTTATACTTGAAACATATAGATACATTTTAAACAAAACTGAGATCATATCATATGAACTTTTGCTACACAACAAAAAGTGGTGAAAATTTCCCTATGGCTTTAAATATTCTAAAACATGAACAAATGGTTGCTCATCATCTCATTGATTAAACCTTTTGTTTAGCACATCTCCTGTGGGATACTTAGATGGTTTTTAGTTTTTTATATTATGAATAATGTTGTAACAAATATAATCACAGATAATTCTCTGCACACACCTGCGTATTCTGTAGGGTAAAAACTTTGAAGTGAAATTTCAGAGATAAGGGATGAGCCTATTTTTCACGCTTTTGATACACATTACCAGTTATCCTCAGGAAGACTGTACCAAATTATCTCCCCAGTAGCAGTAATGTGAGGGACTGCTGTGTTCTCTACAGCTTTGCTTATACTGGACACTGTACCCTCCACGCACCCAGGGTAAAAGCTGAAGTCATTACTGTGGCGTCAAGGTCCTGCCTGATCTCTGACCTCTCTCCTACTTTTCGCCCACTAACTCGTTTTCCTCAAGCCATACTGAACACAGGCATGCTCCCACTTCAAGGCCTTAGTGCTCATTTGCTCTGCTAGGTCCTTTTCCATCAGATATCTGATTATTATTATTGCTTTACTGCCTTCAGGTATCTGCTCAAATTTCACCTTTTTGGTGACAACTTCCCTAGACATTCTATTCATGATTTAATACCCCATTCCTCCAGCATTGCATGGCATTTATCATCACTGAACAGACTATAGAATTCACTCATTTACCTTGTTTATTGGCTGTCTACCCCCATCAGCATGTCACTTCCATGAGGACAGAGCTTTTTTTATGTGTATTTTGTTCTTTACTACCTCTCCCATGCTTAGAGCAGTACATATAGTAAACACTCAATAAATTTTTGGAGAATGAATAAATTTTACCCCAATTTCACTGAATTGGTAACTGAGACTTTGTAAGATTACCCAGCTTGTCTAATGCCAGTCAGCTTCTAATAAAGAAAGCTGGGCTTTGAACCCACTCAGGTTTATCTGGTATAAAGCCTGGGTTCTTACCCTCTATACATGTAGATGCTCTAAAGAAAACCACTGAGATATTTTTCATTTTCTTATATTTATACTTGTTTCTAAAATTATCATTAATAATTGATGATAATTGATGTCAGACTACATTAACATTAATTAATGTTACATTGTTTTTTATAGGTTACGATCTCTGGGTGGTCTGAAAAATGACAATGAAATGAAGCCTAAAATTTCTCCAGCCACTTCTTGCCAGGATCATAATAGGGCAGGACAGGTACAGTGTCTTCAAAGAAACAAAAATCAGTCAGAATCTTCCTCTGACTTCTGTTTCTCAGAGAGAATTCTGGGAATTGCTCTTTAATATATAGGTATGGCTCAGGTACTCAGGACCCATAACTGGACTGTGATAAATCTATCTACTAGTCAAAATCTACCAGTTCACAGAAATAGGGTTGGGAAATCTCCACTTTCCAGTTGCTATAAACACATCTGTTCAGGCAAGAGTTTATTAAATCCTCTGGAATATTTGTGGGGTCTTCTCTGAAAATCTCACTTGGCTAATATCTTTAATACTTCCTTTTATGAAGTGTACTTCTTGATACACCTAGCCTTTGGAGAGCTTGGGAAGGGAATGCATAGGCAAAAAGGTAAAAGGTAAAAATCAATTTGCCCTAAAACTTGGTGTTACAGGAAATGTGTTATGTATGCTTGCAACGAGCACAGCGGAATTTCCCGTTGTACTACGGTGAGGAGAGGAAGAGGAGAGAGGTGGAAGATGAGCGACTCCTACAGCAGTATCAGATGATGAAAGATCAAGAGGCTGTCTTCAAAGAGCAGGTAGATCAACACCTCGGTTAAGGAGTGTTTAACATGGGACAGGAGAACGTGATTATAAAACACCATTTAAAAAGTTCCATCGTGTGTCTGTACTGTAACATAGTGAACCATTTACTTACTTATTGCTGAACTAAAGCTTAGGTTGTGTCCAAGTTTTCACTAATAGTAAACAGTCCTGGGATGAATATCCATGCAGCTGATGTTTGTACATGTCACTGATTCCACCCCCCCACCCCATGAAGACTGAGTTTTATTATTTATTTATTGGCCAGACCGTGCAGCTTGTGGGATCTTCGTTCCCCAACTAGGGATTGAACCCAGGCCCCTAGCAGTGAGAAGGCCAAGTCCTAACCGCTGGACCACCAGGGAATTCCCAAGACTGAGTTTTAAAGGTGGAATTCCTGGATTATATAGCTTTATTTTTTATTTCTCATAAAATATAATCCCAGTCAGGGCTTTTCCCTTCAAATTCATGGCCTATCTCAAGTAAAGACAGAATGGCACCTTTGCATTTGCTTTATCCCGATTTCTGATCTCCAATAACTGGCCTTACTGTCCTCTCCTGCATTTGTGATATCAGAGGTAACCACTCATGAAATATTCCATTCCTTCTTACGATACCTGTAGAGGTGGTGCCTGGAGCCCAAGAATGGGAAACAAAAGCCCACTTAAAAAAAAAAAATCTATGAACACATCAGAAAGTATTTACCATTGCCTCCAAAAGGCAGGTTTCTACCTTGGTTGGGTTACTTTAATACAGTAGAATTAAATTTTTAAAAGCTCTATTTCAATATGTGATTTTTTTTTTCTCACAGATGCAAAGTCTGGCTAGTAGAGAACAGAATAAAAAAAATGCTGCCTATAACCTTGGAGTTGCTGAAGCCATAAGAATCCACAAGAATGAGAAACCTGAATTTCATGTAAGAGTCTTTTTGAAATTTCTAGGGCTGATACCTGCCCTCCTTGTGAGCATTTGGATCCACTCTCCGTATTGCGCCGATTTTTTAAAGTGGTAGAGGTAAAAAGAGGCTTGTGCAAGGCTGAAGCTTCCTTCCAGGGCAGGAGTGGTCCAGGATCTGCCTCCACACCATTCACATTCATAATACAGTTCCTACTAGTCATGACAGCACTTGTTAATGATAGTAATTTTCAACCAGGACCTGGGAGAGGTGGGGATAGGGATAGTATATTAAATTCCTGCCCCAGGATCAGATGATCTAAGGAGAAAACCAGCATCCCCTGGGAGCTTGCTGGAAATTCAGAATCTAGGGTGCCACCTCAGACCTCCAGAATGAGAATCTACGTTTGAACAAGATACTTAGATGATTTGTAGTTTCCTTAAAGTTTGAGAACCCCAGCTTCAGAGGGACGTGAGCCACCTGTTTTGCCATTTAATGTTTCCAATCATGATGTGCCTACCTTTATTTCTGCCTGAATCTTCCTTCTTTCACCTCACTATCTAGGCAGTGTGACACTCTGGACATACACCTAATAAAATAGATTTTCTTTATTCATCATCAAGCATTCATTGAATTCCTTTGTGCTGGCCACTCTGCTAGTGGCTAGGAATACAAAGATGAATAACACAAGGTCCCTCTCTAAAGTCTCAGGATAGTGGGGGAAAGAGATTTAAAGAGACAAGACTGTGATATACTAAATGCTATGATAAATCTTTGAACAGAGCAAAGAGGAAAGTCACTTAACCCAGACCAGAGATCTGAGAAGATTTCCTGGCATACAGGAGTTAGGTAAAGAAGTGAATGGAGGCAAAACCTTCCAGGCAGGGGCAATAGGGAAGGAAGAAGAGGGAGCACCATGCTTTTGAGCTTTAGGTACTCTCTCTCTCTCCTCTTAATTAGATATAAGGTCCACATTATATATTTATCACTGCCTACTTTGTATCTCCTCTTTGTTATAACCGTAGATACCTTAAAGTGAAAAAGACCAAAACAGAAGTTTTGATTCCCCTTCTCAAACTGTTCTTCTCCAAGCCTTCCCGTTTTAGCAAGTGGTATCACCAGCCAGACAGTTGCATGAACCCCATACCTAAAAATGCTAGACTAGTCCTCCTTAGCACCCACATCCAACCATCTGTGAGCCCACTTGCCTTCACCTCCAAAAGGTATACAATATCTCTCTATGTCTCTTCATCTTCAATGTCACCACCCTAATCCAAGCCACATTAGAAGGCCCAACTTTTTTTAAAAAAATATTATTTATTTATTTATTTATTTAGTTGCGTTGGGTCTTAGTTGCGACAGGTGGGTTCCTTAGTTGTGGCACGTGAACTCTTAGTTGCGGCATGCATGTGGGATCTAGTTCCCCAACCAGGGGTCGAACCCAGGGCCCCTGCAATGGGAACGTGGAGTCTTAACCACTTTGCCACCAGGGAAGTCCCAGAAGGCCCACTTTTGCACTACTTCCCTAGTCAGGCTTGCTGCTTGCCCTCCTACAATCTGTTCTCCACACAGCAGTCAAGGTGATCTTTTAAAACTGTTCACCAGAACAGATCATTCTCTGGTTTAAAGCCTCTAATGGCCTTCCACTGAATTAAAATAAAATCCAGACGCCTTACCTTGACTTATCAAGTCCTCCTGGTTTGGCCTGTCTCCCTCTTTGAGCTCACCTGCTCTACTCTCCCCTTGCTCACTATGCCTCAGCCACATAGACCTTCTTTCTGCTTGTTTCCATCTAGTGTCTTTGCACTTGCTGATCCTTCTGTATAGGACACCGGTCCCCTGATATTTGCAGTGGAGGTGATTCAGTCACCTCCCTAATAAAAGTCTTCCCTAATAACCAGTTTAGCCCCATTCCCACCTGGACACTTGCTATGAGAAGGGCTTCATAGTACCTATCACCACCTTAAATTATCTGTGTGTGGTTTGCTTGTTGGCTGTCTGTCTCTTGCATCAGCACGCAGGCTCAAGGAGCTTGAGGCTCTCTGTGGATCTCTGTTCTTGATCACTGGGTTCCCAGTGTCTAGCGTGGCTAGGCCCAGAGTAGGAGCTCAATTTTCCCTCTTCCACTTCCTCACAGTCCCTGCTCATGCTTCTGCACTCACTCAGAATTCCTCCTCCTTTCAGTATGCAAGTTGTAAGTACTAGCGGAGGGCCTACTCCGTGAAGTCCTTTTTCATCTCCCTCTCAGTTATGGGGCTTTGGTCAGTTCTGCTCAGATTCATCCCTGAGCATACTCATATGATTCTGTGGGTCACTAGCTGGTCAATGTGTTGAGGTCTGGGCACACATTATAAATTAATCAAGGCTTTCTGATTGATTTTAGTCTTCTGAATGATTACCCTTATTCTTTGTTGCTTTTTAGTATTCTAGAATAAATGAGTTGCTTCTCTTTCATTCTAGAAATCCTTCTTTTTTGATAAACGGCCACTCAGTCCTGAGATTAATGCTTTTAAGCAAGAGAAACATTACCAAAGTCTCCTGAAACAAATAGGTCACAGACGGGAAAAGGACATAAAGCAAAGACAAAACAGCGAGTTGATGGACCGCCTGGAACAAATGCAGCTGACAGAGGAGTGAGTCTAGCCAGACATGCTCTGAAAAATGGATTTGGAATGTTCACATGATGCTTCTTTCCATGTGGGATTGGATCAGCGTTGGTAGTTTCATTAGCACAACTGTAACCAACTGAGCAAACTAACCCAGCTAGCAGCCAGTACCATAGCCTAATACTTCGTTAGAAACATGGAAAAGCCAGCATTATTATAACTATCATTAGAGTAATGATTGCTGTCTATAATCATTTTAATTACAGAGTATCATTTTGTATTGTTTTGTGATCATTAATCTTGGTAGATGGAGGAAGGGACTTGTCTTGAGCAGGCTTCATTCCCAGCTATTCCCAGGTAACCTCAAGGCAAAGCTGAGTTGTATTATAAGTATGAAGGGTGTCCTATGGAACCTGAGGGCAGGAATGTATGGGGGACCCAGGAAGACTGGAACCAGGCACTAAAACCCATGTAAAAAAAGCTTTCCGTCTGCTCACACCCCAGCTCCTTAGCTGACATTGTCTGTATTCCAGCTCACAGTTGGATGAATTTCAGTCTCAATTCAAAATTTTCAGGAAAGAGAATCTGATTGGTCCTGCTTGGGTTATCTGAGGCCTGGGATAGGGTCAGGGCCACAGAGTTCAAACATGCCTAAGTGGGCCATACTTCTACTACTGAGGTCAGGAGAGCAATTAAGGAGGCTACTGTGGTGTGAGAGGAACTCCTAAAACAAATAAGAATCTAGCTTCTGTGACCAAAAAACTATTTCCATAAAATGCATATGTTCCATTATATTCACTTTACAGATCATGTGGAGTTTGCATATAATAGATTCATTTTATAATAGGAAAGACCACTCTTCTTAAAAAGGAATCTTATGATGAGTCATTGTATTGCATGCATAGACACTTCCTGCTTTCCTATCTAGATTTTTTTAAGCATGGGGGGAGGAGGGGTGCCTGTCTTAATGGTAGTGCATTTGGACTATATGGTTGGTCACTTGCTTATACCTGCCCATCCATCCCTGTCCAACACATTGTCCACTAGCCTATGGATTTGAATTACTCTTTTCTTTCTTAAAATGAAAGTTCCTAGAAGGAAATATCACTTTTCATCAGGCTCTTATTCCTATTAATATTTATTAAACATGTTTTGTTGATGTTAATCTGTATTACTAAAGACTCTATAACAAACTGTGGTCCCACCTTCTCTTATTCATAACTGCCAGACTTGCTGCGCAAAGGGCCAAATATATAAAAGATAAGATGGAAGAAACACAGCGTTACAAGAGAGCTTTGGATGCACAGGTAAGGGGCCAATTATTCCTTTAAACTTTTGCAGGGTTTCAATAGCATTCTAAAAATATGTATAAATCCTGTACTGTTACGAATACTCTTATGTGTTATCCATTTGGTTGTTCTGAGGCCCTTGTTCTTTCCTCTGGGGTGCTGGTTTTTTTTTTTTTTTTTTTTTTTTTTTTTTTTTTTTTTTTTTTTTTTTTTTTTTTTTTTTTCTTTTTGCGGTATGCGGGCCTCTCACTGTTGTGGCCTCTCCCGTTGCGGAGCACAGGCTCCGGACGCGCAGGCCCAGCGGCCATGGCTCACGGGCCCAGCCGCTCCGCGGCATATGGGATCCTCCCAGACCGGGGCACGAACCCGTATCCCCTGCATCGGCAGGCGGACTCTCAACCACTGCGCCACCAGGGAGGCCCTGGGGTGCTGGTTTTTACTATGCTACGGCCTTGTGCATTAAGTCTATTCCCTGGTATAATTATCATCTGCATTATGTGTGTCCCTGCTTCAGATAAAGAACAAACACCCCCAGCTGCCCATGTTTGAGCCAGACTCTTCTGGGGCTATCTTTGCTAAGGAGGAGGGTGAGCTGATGGTGGAAAATCGAAAGAGAGAACAGAATTACAGGAAGGACCAGATGGAGGCAGCTGCTAACCACAAGAGGACAGCCATGTTGCACCAGCTGGAGGACCAAAAGTGGGATTTGATGATGCTTCAGAGGACACACAAAGAGTAAGACACCCTGGATCTTTCCTCCTCCTCCTCCTCTCCTCCAGAGAAGCAATCGTGATAGTGAACACATTGAGGGCTTACTATGTGAAAAATATTATTCTAAGCTTATTATGTGCTTTATCTAGTTTCATCCCCACAATTCACCCTATGAAGAAAAGTTATTAAATTAGGGCTTCCCTGGTGGTGCAGTGGTTGAGAGTCCACCTGCCGATGCAGGGGACGCGGGTTCGTGCCCCGGTCCGGGAAGATCCCACATGCCGCGGAGCGGCTGGGCCCGTAAGCCATGGCCGCTGAGCCTGCGCATCCGGAGCCTGTGCTCCACAGCGGAAGAGGCCGCAACAGTGAGAGGCCCGCGTACCACAAAAAAAAAGAAAAACAAAAAAACGCCCAAAAAACAATATGGTACTGGCATAAAAACAGACACATAGATCAATGAAACAGAATAGAGAGACCAGAAATAAACCCATGCATATATGATCAATTAACTTATGACAAACAAGTCAAGAATATACAATGAGGGGCTTGCCTGGTGGCGCTGTGGTTAAGAATCTACCTGCCAATGCAGGGGACACACGTTCGTGCCCCGGTCTGGCAGGATCCCACATGCCGTGGAGCGGCTGGGCCCGTAAGCCATGGCTGCTGAGCCTGTGCGTCCGGAGCCTGTGCTCCGCAACGGGAGAGGCCACACAGTGAGAGGCCCCCCACAAAAAAGTTATTAAATTAAAAACAAACTCATTTTTAAAAGAATATTATGTATTCATGTGTATATAAACATATTTATACACATATATAATGTAAGATAAACAATAATTAATTCCAAATGCCTTATCTTTTTTCATATTCTTTTCCATTATGGTTTATTATAAGATGTTGAATATAGCTCTCTTGTTGTTTATCTATTTTCTTTATAGCAGTTTGTATCTGCTAATCCCCAACTCCTAATTTATCCCTCCCCCACCCCCTTTCCCCTTTGCTAACCATAAGTTACAAACAAACTCTCTCGATCCTACTTCTCCCTCCACTTACCTTTCCATAGTTTTCTTTCCCTTTACAGGACAATATCTGAAAAGAGTTGTCCACCCCAGCACTGTCACCTGGAAATACGATGTGAGCCACAAATGTGCTGTCCCGCTCAAGTGGACACAAACATGAAACTGAGGCCCTTTCTCAACCTCCACTAAACCCCTTCTTCAGAGAACCGCACATGTAGTAAGCTGTGCTGATGTTTGCTTGTGCAGGGGTGCTGAAGGTGTCAGGGTAGGCAGAGGAGGACTTTATGCCATAGCAATGCACAATACCGTTAAGCTCAAACATCAGACACCCACTGTTTTAAAGTACCCATTGGTTACCCCACAAATGGAGAATTTTTTAAGATCCTGACCAGCCCTCAGCCTTGTAACATCTCCTTGGCTCCTCTTGTCTTCCCATTTCCCATGTTTCCTACTCTCCCGCTTCCACCCTCTGATTGCCACAGAGAACTACAGTTTCTTCTTTGTAGATGTTCAGCAATTTTCAGATACTTGATCAAAGTTCTCAGGAGTTCCAAGAGGGCTTCTCTTCAAAGGAATCTCCTATTTTTTAATTTATTTTATTTTTTTGCGGTACGCGGGTCTCTCACTGTTGTGGCCTCTCCCGTTGCGGAGCACAGGTTCCGGACGCGCAGGCTCAACGGCCATGGCTCACGGGCCCAGCCGCTCCGTGGCATGTGGGATCTTCCCGGACCGGGGCACGAACCCGTGTCCCCTGCATCGGCAGGTGGACCCTCAACCACTGCGCCACCAGGGAAGCCCAGGAATCTCCTCTTTTAAAAAGGCAGTTGTACTTACGAAAAGAAAAAAAAGTTATTATATTAAAATTTTATAAATGGTCAGTGGGATGGTGCAAAGATCTGTTATGTTCTATAGCAAGTAGGTTCAGACAGGAATATATGAGTAGAATAATTGGGTGAAGGTGGGAGGGTATTGTGATAAGGGTGGGGTTGGATTGGGGTAGAGAGGTGAGAGTAGTTAAAAGCATGGCTTTTGGAGTCAAATCAGATGGCGGACTGAGTCTTGCATCAGCCCAGGGCAATGTATACTTGTATGTCTGTACTCTTTGCTAAAATACTGAAATATTTCCATACTTCTTGATTAACAGCTGTTGCCCCAAGCCCCACAAGTGCACCCCTGCTGCCCAGGCTGCTCCTGCCTCTCCCTGGGATCCCCCATCCCACCTCTGCATGATCTTTCACCGAATGGATGAATACCTGGGGTCTCCAAGACCACTTCCGGTCTCCATTCTGATTGATTGATATGCGGTTCTGCCATTTTACTAGTTGTGTGGGATTGGGTAGGTTACAGCCCCCTGAGGGCATTGGTTTCCTTATCAGTTATTAGGGAGAATACTAATATCTACCTCCAAGGTGGTTAAGGGTCAAATGAAGAAGTTCTTTTAAGGAGCTTGTTTCATAGCAAGCAGCTGCCCCTTGCCCCGCAGTGGCTCTGCCTTTCCGTGCATGCTGCCATAGCCAGATCTGGGACCCTTTGCGTGTGCTGCGGAGATTATTGCAGTTTCCTCTTCTGCTCCTTAGCTTCGCTGGCTGTTCTCCTGAACATGGAGTTAGGAGGGTTTAAACTCTGTCGCTTCCAGACTGTGTGACCTGGACCATATCACACATGGGGTCTTTGAGCTCTCTTTTCCTCATATGAAAAATAAGGATATCACACCCGCCCTGCCTATCCTCACTATGATGATTAAATGAGATTATGTATGTGAGAGCATTTCTGGAAACTTCAGAGCTCTGATCAAATACAAACTATGGTCGTTATCTGGTTATCTCTTTTGTTGGAGCTCTGGTCGTAAACCCCCGTTTTAATATGGATTAGATCCTTGTCTTTTGTTTCTATATCCTTTACTGATTATTCCATATTCTCTTCTCTTTTCTTTTCCAACTTCCCCATCCTCGGTCCATCTCAAGATGTGATCTTAGGTCTTCCTGTGGCAACTAGAAGGTCACTTTCTTTCAGAGGGAATGACTTAGTCTGTGTGATCCAAACAGGCCTGTGGAAGTATTTTTACTTGTTTTACTTTTTTTGCTTTAAACTTTTCTGCTTTTGTTTAAAAAAAATAACAATTCATGCTCATTAAGTGAGTTAGTGGAGAGATTAAAAAAAAAAGGCTAATAATCTCCCCTACCAAGTAGTCAGTGTTAAGTTTAGCCTTCTACATTTTTTCCTGTTCTTTATAAATATATTCAAACAATATACACACATATATTTTTCCTTCCATTTTTGTAAATGAAAATGAGGCCTGTAAGATCTTACATATTACTCTGCAACCCAACCTTTCTTTAACCTAATAATGTGTCATTAATTTGTATTTAGGTCAGTACCTATATATGAAATTCATTTTTCTTTAATAACAGCATACTATCTATAATATGGATTATATAGTTTAACTTTTGCACCATTGATGAACAATCACTTTCTTTCCAGGTATTTTGCTATTACAACAATTCTGCATTAAGCATTTTTCTTATTTTTCCTTATACTGGTTGTTTTGTTTCTACTGGATAAATTCCTAAAAGTGGGGTTGCTGGATCAAGTGTATGACACATTTTAAATACTACCAGATACTGACACTTTGCTTTCTAAAAAGGTACAGCAATTTGCTTCCACCAGCAGTCTTGGGAGAATCCTAGTTACTTCCCCTCTAATCTTACTTCATGTTCTTACTTTCTAGGCATTTAAAGTTAAACTGACTTTTAAACCTATCCTTTAAAGAATTGTATAACAATGGCCAAAAAGCATATGAAAGGATGCTCAACATCAGTAATCACTGGGGAAATACAAATCAAAACCACTAGGAGGTAGCTGCTCATTAACAAATGGTTTCCATGCTCTGTGAGAGTGTGGGGGTGACCCTTATTCAACTGTCAGCTGTCATCGATTGCACTGTTGGAACTAGAGGTCATTTAACATTTAACTCTATGTGTGCCTCTCCAAGATAAGAGGTATTCCATGTTTTATTGAACATTTACTTATGTGAACCTGTGACACAGGGATTCCCTACTCCAGTGAATAAAGGTGGCAAGGTAGGAATGTGAGATTTAAAATACGGCTGTGCTTTATATTACACAATTTAATAATTTAATTCCAATAATATAGAATGCTGGAATGCCAACTCTATGGAAGTCCGAATGGAGTAAGCAGTCAGCAAATTGTTCATGTTTTCCCCTGCAAAACACCTATGTAGATGTAAGAAAATGTCTTTCACTATTTAGGATATATATATATCAGTGTGACATACATGGATAAGATGGCTATCTTTTTCTTCTGTGTTTTTTTCCGAAAAGAAAACATTTATACATTTGCAGAATAGTGTAATAAGATTTCGTAAATGCAAAGATAAAATGTGTTATCATTTATCTTGGATTATACTATCTGTGGTTTAATTGCCTTGTGAAATGTCCAAAACAAGAACAATTATATATTTTTCTTACACCACATACACCATGAAACATTTAACAAGTACTTCTTTTAGACCATTCAAAAGATTAGGAAGGAAGAAAATTGTCTATTCAGTATTAGATAAAACCATTAAGATGTGAATATATATGATGTAAAGAGGAAAGATAAAGGAAACTAGAACTGGCAAGGAAAGAGAGAGAGAGAGAGAAAGAAAGGGAGAGAGAGAGAGAGGGAGACTACCTCACAGGTGTTAGGATGGCTATTATAAAAAAAAAAAAAAAAACAGAAAATAGTAAGCATTGGAAAGGATGCGGAGAAATAGGAGCCCTGTATGCTGTTGGTGGGAATGTAAATTGGTATAACCACTATGGAAAACAGTGGTGGTTCCTCAAAACATTAAAAGTGGAATTACCATGTGATTCAATAATTCCACTTCTGGGTATATATCCAAAAGATTTGAAAGCATGATCTTTCAGAGGTATTTGCACACTTATGTTCATAGCAGCGTAATTCATGATAGTTAAGAAATAGCAGCAACTCAAATGTCCAACCACAGATGAAAGGATAACCAAAATGCAGTATACACACACAATGGAATATTACTCAGCCTTAAAAAGAAAGTTCTGACACATGCTACAATGTGGATGAACCTTGAGGACATTATGTTAAGTGAAATAAGCCTGCCACAAAAAGAAGACAAACACTGTATGACTCTGTTTATAGAAGGTAATTAGAGTAGTCTAATTCATGGAAACAAAGTAGAATGGTAGTTGACAGGGGTTGGGGGAGGGAGAAATAGGGAGTTGTTGTTTAATGGGTTTAGAGTTTCAGTTTTGCAAGGTGAAAAGAGTTCTAGATATTGATTGCACAACAGTGGGAATATAGTTAACACTATATATCTGCATGTTTAGAAATGGTTAAGATAGTCAATATTATGTTATGCATTTTTTTTCTTTTAATTTAATTTATTTATTTTTGGCTGCATTGGGTCTTTTGCTGCGCATGGGCTTTCTCTAGTTGCTGTGAGCGGGAGCTGCTCTTTATGGCGGCGTGTGGGCTTCTCATTGCGGTGGCTTCTCTTGTTGCGGAGCACGGGCTCTAGGTGCCTGGGCTTCAGTAGTTGTGGCATGCGGGCTCAGTAGTTTTGGCTCACAGGCTCTAGAAAGTAGGCTCAGTAGTTGTGGCGCACGGGCTTAGTTGCTCCACGGCATGTGGGATCTTCCTGGACCAGGGCTCGACCCCGTGTCCCCTGCATTGGCGGACAATTCTTAACCACTGCACCACCAGGGAAGCCCCTATGCATTTTTTTTAACTACAATTAAACAAAACCGTGAAAAGATAAAAAAGGTTATGAAAAAATATATATAATAGGTACCGTTCCGTCATTGAACTCCCATTGTGTGACAGGCGTTGGCGCTTTCTGTATATTATCCTACTTAATCCTTATAATGACCGCACAATAGCTATTGAATCAACACTTGTTAGAGGATAATGGGGCCATGCTATTTTAGAATAAGTGAACCAGCACAGAGCACATTACAGTATTTTATCGGCGGGTCCTGACACCTAGTGGCGGTTGGTAACACAAGACCCTTCAGCGTAGGCAGGCTAAATCAAGGGTCACATTTAGTGAAGTCCCTTCCAGAATTTAATGAGAACTGACTGTAACAGAGTTTCAGTTTGGCAAGAAACAGACACATTTATATTGAACCAGGTCTAAGGTGATTCACACAGCAGTGACTACATGTTTAGAGACCAGTAATAGAAACACTTAACATTGGGAATGCTAGAACACTGTGCTTGAAGAGAGATATTATACTGCAGTCATTTCTTTGATGATGTGACCTTCACCAAACACTTTTTTTTTTTACCCTTCTTCACAATGTTAGATATTTTCTCGATTTCATTTTCTTTTGCTTAGTCATTTCTGTTTCTTTCCCTCTTTCTAACCATTCATTCATACACCTGTCTACTTTGTCTTGTAAAACATCTGGCAGAACTGGTGGGCGGACTACTGACAGCTGAGAGGCTCAACTAAAAGGAAGGAAACAAAGTATAGGAAATCCATTTGAGATGAATCTTCAGATCAGTTAAATTAGCCTCAAAGGAAATTGATGGCTTTAAAGGCTGAATGTGTTAATTGGAAAAAGGTTTTAATCCTGCTAATTTAAACCAGGATTGAAGATGAAAGGTCCTAGACCCACAAATTATTTGTTAGGAGTTTCGCTATGTTTTTACAGTGTTCATGCCCCTTAGTCTATTTCAAAGAGTGGCGAACAAAACCAGAAGGTTTTCTGTTTAACTTAGCATGAAAGGAATGGGGCTCCTAAGGTTGGTGCACGCCCTTCCCAGTATTATGAATGGAATCTCAGACTCTTCTGTTCTCTCTAGGCACTTGGCAGAAAGAAAGGCTGAGCAAGAGCGAGTGAGCAGAATCTACCAAAACTTACAGGATGACTGGGAAAGGAGTGCTGCCATGAAGAAGCAGCGGGACCTGGAGGAGAAGGCTTTCGAGCGGTAGTAGCTGATTGCACCTGAAGTTTCATTCGCAGAGAAAATCCCCTCTGCATCTTGTTAATTTCCTCTAATCCTGGGATGGCAGATAGGTTTTAAGTGTCAGCTTCAGTTTATTAGGAGTGGCTGCCTAGAGACCTTTGTGAGAAAAGAGTTCTGGGTTCAGTGGGAAATACTGCTATGGTATGTTAGAAATGTCTGTTGTGGACATGGGATGGAGAATGCTGTGTTGCATGTTATATATTTGCCATCTCTGCCCTAATCTTTGCCTCTGTGTAGTAGCTTTATTTTCGCTTTGTGGAGGCTAGAGAGGCCTGTGTTGGGGGAGGAGGGTGGGAATTCTCTTTGGAGATAATTAGTTGGAAATAGGAAGAAAGTGTTTCTGTCTGAACACATCTAAGGCTTATGGGATGCTCTCGTAAGAGCAGAGTCAAGGGGTTGTAGGTAAGATTGGCAATTGGAAAAGTGAGATGCCCAACCAAGAACGTCTTCCTGAAATGTATTATATCCATGTTCACTTTCCCCAGCTATCTATTTACAATCTAGAGTTGGGGAATCCAGATGTTTTGGAGAATTAACACTAACTTTGGAGAGGCAGCTAATCTTTTTGCCTTACTTTTCTTATTTCTAAGATGGGGAAAGTAAACATTTGCCTGGCTTGGCTAACACAGGAGTTTGGGGGATCAAATAGAGTTGGAAAATTATTACACTTTAAAAAATTAAAATACTTTACAAATGGAAGGTATGATTTCATAGAAGGTTGAAAACTTGAAGAAACAAAGTCTAGGCAATCAAATGTTATTAAAACCTGAATATACCAAAATAATATTTAATATGCCAATTATCAATGAATTTTTATCATAGAAAAAATTGTTATAGTGGATCTTGATCTGAAACTCTCCTTTTCCTTTTAGATTTTAAGGCATTTCTCGCCTGTCTTTCTAATGGGTAGAACCCATATTTTGTGACAATGAAAGTATGACAGATGATGTGGAAAATAAGTTCCAAAGGAGAAGTGAGGTTGTTTGGCCTAGGGAAGAGGAAGGGAAAGGGGATTTGGGTATTTCAAGCCATTTTCTCAATGTTGTGGGAAAGAAGGTAGAAGGCAATGAGATTAGTGTCAGGGAGGGAGATTTTAGTTGGATTTTGGAAGAAGGCTTGGCTAACATGGTGATAGAGGGTAGAGGAGACATGACATAACCTTGAGTGGCAGGATAGCCCAGCTGTTCCACGGACACGGCAGGCCAGACCTCTCACCTGAAGACCTAGGCCAAGTTGTAGGCAGAGACTCAAGTGGACAGCACGTAGGAAGGAGGAATTGGTTGGCATTAAAAAGAAAACATAGCAGAAGCAAAAACAAGGTTCACATGTATGCAGTTAGCTCATGATACTCGGTCCCATCGCCAAGGCAAGCCAGGTAGGTCTTTCCCTGCCTACTGCCAAGGTTGTCCTTTTTCTTTCTTTCTTTTGATTTTTTGAATTTTATTTTATTTTTATTTTCTTTATACAGCAGGTTCTTATTAGTTATCTATTTTATACATATTAGTGTATATATGTCAATCCCAATCTCCCAAGATCGTCCTTTTCCCTTTGAAGGCTGTCATTGATGCTTCTTTTTACAGAATCCCACTGTGTAGAAATTTTGGTAACACAGGGGAACACATCAGGGATTGTGCACATCCTGCACAATCAAGAAAAACTGTTGAAGTGGAAAACCAGTCACTGTCATCCCTTCATCTCTGCTTCTAGCTGCTTTCATCCTCTTTTTCTACGTCTTCACTTCCTCTCCTGCCCTTAACTCTCCAGAGGCCTCTGGCCCCCTGGGACTTTCCATTGAAGTCTACGCTTCATTGTCTGCTGGGGTGTTAACTTAACCAGCAGCTTAATGGCTTGATCTCGCTCTCAAATGCTGTCTCCCGGGGAAGCCTGACAGGTAAAGGCGCATCCATGGGACAAAGCTGCAAATACTGAGGCTTTGGAGTCACCATCCCATTCACGCTGGCTGAGTGACCTTGGGCAAGTCCTGTGTTCTCTGAGGGTTTATGTGGGTGTTGAGGGGAGGGCTAGGGTCAGACTGTTGTGAAGGCACCACGCAGAGCCTTTTATTCACTAGGGAAGGAGGAGAAGCAGGAGATGCCCGGCCTGGGGCGAGCAGCAGGTAGCAGCGTAGAGGGGAGAGACTGCAGGTGGGAAATCACAGGTGGGCCGTAAGCTCCTGGAGGGCAGGGACCAGGTGTGACTTTTCTTTTGTATCCCTTCCATTGCACCGGCTTCCAGGCGAGGCGCCCAGTAAGGACTCGGGGACGCCGGCGAATGACCCCTTTTTGTGCCTCTCCACAGGGCCTCCAACAAGCTCTTCCTCCTGGACCAGTGTGAGAAGTATCAGCGGTGCAAGCAGTGCCAGAGGCGACCCTCCAACGTGGGCAAGAGCAACCTGTTTCCCCTGAACAAGCACATGCATGGCTCCCTGCTGTTTGTATAAAACCCAACATCTGGGCCTGCTTTTTTAAACGTGCAGGGGTGATGGTGAAACTACATATTTGTACTTTAGAGAAGAAAAAATTACTGTGCCATTTTGGTGCTTTCAGGGGTAGAGGGAATTCCTATAGACAGGTTCTCCCCACCTGTCCTCCTCCCGTCCTGCCCCAGACAACTCTGCCTCAGTCAGGCCTGGGAGGCGCACCCAGCTTCATTCTGGCTGAGGGGGTGTTGCTGACCCAGCCCTGCCACTCCCTCTGTGACTTTGTCTAAGAAACTTCATCTTTTCCTCACCTATAATGAAGTGTCGTAATAAATACTTTCTATGTGTTTGGGCATAAGGATTCATAGTGGTGAATTTTTTTTTTTTTTTTTTTTTTGCAGTACGCGGGCCTCTCACTGTTGTGGCCTCTCCCATTGCGGAGCACAGGCTCTGGACGCGCAGGCTCAGCAGCCATGGCTCACGGGCCCAGCCGCTCCGCGGCATGTGGGATCTTCCCAGACCGGGGCATGAACCCGTGTCCCCTGCATCTGCAGGCAGACTCTCAACCACTGCGCCACCAGGGAAGCCCCATAGTGGTGAATTTTACCACCCCTCCCCCAGCCCTCGGGGATGTGTGACCCTCCCAAAGGTAGGTTAGGCCATTTGCCTTCAGTGGCCAGTGCAATGCTTCTTGAATTTTCTAGCTGATAACACACCCGGGGCTTGTTGGGACCTCAGTGGGTATTTTTCCCTTGGTGATCTTCCGGCCAACCATTCCACCATCCGGGCATTTCTGCACCACGATCGATTGTAGGTTTGTTGTGTCCTGTGAGGGGAGCCTGGCTGCCTTGCCAGGGTCCATCTTCTTCTCTCATTGCTTCCCTTGCATCCATTCTTAAGCTGTATGTGCGGTGGAAGAGAAATAGCTTCCTGTTGAGGGACAGGTTTTCAGTTCAGGTATATGTGTTCTCAACCACAACTTGCTCCATTTGCCTTCACCCTTTGTCTTTCCTCTCCCTGCCCTGTCCTACCATGGAACATTTCTCCATGTGTTTAAATCTTTAGTTTCTATCATCAATGATTTGCAGTTTTCATTGTACAAGACTTGCACCTCTTGAATTGCTTGAGTATTTTTTCTTTTTGATGCTATTGTGAATGGAATGTTTTCTTAATTTTATTTCTAGATTGTTTGCTGCTAGTCTATAGAAATACAATTGATTTTTGTATATTGACCTTGCTTTCTATGACCTTTCTAAACTCATTTGTTAGGAGAGAGAGAAAGAGAGATAGGGAGGGAGGGTGAGAGTGAGAGCAATGCAAGTGCTATTCTATTCTTTGGCATTTTCTGCTTACAGGATTATGTCATCTGTGAATAAAGGCAGTTTTACTTTTTTTGCCCCCCCAGTCTGGATGCCTTTACTTTTCTTTCTTTATTGAACTGGCTAGACCCTCCATGTTGACCAGGAGTGGTGAAAACAACTTCCAGATCTTAGGGAGAAAGTATTCATTCTTTCACCATTAAGTATGTTAGCTGTTGGTTCTTCATCAGGTTAAGGACATTCTCTTCTATTCTTAGTTTGTTGAAAGTTTTATTTCAAATGGGTGTTGGGTATTTTAAAATGCTTTTCCCACATCCATTGACATGTTTCTGTGGTTTGTGTCCTTCATTCTAGTAATATCATGTACTATGTTGGTCAATTTTTAAATGTTGAAACAACCTTGCATTCCTGGGATAAATTCCACTTGTTCATTGTGTTTAATTCTTTTATATTGATGGATTTGGCTCGCTAATATTTTGTTTTGAATTTTGCATCTATATTCATGAAGGATATTGGTCTATAGTTTTCTTGTGTTGTTTTTTTAATCTGGTTTTGATATCAGGGTAATACCAGTATCATGGAATGATTTTTGGAAGTGTTCCCTCCTCTATTTTCTGAAAGAGTTTGTGAAGGATTGGTATTATTTATACTTTAACTATTTGATAAAATTCACCCATGAAGAATTCTGGGCCTGGGCTTTTCTTGGTGGGAAGATTTTTAATTACTAATTCAATTTCTTTATTTGTTATAGGTCTATTGAATTCTACTCTAATCTTTGCTTACTTTGAATTTTGTTTGCTTTTCCTTTTCTAGTTTCTTTTTTTTGAATTTTATTATTTTTTTATACAGCAGGCTCTTATTAGTTATCTATTTTATACATATTAGTGTATATATGTCAATCCCAAGCTCCCAATTCATCCCACCACCCTCCACCCCCTGCTTTCCCCCCTTGGTGTCCATACGTTCGTTCTCTACATCTGTGTCTCTATTTCTGCCTTGCAAACCAGTTTATCTGTACCATTTTTCTAGATTCCACATATATGCATCAATATACAATATTTGTTTTGCTCTTTCTGACTTACTTCACTCTGTATGACAGTCTCTGCATCCATCCACATCTCTACAAATGACCCAGTTTCGTTCCTTTTTTATGGCTGAGTAATATTCCATTGTATATATGTACCACATGTTCTTTATCCATTCATCAGTCAATGGGCATTTAGGTTGCTTCCATGACCTGGCTGTTGTAAATAGTGCTGCAGTGAACATTGGAGTGCATGTGTCTTTTTGAATTATGGTTTTTCTCTGGGTGTATGCCCAGTAGTGGGATTGCTGGGTCATATGGTAATTCTATTTTTAGTTTTCTTTACTAGTTTCTTAAAGAGAAAGTTTATGTTATTGCTTTGAGAACTTTTATTCTTTTCTCCCCCCAGATATTGGCATTTAAAGCTATAAAATTTCCCTCTAAGCACTACTTTAGCTACAACTCATTAATTTTGATTTTCCTTTATTCAGCTCAACATATGTAATTTATCTTGTGATTTCTTCTTTGAACCGTGACTTACTTAGAAATATATTGTTTAATTTCCAAAGAATTGGAAATTTCCCATTTTCTTTTTTACTGTTGTTGATTTCTAATTTAATTATTAACTCCGTCCAAGAAGACTTCCTGGAGCCAAGTGCATCCGAACTCCAATGATGAATGATGTCTCCAGGCAGAAAGCTGGGGTGAACTGAAATTTAATTGGGAAAGAGCAGAGAAGCAGAGGGAAGGGCTTTCCAGGTAGAGACCAAGCACGTGTAAGGGCCTGTGTAAGTGCCAGCAAGATGTTCATTGAGCTTCAAACAAAGGAAATGTAATTTTTATCTTCTTTCTTTTTGTCTTTGTCAGTATAGCTAAAGCTTGTTAATTCAGTTGATCTCATCAACCTGTTATGGTTTCATTAATTTTCTCTACTATTTTTCTTTTCTGTTACATTGAGTATACAGGAGGTATCGTTGGGGTACAGAGGAAGTTGTGGGACAGGACGTAGAAAAGATCATGTAAAAGGCACCCTGGTGTTCAGATTCCAGCTTCACTCTTCAAGCCCTCTTCTGAAGAGTTTCTCATTATCCGTGAGTCCACGGATTTACAGAACAGGGATGCTTCCTCAGGATATTCTTGGCTGAGCACCAGCACCAAGGAAGCAGATGTTGGAAGAATAAGACCTAGGCAAGGGGTGACTGATGTCTCTGCTAATTACTCTTCTAGGATCCCATTCATCCACCTAGCCTGTCACGGAGGTGGTCGTATAGGACCTATTCACTGTGGGCAGTGCGGAACCTGAGGCGGAGCTGGCAGCAGGGGTGGGCAGTGGTAGGTCTCTGGGCATGCATTGTTGCTTCCTGTGTTATACAATGAAATTAGAGGCTGGATGCTGCCATGCCAACAGATGTTAGCAATTTAACAGGGTCTTTGGTTGTGAGGGCTGCAGGCTCGTCTCCCCGCTCCCCAGCCCCATGGTGTGGGCTCGCTGGACATGAGGGAGGTGAAGGCTACGACTGAACTTGGTCTAAGAAACACTCAGGACAGACTGACATCATTCGGTAAGAAAACTGCTCCAGTTTGCTAAATTACTTCAGAGTGAAGGGTGTAAGAGAGAGAATGTTCTAGAGCCAGGAACATGAAATCAAGTCTTCCCTAGAACTCCCCAGGGTGCTCTTCCCCTCACAGCCTCTCTTTCTCTTTCCTCTGGGTTTGCTGACACTCTCCACCCACACTTCTCTGGTTTTCCTTTTAGTAATGACCACAAAGGAATGCCTAACACTCAACAGCCCACAGGGCAGCGACCCTTTCTGGCTTGTGAGTTGCCTCCAGCCACTCAGCCCCCATGCCCATCTGAGTCTTAAAGGGTGTGTATTCCTCCAACAGGGACTGAACTCCTTGATGGGTGGGCCATGCTTTCTGGCCAGTGGCTGCCCTTACATTCCTCATTTCTCCATTAACCTTACCCATCCTTCACTCTTGGACTCACTGCAAACACTGCCCCCCAAGAAGCCTTCTTTTATGTCCTTATAGGAAGTATCCTCTCCCTTCTCTGAGTACCCTTGGCCTTTTTCTGCAGTTCTTCCATGGACTTACTACTTTCTCCCTTGTGGCAAAATGAATTGCGTGCATATCTCATCTCCTCTACTAGACCCCGGACCCTGTAAAGGCAGAGTTCCAGGCAGGACCCTAGATTTCCACAAAGTCTAGCCAATAGTTGGCAATTCACAGATGAAGAAATTCTTGGGAAGGAAGCCTGAGGAGGGTTACAGAAAAGTGAACTCAAGGCCTTCAGGGACAAGGCTCTCATTCACCATATGCCTGGGCATCTCCCCTCACACCAGAAAGTTCAAAGGAAAAACACAATGACAAGGATGGCCATTTTGGAACCCGTTTATATTGTCAGTGTTACTCTCGGCTTCGTTCAGCCCCACACCAGCCTCTGAGATTGCGTCAGACATTCTGAACATTCATGGCTTCCTTGGGCCAAGTGTAGCTGTCCAGCGTAAAGGAGTCATAGTCTGGAGTATAGACCAGGGATCTTACAAAAGCCTCCTTGTCCTTGGGCTCTGGGTAGTAGGAGGCCAGGTTGTGTTTGTAGGCGAAGTCGAGGACCTAGGGAAAAACACGTTTGACTGAGGAACTGGATCTAAGGAGGAACCTGTCTAAAGGCCCTTGCTTGGGAGCTTGTGGAAGGGGAATATACCCTGAAGCAGCAGATGTGTTCCTCTCATGAGTTGAGGCCCAGGAAGCCACTGGAGAGGAAGGATCTTGAGCTTTCTGCCTAGTAAGGAAGCCGTGACACCATGGGATAGACCCTGGGCCACAGGGTCAAGAGGCCTCAAAGTCTGCCTCTGCTTCCAACTGCCTGTGGGTCCTCAGCAGTGACATCATCCTTGCTGAGCCTCAGTTTCCTTATCTGTAAAGTGGGGGTCATGAGAGCTTTCTCTGGCATGGTGTGAGGATAAAATTAGGTAGCTGGTATAAGTGTTCAGTATCTGATATTTTTTTCTGTCTTAAACCTGGCTTGAATTGGACATTGTTCTCTGGGTATTAGATTCGGCTTCAGAAGAGGATGAATCTAAATATCCCCAAAAGGAAGGAACTGGACAGGGTGGACGTGGACTATAAGCTGCACTATTGGTCTTGAGGGCTGATTCTGGATCCTGCACTGGACAGCTCATGGGGAGTGCATGCTGTTGTGCAATGTGTTTTCTGAAATTATTCTTCAAACTTATAGAAAATGTAAAATGTATATTAATAGAAATAACAGTATAATAAACCCTCATGAATTCATCATCCAGATTAACAATTATCAGTGTCAGGCCAGTCTTTACTGCCCCATGTTCTGGTTGTTTGAAAACCCATCATCTCTGCATCGTCTATTGGGTGACATTTTTATGTAGAATATCCCCTGAACTTGATTCACCCGTGGCCCAGCCATTCTGAGCGAAAGGGGAGGCATGAGCATCTCCTCTGGCCAGAAAGGTGCCGAGAGTAGAGCTTTTCCACTGTTCTCTTTTAATGTCCTCCAAAACTCTGGGAGAGAGGAATTACTGGCTTCTTTGTAGAAGAAGGAAACTGCTGAGGCCCAGGGAAGTGAAGTGATTGGGCTCAGGAGACTCTGCCGCTGATTGGTAGAGCTAAGACCCTGCAGCCTGAGCTCTTTCCATGATGCTATACGAGTTGACCTTTCTGTGTAAATGGGCACTTATGATTCATTTTTAAATTCCACCCGCATTCTGGTCCACAAAACTAGGGCCTTTGGTGACCTTTCTGCCTGGTGTTTGAGGGGAAATCCAGGAGCTTTCCCAGAACTGCCCTGAGTGGGGTTGAGGTGGGGCTGGAGCTACAGGCAAGAGTGTGTCACCCAGCCTCTGGGGTGCATGCAGTGCAGCCCAGGGAGCTCAGCCTGTCTCCGTAGCTGCCACCCCCTTCGTCCTCCTAAAGTCACACAGAGAGGAAGCTGATGAGCCGCACTCCTCATAAGAAGCGGGTAAGACGTCCCTTACTTTGATGGCGATTCTCAGAGACACATCTCGGATGGTGCTGAGTGGGGGGTACAGTCTCCCCTGTGACAGATGCTGCTCAGAGACCTCTTGGGCGATTTGCTGGGGAGAGAGAACAGAGAGGAACAAGCTGAGTTTCCACCTTCCCAGAACAAACCCAACCCAGTACACCAGAAACTCACCTCGCCCCTCATACGTGGCCTATAAGTGCAGTTTCTACTCCTGTCTCTGCCACCTTGTGGCCCCAGGGGCGCTTAATGCTTGGGCTTAAGCAAGGACACATCCTTTCTGTCCCGTGAGACTGGCCGAGGCTTAAAACAACATGAAGCTGTCTGAATTCTCAAGGAAAATCACTAAGGCCAAGATGAATAAACCTGCGACTTGCAAAGCAGACTCTGGGGTCTCCCCCGCCCCGGCTGACCTAGCCTGTTGTACAGGGATCCCTGAGTCCCTCGCTTCCCGGGTTCCAGCCTCTCCCACGCATCCGGGCTGTCCCCCTAGGCCATCTTGTGTCTGTATTCAGGCCTCCTTGGGCTCTCCTCTCCTTTCTGGCCCTGGCCCCAGTGAGGAAAGAAAGGCTGCTTCTCCAGTGACACCACGAATGGGCCTAATGCGGTACCTGAATAAATGCCCTAAAAGCACTTTCAGCCCGGGAACAGCCTCTCCTACAGCTTCCCTTCCTGCTTCAGAGCTCGTCTCTAAGGGCCAGCTCTCCGCAGCCAGCCTTGTCCTCCAGCCTCAGGCACTGGTGCTCAGCCAGCCTTGCAGAACCGCCTCTTTAACGGGGCTTGGAATGCACTCCCACCCAATCTTCTCGTGTCAAATTGAAATCTGGGAAAAGCCACAGGGCTCTCTCAGAACTCTGTGTCCCGGGACGGACAGGGAAAGGAGCTGGTCTTGCCTCAGAGTTTGGCAGACATTAGGAACCTGGGCTCCCCCCTCTGCTACCTCGTTCTTAAATTACTCTCTGTCCTTTCTGTTCATTCAGTCAAACATCCACTGAGCTCTACGATATGCCGGGCTCTGTGCTAGGTGCTGAAGAGCCATGGTGGAGAAGCCACAGTCTTTTGCTTCCTGGAGACTGGTATCAGTGGACAATGAACAAACAATAGTAACGATTATAGTGATTTCGAGGAGAGGGGACATATGGGCACAGAGGAAGGCAGGGCCCAGTCTGCCATGTACAGGAAAGCCTTCCCAGAAGAAAAGACAGAAGCTAAGACCTGAAGGACAAAGTGTGAGTTACTTGAAGAGAGGAGAAGGAATAGCACATGCAAATTCTTAGAGGGAAGAGAGAGAACGACTGTAAAAGAAGCATGAGGGAAGGGATGTGGGAACAGATGTATATGTATGACTGATTCACTTTGTTATAAAGCAGAAACTAATAAAATAAATAAATAATAAATAAATAAATAAAAAAGAAGGCGGGGTAGGTTGACGGCAGGGGGAGGCTAAAAGGCTGGAGAGGAAGGAGGGCCCTGGATGAAGTGCCTTATATGGAAACCATGTGAAGGAGTTTGGCCTTTCCTGGAGCACCAATGAGCCATAAAAGGTCTGAAATTAGGAGAGAGATGGCCTGTTCTGGGCTTTAAGGGATTCTCTTTGTGGAGGTATAGAAGGTGAATTGACTAGAGGGAAGCAGAATTTCCACGGCTAGATCTGCAGCTAGAAAGGCTCTCCTGCAGAGTGACAAGTTATATTACGGTATGTGTGGCCACTTCTGAGATGCTGGGCACTGCTAATGCTCTGCCGTGTCTCTGAGTGAAAATGCCTGGGGCCATCCTGGCGCACCCCTCACAAGCCGGGTGACCTTGGGCAAGTAACTTAAACTCTCTGTGCCTCAGTTTCCTTGTCCGTAACATAGGGGTGATCGCTATAATTTACAGGGTTGTCAAGGTGAAATGAGATACTGCATGTACATCTCCTAAAACGTGTATTACTTTTTCCATAGGAAAATCAGTTTCAACTTAAATTATCTTAATTTAAAAACACCCTTTTCAGGGACTTCCCTGGTGGTCCAGTGGTAAAGAATCCGCCTCCAATGTAGGGGATGCAGGTTCAATTCCTGGTCAGGGACCTAAGATCCCACATGCCCCGGGGCAACTAAGCCCGCGTGCCACAACTATTGAGCTCGCGTGCCTCGACTAGAGCCCTTGTGCCACAACTAGAGAGAGAAAACCTGCACGCCACAACTAGAGAGAAGCCCGTGCACCACGATGCAGAGCCCGCGCGCCGCAGCTAAGACCCGACGCAGCCAAAAGTAAATAAAAAAACAAAAAACAGCCAAAGCAAACCAAACCAAACACCTGTTCAGAAATATAACCTGCCAGGCCTTTGAAGACCAGACTATCAGCTCCCGGAGGGGAGGGGCCTTATGCTACTCAGAGCAAGTGACTGAGAAGTAGATTGAGGAGAGGCTCCTGTCTGTTGAATTCATGGACACGGTTCATGAAAAGATGGAGCTGAAATGTCCCATAGCAGAGGCTGTGGGTTGTGCAGATGTTTCTGGGGGTTGCATAGGAAGGCTTTAGCAACCTTGTTTCTGCACAACAGGGGAATTTGCTTTCGGGTCAACTCCAAGCAGGAAGTGACTCTTCCCATCCAATGGGGGTTTCAGACAGCTCCGTCCATGGCCACAGGACACCACCACCACCAATCAAACGCAAAATACTCAAGCAAGAGGGACAGAGAACTACAGCATGAAGCCAGAGCTGGTGTGCACAAGGCTTGGGAGAGGCTGATGAAAATTCAGCAGACATAGGAGGAAGGAACTTGGTGCATGAGGCAGTTAGTTTCTTGTGGGACTCACAGAAGCAGGGCTGGGTAGGGCTGCGTGGAAGCCCTTCTTGTGGCTTGCTGGTTTGGGGCTCTCACCAGTGCCGTGGTGAGGGGGAAATGCAGACCCATGTCAGAAATCACAGTAGAGCCTTTGGAGCCCACTGGGGATAAATATGTTTAATATTTGTTGATAGTTTTGATTAGCTTAACTTCTCAACAGAAACATTTCTACGCCTTGGTTCCTCAGTGAAGATAAATGTGAAGTGCCTGGCACTTGGTAAGCGCTTGTTAAATGGCAGCCACTGTAACTGTTATGATTAACAACCATTATTACGAAGGTGGGCTGTCAGCCTTAACACATCCTTTCCTTGTTTTCAATTCACCATGCCCAGTAAAGAACGCGTGTGGGAGCTTTTCTGATAAGAGGCCTGGAGCAGGTGCACACCCACAGCCCCCATCTGTGCTCAAGACATGGGTACTCAGAGCAGGCAAACCTGACGTGCAGCCCATCCCCTTCCTTACAGAAATCTGCCCTAGTGGGGCTTATTTTGCTACCAGTTACCCAGTAACATGGCCAAGACCCATGGCTGGAAAAATCTGTTGCCTGTCACAGTGGGTGAGCCCACGGTTTCAGGTGGTTTTGACGGCGTCTCCGTTCTTGACATGCATACGGGCTCTGCTGGGAGGCAGGGCGCGGTACGAGGTATGCGCCCTCCCTGCCAGCACCCCTCCCACTGGCTACTCCTTGCCCCACCGCCCCTGCCTTAAAAAGCCTGTGTGTGTTTTCAGAGAAGCTCAAGCCTCCAGGCGACTTTGAGTGAAGCTTGACATTCAAGCACTCTGGGGAACCACTGAAGGACTGGGGCAGGTAGGTAGACGAAACAAGAGAAGGAACCTTTGGGGACCCGGTGTAGGAGCTCGTGGAGCTCACAGGCCCTCTGGGGTGCATTCAGGGCAGTGGGGACTGCAATACCTCTGCTGTCAGGAGGAAGAGCCTGTCCGGGATGTGCCGGACCCCGCCTGCGATGACTCCCAGAGCCACTCCAGGGAACACGTAGGCGTTGTTTCCCTGCCCGGGAATGAAGGTTCTGCCATCTTCCAGAGTCACGCCTTTAAAGGGACTTCCACTGGCAAAGATCCCTCGGCCCTGGGGGCAGGAAGAAAACCAGAGACGGAGCTTGGAGCTAGGTTTCAGGGGTCATGGTGGCCTAGTTTTATCTCCCAAAAGGTGACCCCATCCTCATCATCGGCTAAATGCTCAGCATTGTGCTGAGGACATTGCAGGTGCTGAAAGCACACCTGTTCATCTGACCAGAAAGCTGAGCTCCCACTGAGTTACCTGGCAGCCACAAAACCACAGAATGGGGAAGGTGTAGCTTTGAACCTGTCACCTCCCCGGAGGGGCAAGCCAGGTATGCAAATGGCCTAGAGTCCACAAGCGCCTTGAGTTCTGGTCAGAGCTCTATGTTAGGGGAACCCTGAGCAGTAAAGCCTACTGGTAAGAGCCTGGGCTTTGGAGCCGGACCTGGGTTTGAGGGCCAGCTCCACTCCCTTTTAGCTCTGTGACCTTGGGCAAGTTACTTCATCTTTCTGAAACTCAGTTTGCTTATCAGCGATGTGGGGATTTTTTTTCACCCTCGTAGGGTTGCTCGTGGTTACTGTTACTATGTCCTCTCAGCCCGGGGAAGGAAGGACTCCCCGCTGACCTCGGTGACCTGGTAGCACTTCTCAGCCGTGCACTCGGCCTTGCTGGTGGGGTTGCTCAGGGCAAAGATGATGGGGCGCTCGTGGAAGGAGGCCATGTCCCTCAGAATCTGCTCCGTGAAGGCTCCTGCGATGGCGGCAACGCCTACGGGGAAAAGGGGGAGGTAGTGGGGTGCCTACTCTTTATATACACCCCATTCCTCTCCTGGTGGTGGTGGTGGAACTAGGTACAACACAGAAGACTCAGGAGTCTTGAGGATGGCATCTGCCATAGGGATGAGGGAGGACAGGAGAAAAGGGTCTCCCTGCTTGAGTTGGCTGAGACCCCCTGTTAATTCCACTGGTCCACTTCAGGCCCCAGCCCAGTTAAGATGCACCTGTGAAGCATGCCTGGCCACTGTCCTTTAGAGTGGACTGCTCCCGCAGGACAGAGAGTGATGCCAGGGTCCCCTCCTTGGGGGAGGAGTGCTCATGTCATCCTGGTTAGAGAGACCAGCCTGTGCTTTTCCACTTTACTGTATAATTCTGCATCACGCGGCCCAGCTTGGTGCCTTAGTTCTACGGTTCTTATACAGTAATACCTCAATAAAAGTTTGTAGCATTGAATTGGAAATGAGGGGAAAGAGCTGTGTTTCCAAGGGTTGCTTATGCCTCCTCGCTGAGCCTCAGTCTTCACCTGCAAGTCAAGAGGATTAGCTGGGCTGGGCAGTGGGTCGCTCCTCCTCCTACCTATGATGGCCGTGGGCTTCACCAGCCTCACCACCTCCTCCAGGGAGTTCACTTCAGGGTGGTCCTGGGCAAACATCTCTTTCTCATGGTTCAGGTGGCTCCTCCCCTGCAGGGAAAGGAAGAACATGATACAGCTGTGGTGGTGAGAACCGCTGGGCAGTGCCTGGATGCATCTGTGTACTCTAAGAGCATTCCCTGCAGAGCCCTGTGCTTTGGTCTGAGCTGTCAGAACCTTGGGCCCTGTCCTTTTGATCAAAATCTACGATGCAACCTAAGAATTTTAAATGTGTGTGTGTGTATGTGTGTATTTCTTTCTTTAATCCAAATCACATATGGAGAACCCGTAAGGCCTTTCTTTGAGCTGCTGGGGTCATGGCTTCCTGGGCCAGGACAGAAAGGCTCTGAGGAAATGCCTGAGTCTGGACCAAGACTCTTGGCCCCAAGACATATGGCACAGAGGCCCAGCTGAGAGATGGGGGCCTGAGTCACCCAGGGTCAGGGCGCTAATTTGAATGTTTTTGACAAGAGCCATTAACCTCCCGATAAATAATAATAAGCTGAGATCCAGGACAGGCTTGTAATGGCTGGCTGCTCCCAATGGGGTCCAGATTCCTTCCATTTCTTCAAATAGGAGTCAGTGGGTGACAGGCTGGTCAACGTTTCTGATGACTCCTTTGGGTCAGCTGGCCTCATGAGAACCAGAGTGAAAACACCAGCTCTGAGAGATCTTTGAGGAGGGGTGAGCTCAATGGGGTGAGCAAAGGTGATGTTGAAATGTGGGAAAGAGGCAAGTGGGGCAGCCTCCACCTGTGCCTGGACCATGTTCTGGAATGATCCCAGTTCTTTCTGGTGGGAACCTGCCCTTATAGGGAACAATAGGAAGGTCTGTTGCTTCTGAGGGGGGTCTCCACTATTCTTGGTTGAGAGCCTCGCGTTCCTATCTCTGTTTTTTTTTAGGCTCTCACTGTCACAGTCTATGTTAGTGAAATCTCAGGATTAAAACATGGAGCTCTGAGGGAAGTCCTGAGGGAGGAGGTCATCCAACTGTGCCCCTCACCACACTGCAGTCAGAAGCTGGACTGTCTCTCTCATTCATTCCTTCCTTCATACCTCAAACATCAATTATGTACTTATCACATGCAGGACCTTGACATCAAGACTATACAGCCTCACGGGGAGGGAGGCAAGGAAAGGGGCAACAGCCCTATCATGGGATAAGTGTAATATATGAAGGGCGGAAGGCTACATGAGCATAAACACAGGGAACTAATTGAGACCCAGATACTCAGAGAAGCTGCTTGAAGGAGGTACAGAAGACAGGGAGGAAACAGATGGAGTTGAGGGCTGTGAGTGGGTGTGTGGAAAAAGAGAAGGGCATTCCAGGCAGAGGAACAAAATATGCAAAGATGTAGACGAGAGAGAGCATGTTACTTTTGGACAACTATGATTCAACATGGCTAGAGGTGAGTACAAGGCAGGACGTGGGGGGACATGAGACTGGAAAGAGCACACGTATACACATTTGCATGCACATTCAAAGCTTTTGGACAAGAGCAATTAAGGCTACTTTGGGATGAATCTTTTGCTTTGGGGATTAGGACACTGCCCTCCTTCTGCTCTCTCTTCTGTCTGAGCAGTTTACCCCTTGAGATCTCTTCCAGTCCAGTTCCAATAGCTGTAGCTATCAGGTAACCTCCAGGTCTCCAGACTGACAGTACCTTGACAATGAGCCCCTTGGAGTCCACCATCCAGATCTTCCTTGTGGCCTCTGCCTTGGGTACGCCTTCTTTCTCTAGGGCCATGACAAGGAGGTGGGCGATGCCCATGGCTGCCTGCGAGGTGGGTGTTTAGACAAAAGGCAAAAGCTGCTCAGGATTTTATCAGATGCTTCACCAAGATCCTCGCTTCTTCCCTCACTACTCCCAGGAGGCCCAGTTAAGTCTCTGCCTTGAGACACCCAAATGTTGGGGCCCAGGCAGCTGCAATGATCACAACTCATCTGTGCTGTTTCCTCTCCTCAGAAGCCCAGAACACCGCTCCTCGCGGCTACTCCACCCATTCTTTTTTTTTTTTTTTTTTTTTTTTTGCGGTACGTGGGCCTCCCACTGTTGTGGCCTCTCCTGTTGCGGAGCACAGGCTCCAGACGCGCAGGCTCAGCGGCCATGGCTCGTGGGCCCAGCCGCTCCGCGGCATGTGGGATCTTCCCAGACCGGGGCACGAACCCGTGTCCCCTGCATTGGCAGGCGGACTCTCAACTACTGCGCCACCAGGGAAGCCCCTCCACCCATTCTTATTCACCTACTGGAACAACAGCAGAGAGCCCCCGATGGCACTTACTTCACCAGCACCTTGGAAAACAAACACGTGATTGGAGAGCTTGTTCTTGGTGATTCGCAGAGCAGCCAGGATCCCTGCCACGGCGACGGAGGCTGTGCCTGCAACAGAGTGGACGGAGATCACCCTCTGGCCACCGGGTCCCACCCCCAAGACCCTTGGCAGAGTTCCCCACACCTAGAACCTGTGATGGAACAAGCGACTTTCCCTCGCCCTTACAGAGGTCAGCCCTGTAGGCACGCAGGTTGTCAAGCAACTCTCTTTTGCATGATACTCTCCATGCACTCTTTTGCAGATAACTGTTAGTTTGAGAAATAGCTCCTGGATTGTTACCCTGGGAGAGAGGATCAGAGGGTCAGGTGCTGCTACCACCATCATTCATAAATGAAACGACAAGGACAAATACAAGGGAAGACAAATACAAGAGTAGCTAGTCCTGCCCAGAGATGGGTGGTGTGACTATATTCCAGAGATAAATATGTCAAAAAAATGCACAGTGTGACAGTTGTGAGTTAAGTTTTATTGGGGGCACAATGAGAACTATAGCCCAGGAGACAGCCCCTCAGATAGCTCCGAAGAGGGGTGTGGGTGTCAGTGTATGTGATTTTGGTGAAGGGCGTACGTGCAATCAAGCACACATTTTGGCAGAAGGTTGCTGCTGGTTACAAGAAGCTTGTTGAGCCTCGTCACGAGGAGTGGATGTCTCCGTTAATGATTTTAGTGTTTTCCTAGATATGAGAAGATGCAAGAAACTGGGCTCATAAAATCTTCTGAAAATATCTAAGTATCTGAAGGCCTGTTCTGCCAGTTTTTCCCAGAGCACAGAGTGCCTCATGCCTGATTTCTGCCTTGAACTCCTTTCAGGGTGTGTTGAAGGTCGGTGACTGCAGTGGCTAGTGACTTCATTCTTGTAGAACCAGATGATGAGCGACATTCTTTAGCTGGCAAATAACTGTAGACACTTTGCCTCTCCCCATTTCAGGGAGAAGGTGAGAATGTCTTCAGTTGTTGGAAAGATAGTTGCATCTTATTAGGCATTTTGTTAGAGTTTGTTGTTGTTGTCTGGAAGTACCAATGTGCAGGACGGTATGTATGGATGCTGAACAGCCAGAAGGGTGGACTGTGCCGATTACTGGGTAATCGTTTCTCCTTTGTCTGCAAACCACTTTTCAGCTTTACCAATTGGCTCTATGGTGGGCTCTGCCAATAGGGGGTGCCAGAGGGCGACTGAAAGACTAGATGGGCAGGGAAAGAACAGCTTTTCCAGCATCACTCCTACTTTGTAAGATTGCTGGGTAAAATGTAGGACATTCAGTTAAATTTGAATTTTAGATAAACACAAAATAATTTTCTAGTGTGTGTTCCATGCAATATTAGCATAAATATTCTAAAAACTGTTATTTGTCTGAAATTCAAATTTAGCTGATCATCTGCATTTTGTTTTTGCTAAATCTGGCAACTCCATAGCCTTGGTTTTTTAATCTTACAGCAGCTGTTTGTTCCACAAGCAGCAGTTGAATCCAGTTTGCTGTTTGTCCGTCACTTACAGAACTAGCCTCGTAGCTCGTGCCCCTCAGAGGCACGAACGCTAGCCAGCTGTCACCTCGTCTTCCCTGTGTTCCCCCAGCCTCAGGGGTGGTAGCAGATCCTTAGTGTTTCTTTCTGGCTTTTCAGTTCTTTAATGCAGAATTCACAATTCTTTATGTCGAGTTTTCTCTGTTAAGACGACTGGTGTGGACCCTGACAGAGTCACAATAAAGTAATCGCAACTGGCAATGCTAAGCCTCTATGATGGTTAAAGAAAAGGAAATTAAAGTGTGACTGTTTATGGTCATTAAAATTGTGCAAATCAAAGAAACTGATGTTATCTATGGCTGGCGAGGGAGCAATGAAAAGGGCAAAGTTCAGCACACATTCCATTTTAAAGAGCTACAACCCTTTTTGGAAAACTATTTCCCAATATAGACCAAAGGCATAAAATGTTTTTGCCCTTTGACCTCATGCTTCTATTTCTGGGAATCTATGTATGAAAAAATCCAAAAGGTATGTGGTAGGATATTTATGACAGTGTTATTTATAATGTAGAATGACTGGAAATAACAAACACCTAACAAAAGAGCAATGGTTAAGTAAATTAGCTAGTGTAGGCACTAGTAGGATGTTGAAGCTATTAAAAATATTCATTATGAAGATGGTGTAGCAACACAGAAAATGCTATGAAGTTAGTAACTAACATCACATATTGTTCTAAGTGCTTTATATGTCTTAATGTAAAGACATTTATTTAATCCTATCATCATCCCCATTTTACAGATTGGGAAAAGACATTTATTTAATCCTATCATCATCCCCATTTTACAGATTGGGAAAATGAGGTACGGAGCAGTTTGCTGAGTCGTCCAAGATCACACAAAAGAGTGAGGCTTTGAACTCAGGGAATCGGGCTCTAGGGCATGTGCTCTTAACCCCTAAATCATGCTTCACTGAGTTAATTGGAAGGAAGAGAACATTCAACAGTCTACATACTATGATTCTAATTGTAACAAAATATACACACAAAATCCAAAAGGAGCTACAAAATACTAATGGTTGCAGGGTGGGAGCAGGAGTGAACTTTCCGTTTTCTGTTTCCAGTTTTCCATTGGACAGAGAGCACCTTTTCCCCTCATCTGATTCTATTATATTTCACCACAGCCTTCTGCCTCCTGAAAGGAGCTGTACAAAGCATACGACACAAGGTGGCGCCAAAGATATTTCATCAGAGAACCTCCCAAAGACACTGCATTCTTGATGGGTCTGTTCCTTCTTGGAGGTCAAGTATCTTTTGTGGTTAGAACCCACAGGCTGAATAACAGCTTACCTGCAGAAATTCAGTGCTGGATGGAGAGCGTGACATCCAACAACTGTACAGATGAGGAAACTGAGGCCAGAGAGAGGCAGTGGCTTCCGCCTGTCAGTCACCAAGTTAGAAGTAAAGCAGGTAAACCTGGGTTGCTGCTTCCACCCCTTCCTGGTCTATGCAGCTCACACAGCCTTTCCTGACTCTGGAGTTGAAGGCAGCAGGAGTGGCCTTATGGGGTTTCCCTGGGGGAGACCTGAGGAGCAGGTGGTAGTGGAAGTGGAGGGAAGTGAACTTAGGTGGTGGATGTAATTGTTCAGTTGTGACTCTGGACGGGGTGGAAAACACAAAGCATTGGGAAATCTGGTAGAAAAGAGTTGAAAATTTCAAAAGGATACAATAACTGCCACTTATTGATTGCTCTCCCCGTGACCTTGGCTCTGTGCTATGTATGCGCTTGCCTGCATTTATTTGCTCATTTAATCTTTACAGCAACTCTAGGAAATAGGTACTACTGAGCTCCCATTTTTTCCCCTTTCAGAAGTGGAAAGTGAAGTTCAAAGAAAGTAGAAACAACCAGGAGAGAAGTGAATCCTCTCACCACCAACTCTGTAAAACCTCTGCCTCCTGTCCATATACTTTGCCGTTTCTCCTGTTACGTGGATGAATGGTCCCTGCTCTTAGCTAAAGCCACCTCTGGCTGTGTGCTGGATCCCACCATGTTTACCTACTCAAGGAAGTTGTTTTGTAATTCTCTCCCTTTTTTTCCCCTGCATCCTCAACTGCTCCCTCTCTAGTGAATCACTGCCATCAGCATACAAATATGTCATCGAGTTCCCATCCTTAAAAAGCCTCCTCTTGACCCTATGTCATTCCCACCCCCCCTTTTTTTTTTTTTTCTCTGTACGCGGGCCTCTCACTGTTGTGGCCTCTCCCGTTGCGGAGCACAGGCTCCGGACGCGCAGGCTCAGTGGCCATGGCTCACGGGCCCAGCCACTCCGCGGCATGTGGGATCTTCCTGGACCGGGGCACGAACCCGTGTCCCCTGCATCGGCAGGCGGACTCTCAACCACTGCACCACCAGAGAAGCCCCCCTCCCTATTTCTTACTTCCCTTTATAGCCAAATTCTTCTAAAGAGCTGAATATACTCATTACCTCTGTTTCCTTTCTTCTTGGTCTCCCTGAAACCCAGTCCCATCAGGCGACTGCCCCACCTCTTGTCAACCTCACCAGCACCTCCATCTTGCCAAGTTTGGTTGTCAGTCCTCAGCCCTCCTCTTCCTTGACCTTTCATCAGCATTTGATACTGGTGTTCATTCCTTCCTTTGGGAAACTCTGCATGTGGCTTCTGGAACCCCATGCTCACTGGCTACCTTGCTGGCTACTTCTCATTCTTCTTTCGGGGATCTTTCTCTGAGGCCATCCTCTGAAGTGGCAAGTTGCCCTATTCACAGTCCAGAACTCAAGAGGGAAAACAGCAGTTCTTAAATCCCATATTATAAAGTTTGGCAAAGAAAGTTATCTCCATCATTAACTTTCATTTTGAGGAGGAGGGTCTTGGGTAATGTATTAGGGATTTGTGTGTGTGTGTGTGTGTGTGTGTGTGTGTGTGGTACGCGGGCCTCTCGCTGTTGTGGCCTCTCCTGTTGCGGAGCACAGGCTCCGGACGCGCAGGTTCTGTGGCCATGGCTCACGGGCCCAGCCGCTCCGTGGCATGTGGGATCCTCCCAGACTGGGGCACGAACCCGCGTCCCCTGCATCGGCAGGCAGACTCTCAACCACTGCGCCACCAGGGAAGACTTGTTAGCATAGTGCCCATCCAGCCAGGATCAACGCTGGCCTTAGAAAGGCGTCCTGATCTTTCTGGCAGTACTGGCTGAGGATCCCTCATGGCTGCGAATACTACCATGTCCATTTTACAGAGCAGGAAAAGAAGACTGGGAGGATTTAAGCCACTTGGCCAAAGCCCCAAAGCATAAAAGTGGGGATTCAGACCTAGACTTGTCTCAGTCCAACATCTGACTGTTAAGCACTCTGGCTCACAGATGAAAACTTGAAAGTATGAGGGGTGACCATGGCCTGACATACCACACAGGCAACCTGACTGGCCGTCTGCTCTCAGGAATGTGGCGGGACTTGAGGGCAGTGCAGGTCCAGGGAGGCCTGGTGGGGTGGGAAGATGCTCTGGAGCTGACAGGCCAGCTGGGCTTTGCTGTCCCCAGCCACACTGTGGGCAGCTAGCCATGGAGGCCGGGGGCCTGTGCTCACCAGGACAGCAGTATCCTGGACCTGGCTTCTTGGGAAGGACACAGCTGGCCAGTCCTCCAGCGTGACCATTCCTGGCGCTGTTCCCCTTCCAGGTCTCTCTCTCTTCCGCTAAGAGCTGGGATGCTTCTGTGATCCCAGTTGAAACAACAAAAGTCACCTGAGCCTCTGCCTTTTCCAAAACTCCTGAAGAGGCTTCCAGCGATGAGTCAGCGCACGGGCAGCCCTGCTCACCCAGAACCAGCCTGGGGAGGCTGAGGCTTTCCACCCATCTGAGCTGGGAGTAGGGCCAGGGCCGGGGCAGGGGGCGTGCGGAGGAGACCATGGCAGCCCTGGGGAGCTCTTTACCCTGCCAGTGCTGGGGCTTCAGAGGCCCAACCCTGTGGTCGGCCACGTGGGGTTGGTGATTCCCAGGAGTGTGAAACAGCAGGACTGGCTGGGAAAGAGTTCAAATCTTGTGCCCCAGCTTCTGCTCAGCACCAGGCACGGCCCTGCCCTCATGGAGCTTAGTCTGGTGGGGACCCTGAGGCCTTTAGTTGTATCTTTCCTTATTCCACTGAGGACGTGAGGCTGCGCTGGTGTTCATTTCATGTGGGCAGCCTGGTCCCGTCCCCCGCCATTCTGGGGTGTTCCAGAAGATTCTGACCATGAGTCCTGCTGGGGGGGATCGGGCCTGTGCCCAGCAACCACGTGCGGTTTGGTTTTGGTGTCTGTTTGCCACTGTGATTCCTCCCACCCTCCCCCTTCTCCCAGCTCTCTCCAATTCTGTGCACGCAGGCGTTCCTTTCTATTTTTGAGCATGGCTATGTAGTTTCATGTTTCTTTTCCCTTTGCTCTTTACCTTGTATTTGGAGGTCAGGGGGTCAATTCTAGCATGAGCTTAATCTTCCACGTTGCCCCATTAATCCCGTAATTCCTCACCAGTCTGCTAATTGCCCACCCAGCACAGAGAGTACACATCATAGGCTTCTGGTTCTGGACCCATCACTAACCAGCTGGTGACTGTGGGCCAGCCCCTCCCCGTCCCCAGGCCTCATCGCGGGGTCTGTGAACTGTGGGAGTTAGAGGAGAGGACGGGAGGGGTGAGGAGAGCGGTGACACCCACACTTCCGTGGGGTCCGGAATTTAATCCTCACCAAGGAGACTCACGGCATTGCCTCACCTACGAGGGAGCACAGGCAGCCCGACGTCATGGACAGACAGTGAATTCCGAGTTAGAAATGACTAGGTTCTAGCCCCAGCTTTATGCCTGTTAGGCTGTGCGACGTGGAGCAAAACTTAAGCCTTGAACTTCAGTTGCCTCATCAGTGACACGAACAGCAACGTCCGTCCTCCCCACAGGCGGAGGGGGTGAGGCAAGGAAGCTGTGAAATAGTGTGGATGGAAAACACTTTTCTAGCCTAAAGCTCTGTGTTCATGCCAACTGGATTCCTTGGCACAGTTTGGGTTCCCTGGGAAGCAGATTCAGAGAGATGTGAAGTGTTCAGGATGTTATCAAGAAGTGCCCTTGGGACCAGCACACCTGTGCTAGGGAGGGAGTGGAAGCAGGATGGGGTCGAGGATGGGGAAGCAGGAGAAGCTGAGCTGCGACGCGGTCCCCAGGGCCTCAGCCAACCCCGTGGGGAGCTCTGGAGTTAAATGTCCCCTCAGAGTTGTCCTGCACTGGGCCAAAATGGTTGAGCTTCTATATTCCCTGATCACCTGGTGATGCCGTCCTGGCAGGGCAGGACCGTGGTCTGCTTGATGCTCCAGCCAGCCCTGCCGCCAGCTGGGGCAACAAGTCCTTTCTTGAAGGAAGATCTGGGCGGTGCTGTTAATCACATGGCCACGCCTAATGGTCAGGTTGTCCCGATCAAAGACTCGATATTATAGGGCTCCTGCCATTCTAGTACGATTTGCCAGCTCTCCTCATGCATTTTAGTTTAATGACTTTAGTCTCTCATTTCTGAGAAAAGAATGGGAAATTCCTCCTCTGTTTGCCGTGGGACCCAGAAAACCATTCCATCTGGCTTTGCCTGGGAGTGAAATAGGCTCTACTGGAACTGGGTATCAACAGGAACTAAAAAGTAACGAACTGATTTAAATTTAAGAACTTTTGTGTGTGTATACATGAGGGTGTATACATGTGAAGATGTATATATGTCTGCGTGTGAGCACATGTGGGGTGCATTTCTGGGTGAGTATATGTATGACGACCTGGACAAGAGAGAGGCTTCGGGGGCAGGTGTCCAGTGTAGACACACCCACATGAACAGGTGGGTGCTTATGAGAATCTCAATTTGTGCAAGTGGACCTCGTTCATTCATTCTTCCAACATTAATGAAGCATCTACAGTGTGCCAGGCACTTGTGCTGGGGCTGGGAAGTGAGAAGAGAAAAGATGTGGTTCCTGCCTCTGGGAGCCTATTGTCTCCTGGGGAGACAGACAACTCAGTGCAGGCATGTGGGGTAGCGCGTGGTAAGAAAGTTGACAGAGCGGGGCACAGGAGGCTGTGGAGGCACCCGGTGTGCATCCAAATCAGGCTGTCCCTGCCCTGGGACAGGAGACCCTGGAGCTGAGCCTTGAAGGGTGAGTAGGAGTTACCGAGCCAAAGATGATGGGGAAGATTGTCCCAAGCTGAGAAGCAGAGCTTTCACGTGCAGAGGGAACTGACCCAGAGGGAGGTCACAGGAGTACAAATAAGACGGGGTTGGAAATATCTGGTAGGATTAAGCTGTGAAGTGCTTAGAACCGTGCCTGATGAATAACAAGTATTCAGCTCTAAACCTTAGCTATTTTTAACCTGGGCTTGAATCCTCCTAGGTCTATCTTACTCACTTGATGAAAACTGTGACCTCTTTGGGCCGCATCTGCAAAATGTTGGCCCATCTTTAACTCCCAGGGACCCATACCTGTCCCCTACCAACCTGTTCTTTTTTACATGACATGGTTCCTTGATTTGAAAAGATCTTGCTTGCCAAACTTCATTTGTTAAATAATAACCTACATGTCATCAAGGTTTCCCTTGGGCTTTATAAAATACTAGGAATAACTGGCAATGCTCCTTCCTGAGGACTCCTGGATCAGGTGAGATAATCGCTGAGAAGCCACCCTTCCTACTCCAGTGTCACATGCTGGCATCTCCGCAGCAAGAAGCAAGTGCCTTTAGATATTTCTGGTCCACAGAACAGGGAGCCAAGCTGACCCTGAACTAGAATATGCTTCCCATTGACTTTTGGAATGTTCTGGGGCCTCGGTTATCATTGTGAGAAGCACTCATTCCAGCCAAGTTAAGAGAAGGCCTTATCCTGATTCCCTGACAGTGACATGCCTCGTGTTTGGAAAATCCAAGAGCGAGCTATTGTGGCTGGTGAAGGCCACTTTTATGGTGATTGATGCTTTGGTCTGATGAGTCCTATGCGCTGGTACTTTCCATATATTAGCTCTTTAAATTTTCACAATAATCTTCCAAGGTAGTTACTATCATTCCCAATGAATAGATGATGAAAGTGTGGCTTAGAGAGGTGATCTGCCCACGTTCAACCAGCTAGTAAATCACAGCATTGTTTAAAATTTCTTGCATGTGTCTAATCACCAAATTCTTACTTTTCTCTGAAGCAGTAATCATCTCCATCTTATAGGTGAAGAAACTGAGACTTAGCAAAGTTATGGGACATGTCCAAGGTCACAGAGCTGAGAATTAGCAAAGTGAATCTGGATTTACTGCTCTTTCTTCAACAGCTGCTGGCAGCAAACCGGCTATGAGGTGGTCCCTCCCCACCTGGGCACCCAGGTGAGCCTTTGTGAGAAGGCATTAGTCCTCAGGGGCTCTGTCAGGAGGGGTGGAAACTTACCTTGGATGTCATCGTTGAACATGCAGTACTTGTTGCGGTATTTGTTGAGAAGGCGGAAGGCATTGGCATTGGCAAAGTCTTCAAACTGGATGAGGCAATTTATTCCAAACCTGTGGAGAGGGAGAGGAAAGAGCATGTGATTGCCTCCCCAAGCTGATGCCTGGCAGGTCCCAGCCTGCACTGGGGAGCAGGGAGGTGCAGGCCAGGGGTGGGTGTGGGTGTGGCATGGCTCATTCACTGGGGTTTATGCCACCTGGCTGGCTCCTGGACTCCTGGCTCTGCCTGCTCCATTATGATTTAGTTATTTATTTTTAATTGAAGTAGAGTTGATTTACAATGTTGTGTCTATTTCTGCTGTACAGCAGAGTGATTCAGTGACACATACATACATTCTTTTTTTTGAAGATTTATTACTCATTTGACAATACTTCCTATGTAATTAAAAAAATATATATACATATATATATTTTTTGGCTGCGTTGGGTCTTCGTTGCTGCACGGGGGCTTTCTCTAGTGGCGGCGAGCAGGGGCTACTCTTCGTTTTGGTGCACGGGCTTCTCATTGCGCTGGCTTCTCTTGTTGCAGAGCACGGGCTCTAGGCATGCCGGCTTCAGTAGTTGTGGCACGCAGGCTCAGTAGTTGTGGTTCACGGGCTCTAGAGCACAGGCTCAGTTGCTCTGTGGCGTGTGGGATCTTCCAGGACCAGGGCTCGAACCCGTGTCCCCTGCATTGGCAGGTGGATTCTTAACCTCTGCACCACCAGGGAAGTCCCATACATTCTTTTTTATATTCTTTTCCATTAAGGTTTATCCTAGGAGATTGGATATAGCTCCCTGTGCTATACAGTAAGACCCTGCTGTTTACCCATTCTAACTGTAATAGTTTGCATCTACTAACCCCAAACTCCCAGTCCATCCCTCTCCCAACCCTCTCCCCCTTGGCAAGTCTGTTCTCTATGTCTGTGAGTCTGTTTCTGTTTCATACATAGGTTCATTTGTGCCATATTTTAGATTCCACATAAAAGTGGAATAGTATGGTATTTGTCTTTCTCTTCCTGACTTATCTCACTTAGTATGATAATCTCTAGTTGCATCCACATTGCTGCAAATTGCCTGCCCCATTATGAATCTCTAGTTGCATCCACATTGCTGCAAATTGCCTGCCCCATTATGGACGAGGATGGGGCAGAGAGTAGGAGTACGGAGCCTGGTGGTCAGCCAAGCCCATATCATTGTCTCTAATGTGGGCTGGTGACTCCCATGGGCTCTGGATGGCAGACCCCAGGGGTGCTGGAAGGACTGAGATGGGGCCCTGCCTCTCTGTGGCCTGTGGCCATCTGAAATCCCAGCAGAAAGCTCACTCCAAACCCAAGTGCGTGCAGAGAGCCCGGCTCCTCTGCCACTCAGGCTTGGGGAGCCTCTGCAGCCTCCAAACATCTCCCTTGGTGGATCCTGAAGTCTCGAGTCCCTCCACCAGAGACTCTTCTGGGTTCAGGCATTATTCCCTGATAAGATACAGGGAAGGTTGGGAAAGGCCACTGCATGAAGCCACTGTCATCCACTAACACCTTGGTGAGGGTGTTCTCCGTGTACAGGTAGAGCAGGATCAGGTGGTAAGCTGGTTCAAAATGCAGAGCACCAGGCCCATCTCCCAAAGACTCACTCAGTGAGTTTAGGGCTGGGGCTCAGGAATCTGTATTTTTTCCTCCATCTTTACTGAGGTATAATTAACAAATAAAAATTGTATGTTTTTTTTTCCAGTTATTCCTCTTTTTTTTATTGTGGTAAAATATACATAAATCATATTTATTTTAACCATTTGTAAATATGCAGTTCAGTGGCATTAAATACAGCCACAGTGTTGTGTAACCATCACCACTGTCTATAACCAAAACTTTTGCATCATCCTCAACAAAAACTCTGTAACCGTCAAACAGTAACAACCCCATTTTCCCTCCCACCAGCCCTTAGTAACCTCTATTCTTTTTCTGTCTCTATGAATTTGTCTATTCTAGGTACCTCGTGTAAGTGGAAGGTACAATATTTGTCCTTCTATGTCTGGCTTATAAAAATTGTATGTATTTAAGGAGCACAACAGGATGCTTTGATACACGTATACATTTGAAATGATTACCACAAATATCAAGCTAATTAACACATATGTCACCTCACATTGTTATCATTTTTTTTTGAGTGGTGAGGACATTTAAGATCTACTGTCTTAGCAAACTTCAAGTACATGATACAGTAGTAATTATGAACTTTGGTCACCATGCTGTACAATGCATTTTCAGTGAGCACCTCAGATCGTTCTGATCCTGTCTGGAGAACTCAGAAACACTGCCTTGGTGGGTAAAGACAAGACCCATTAAGCAGCTTGAGTTGTCTTATTTAATATCTACACTAGAATTGCCTTCTAGATTTCAAAGTCAGGAAAAAGTTTGTGTTTCCTAAAAAATGACTGGATTGGTAACCTGTGTTTCCTGTTAACACTGGGCGTCAGGAAGCCAAGAGCTGTCTTCTGCCCTTTAACGGTAGGTTCCCTCAGCCGAGGCTCTCTGCACACACCCTCCCCTGACTCGATTCTGGCTCTTTGATCCTGCTTTTTTCGGTTGTACTGTGTCTCTTTTTTTTTGCGGTACGCGGGCCTCTCACTGTTGTGGCCTCTCCCGTTGCGGAGCACAAGCTCCGGAAGCACAGGCTCAGCGGCCATGGCTCACGGGCCCAGCCGCTCCGCGGCATGTGGGATCTTCCCGGACCAGGGCACAAACCCATATCCCCTGCGTCGGCAGGTGGACTCTCAACCACTGCGTCACCAGGGAAGCCCTGTACTGTGTCTCTTATTGGAGTCTTTCTGGAAGCAAGTGTGATGTGAATTATTAAAAATTACTTAATCCATGGGCAGAAAAAGGATTTCATCTCATGGACCAATTTGTGACCCACAGTATCTGCGGTCACGTTCATTGAGAAAAAAATGCCCTGATTGATCGGCACAGAGCGTCTGGGCATGTGGTAGGGAGAAGTGCCTGCCATTCCCAACTGTGTGAACTGGAGGCCTGGGACCAGCTTGGGACCAGCTGTGGAAAGAAAGATGTACGACCTTGTTGGAAAAAGTCGCTGGGGCCCACATGTGTTGGGCTTCCTGTGCTGTCGGGGCATCTGTCTGATGAGATTGGTGGCTGTGAGGGGTTGAGTAGCACTGAAGTGGCCCAGAACACATTTTTTCCAACCTCTGAATTTTGTGCATGGCATATCCTTTTTTTCTTTTCAGAAAATTTACCCATTTTTTGGATGCATTGCAACTGCTCTGCATTTGACTATATTATGTGGAAAATACTGAAAGTACAAACTACTTTGTGAAACCAAAGACAAACATTGAATCCAAAGATAAACTATGTTTTACACAATGGACACTTTTCCCGTTGTTAGTATTAAATTTTAAATATCTATTCCTTTTGTTAAAATGATTACTTTACATACTCCCTGAGTACATCTGCATTACAAACATAGCTCAGTAATTCTCAGAAACTGTTTATAGAGGTTTGTTGTAAAAGGAAGCGCACCACCAGAAAAGGGAGGAAGCCAAAAAAGTACAGTAGAAATGCCAGTGGGCAGGCAAATATTTGCTCCTACCATGATCCTTCCAGTTGGAGCTGTTGGTGGGGGGATTTGGAGACAGGTTCATGTCACAGGGGCCAAAATGGAGAGGCAGCAACTTGCCTCAGTCCAGTGTTGAGCTCTGGGCTTGGGTCAGGAGGCTCGTGGGCCTGACCTGGCTCTGCCACTGCAACCGAGTGTCACTTCACTTCTCTATTCTGCCTCAGTTTTCCATCTGTCAATGGGTATAATATTTGCCTGGCCAACTTGGCGGCTGTGGTGAGGATTAAAAGCTGGGGGTGATTTTTAAATTGTAAAGTGCTAAACATGTGTCATCCTGGCCACAATTCTTATTCCCAGTCACAGAGCAAGTGCTGGTGGGGGTAGCGGTAGGGAGCTTGCAGTGTCTCCTGACCCACCATCCAGCTCTCTTCTCCTTGTACAATGAATAGAAATGGTTAAAAAAAAAAAAAAAACCTTCAGTGCACAATTATAATGCTATGTTCACCAAACCAACATTTACTGTGAATTTTTGTTCAGGGTGTGAATTTCAAGTATTTGGATGGGGAGGCAGGAACAGAATGTCTTTGGTTGTTGGTGACCTTTTGATACACAGAATCCTCACAAGACTCCCAGTGTTGCTCCCGCACTGGCCTGGAGCTAAAATGCTGGAAAGGTCAGACGACAAAACAATGTGATGCACATTGTTTCTCCTTTCTCTCACTCTCTATCTCTTACACACACACACACACACACACACACACACACACACACACACACACACACACACTTGACCTTTAAGTAACACCACTCTTAGGTTAAAAAATAAGGCAGGGATTATAAATAAATACCTTTGTTCAGTGCACTATTATTCTTCCATGGCAAATTCAGTTTCACTTAAGAGAACCTTCCCAGGGAGGAATTTGATGAGATACAGAGTAAAATCTCATTCATTCAAGTCATTTTAATCCTAACTTGGAATTGGATAAAAGGCTATGTGAATCTCCCATCCAATAACCTAGACTCAGAGTTTCTTGACCTTCTTGTATTTAATGACCTGCAGGACCCCTACCCACCTTGGATGCCCTCCCCATGGCTGCTCCCTGGACCTTTCGTCACCAGGAGCCGCTCCTAATAAAATTCCACACTGTGCATTTCAGTCTCTGACCACAGCCTCTCCTTCCACCTCCCTTACTTCCACTATATCTCTTCTTCACCTCCAGTGAGACCTTTGGGCCCTTTACCATTTTTTCCTGGTCCCTTGGCTCCTGACTTATGGCTTTTCACGAAACCACACCACTAACTATCCAGTCTGAACCAAGGGTGGTTACTTCAATTGCTCTATTTGCATCATCCATCCATTCCCTCTGCCCATCCATCTGCCTGTCCATCCATCCATCCAAAAGCATCTACTGAGCACCTATGATAAACCAATACTGTCTGTAGTTGTTGTTCAGTAAATGTTTTAGGAAGAGCTGGGTACATGAAAGAGTTGGTGGAAATTTAGTGTGAGTTTTCCTGCCAACTTGTTAAACTAATTAAAAGCCAATTAAGAACAAAAAAAATTTCAGAATGAAAATTTTAAAAGCTTAGGTTACAAAAAACCTTTTCTCAATTCATCCATGTATATCCAAATACAGGATGTTGGACTTTCATCATAACACCAATTTAAATGTTAATTTTAACTGCCTTACATATTCATGAAAATACTTCTACTAATGATAACAGTAACAAAAACAGCTAATGGTTATCCATGGTGCTGGGCATCAGGCTGAGTTCTTTGCATGAATTATCTCAACTAATCTTCCCATGACCTTATGAAGTAGGTAGGTGCCATTTCAGAGAAGGAATCCTGAGCTACAGGACGTTCAGTTATTTGCCCCCAGGGTTATTTATTCTCCTGCAGTTGGAAAGTGGTGGAGCTGGAATCTGAATCCAGCTCTATCTGACACCAGAACTTAGTTTAGTTTTTAACAGCAATATGATTTTGTAAAACATAAAGTGAAGTAGATGTTAAAGTTAGGTTTCTTTCTCCAACGAGAAAAACAGTGCCATGTGGTGAAGAAAACGCTGAACTGGGGGACAGGAAAATCATATTCTCCTTCTGTCTCTGATATAAGCTCTGAGCCTTGGGTGAGTCCCCTTTCTCTCTGGGTCTTAGTTCCTGATCTGAGAGCCTTGCGGGGGAAGCAGGAGCTCCTTAACGTAGGGTTGGAATAGATACACTAGGAGCTTCACTGAGATGTAAGTCCAAAGTAGGGAGGTCTGACCATTCCTGGTAAGAGCAACATAGGACAGGAACATCAGTATTTTCGAGTCCTCTTTGAGCTGACCCAGAGCAGACCGGCTGAGCGAGCAGGGCGGAGGCGGCCCCTGTCCAGGTCGTACAGCTGGAGCAGCAGCCCCTCCAGAGGGGCCCCGCTCAGGCCCCCTACTCAGGGCTCTGGGCAGTTTCCTGATTTCAGTGCCGCCAGTTCATCGCTGACCTTCCATCCTGCCAGAAGCTGCCCCTCACCGGGGCGGGTCCTGTTTGCTTGTCCCCTTCTGCACTTTTGAACTCTTCATCCTGAACTCCTGGCAGGGGCTGAGGAATATCTGCTGCTTCTCAGGGGAGAATTCCTGCAATGGAGAAAGAGGCGCCTTCCCAGGCCGTACACGGAGCTGCCCAGACTCCTCCACCCTGGGGACTCCGCTGGGAAATGGCCTTGGCGCTGCCATAGAAGGCATTCTAAGGCAGGGCTCACTTAAAGACACAAGGCCGATGGGTGGATGTTAAAAGGTTTTTTTCCTCCAGCCCTCAGGCAAGAGGAAGCCTGAAAATGGCGACTTGTGCCTGGGAGCCCTAGGGAGCTGTGTGTGACAATGTGAGACTAAGCCAGGACCCAGGTACCTGTCACCTGGGATGCAGCCTACCCAGGGTAAAGAGATTCTGAGATGGTTGCTCTGCCCTTCCCCCCAGCAAGCTGACCAAAGGCTGCGTGAGAGATGTGGTGAGACCAGAACATTCCATGGGCTGCAGACCTGGTTTCTTTGTTCTGAAGGTCAGGACCTGCCATTTTTTCAAACACTTGGGTCTGACCTCTTTCAGGCCTGAACAAACACAGGGCACCTGGGAAGAGCAGGTGAATTTGCTCAGCCTGCCTCCAAACAGAATGACTAAAACCTACCACTCACATTTCCATGGCAGCCCACTCCATGCCCCCAACAAAACACACACACACACAAGACTCCCCAGCAGAGTGCATTGTGAGGACATCAGTTACATCCAGTGGAAAGCTATTTCTTTTGTTTATTTTGTCCTTCCAGAAATTAGAGCTGACAGAATCCCGAAAGCTCTAGGTCTCTGTTTTTATTTTACACATTCCATTAAACTCTAGTCCCTTGAGATGCTCTCAGAAAGAGGTTCCATGGCTCAAACCATTTGGGAAACTCTGAATGTTCATATAACATACGCAATGTATATGAAAGATTCTGAAAAGTCCTGCATTAAGAAGCCTGTTTAACTCAGCATTTTCTAAACTTATTTGACTAGAGACCTCATCCTTCTGTGTCCCACCCTCTGTTTACATGATAGAGCACAGTTTGACAGACACAGCTCTCTGCAGAAAGAACTTTGCAGGGGCTGGGTGGACTCAGGGCAAGGCCATCTCTCCCTGGGATTCCTGCAATTGTTACTTCTGGCCAGGATCCTATAATAACAGATCTCACCACCTCCAGCTTTATTTCCCTTCCCCCAATCCATCCACTGTATCTTTCTAAACACAAATCTGTGCGATGTCTTTTCTTAAAATCCTTACAGCACTCCTACTGCCTTTGGGGTTGTGTTCAGACTCCTTAGATGGCGTTCACTTTGGCCCCAACCTTAATGCTCACCCCCTTCTCATGTCTTCCGTCGCCCTGGGCATCTCTTGCTGCTTCCCAACCACTGTGGGCCCTTGCACTGCTCCATGTCTTTGCTCAGGTGCCCAGAGGGCCTCATTTTACCCTGGCCAACTCCTACTTAAACGGTAAGGCCCTGCTGAAATGTCATGTCTTCTAGGAAGGCTTCCCTGACCCATCGATTTCCTTACCCAGGGTAACAGTAGTTCTTCTCTTTCCTGGGCTGCCTTGCTACTCTGGGCGTATCTCTGTTAGGATACATCACATTGCATCACAATTATTTATTGACATTTCTGTTTTAATTATTAAAGAAATGTATCGGGCAGGGTATCCCCTTTGTGCCAGGAACTCTCCTAGGTATGATATAAATGTTCAATTCAGCAAACATTTCTAAGTGTCCACTGTGAACAAGGGACTGTCTTCCCTGCTAGATTAAAAAGGCAAGTTCAAGAATTTCAAGTCTGATGGGGACACAGGAAAATAAAAAAAGCAGTTGCAACATACTGTGACAAGGGTAATAATGAAGGTATGTCCTAGGCATGTGGGAGGCCTCCACGGGGGCAATCAGCTCTTCTGGGAGAGGCACTGAAGCCTCCACCGAGCAGGAGACCGGGGCTCGGCCTGAGGGAGAGCAGAGGTTCAGGGGCAGACTGTGCAGGCGGGGGTGGGGTGGCAGGGGAGGGAGAAGGGTGCCTCAGGCAGAGGGAACAGCACATGCGTCTGGAATGAGAATGGGGGGGGCCTTCCTGGAGCTGCAGGAAAATAACCAGAGCTGGGAGAGGCGTGAAGAAGGGGAGATGTGGGGAGAGCTGAGGCTAGGCGGATTCCAGGGGCCCCCCCTTTACATGCCTGTGTAAAAGAGCCTACACAGTCGGGGGATGATGGGGACCCACCGAGGGGCTTCGGGCAGGAAAGTGGCCTGTGTTTTAGGACGTCCATTCTGCAGCAGGGTGGGTGATGGGATGGACTAGCTGGGAGGACATCCTGGAGGCACGGAGCCCCGGTGAGAGACCGTGAAGTGCTGGGGCGAGGCAACAGGGACCTCGAGTGAGAGGAGGGCGGGGTGACAGACGTGAAGGCAGAGGGTGGGCAGCGGAGGGAGCTTTGGGGCTGCGCAGGTCTGGAGCCATCACCTACTAAACGTGTGACCCCAGGCGAGTTATTTAATCCAAATTTCAGTCTTTGCCGATAAGAGAGCGGGATGGCAATACCTCTCTTGCAGTCCTGCTCTGAGAATTAAATGAGATAATGTAAATAAAAAGCCTGGCACGTCGTAGGCACTGAGTCCATGGAGGCGATTGTTCTTAAGGGCAGGATTTAATCAAGGGCAGGATGTGGAAGCTGAAAGAGGAGGAGCCCGGGATGCGGGTGGAGGCATCTGTTGGTCGCCAAGGCTGGGGACAGGGAGGGACAGATACACTCACTCCGCAAGACAGGCTTGGCCCGTGCTGAGTCTGAGGTGCTGGCATGTCCAAGTGGACGTGTTCACGAAAAGCAGACGCTACATGAGGCTCAGCAGAGAGGAACAGGGAGTTCAGGGTGTTGTGAGGGTCTCAGGCAGAGCGCGCGCACCGAGCAGGGAGCAAGGCCGAGGACAGACCTCGCGCACACCTGTGTCCGGGGAGCAGCAAGGGGCGGAGCAAGAGAGTCTAGAGAAGGAGAGTCAGCAGGGGGACCGGCGAGGTGGACGGTGGCAGCTGCCACGGGAGTCGCATGACAGGCTGCGGGCAGTGTCAGATGCTGCGGAGAGGTCAATGGAAACAGGGATCTGGAAGTGTTGGCGGGGGGCGGGGAAGTGACGGTCAGAAGATCATTTGTGAACTTTGCCAGAGCACTTTCGGTGGAGTCGTGGGGAGGGAACCGTTCTGAGGGGGGTTAAAGAAGAGGCTTGGCTATGAAACAAGGGTAGGGAGACAGGTGGTGGTGGATGTGGGACTGAAGGATGGATGCGTTTTGGATGGGAGGTGTGTGTATGAGATAGAGAAGCCAGTGAGGAGGGGAGATGTGAGGAGTGATGATGGGGGATCGAGGTCCTAGGGAGATGGGAGCAGACAGGAGCCAAAGTCCAGCTGGAACGTGAAGGAGACATGGTTCCTCCTTCTGGGACGTCACAGCCTAGTGGAGGGACAGATGTGCAGCCTTCACACCACACATATGTAGAGGGAGTGACTCACTCTGCAGGGGGCGGGAGGGGTGCTTGGGAAGGGACTCACAAGGATGACAGGGAAACTCTTCTGTAGGTGAGCAAACTGGACACCATGGATTGGGGAAAGCGGGAATGTTGTGTCTGAAAAAGAAATCTCAGTGGAACGAGGCATAATGATTATCTTCAGAGACACGAAGGACCGTTCTGCTGACAGGGAATTAGGGTAGACTGATCTTATGTGGCCTTAAGAGAAAAGCAGAGCCAACAGGTGGAAGTCAGAAGGACAGGGATTTCTGTGCCACATAAAGCAGAGATCTCGAACGCTAGATGGAAGAGGCTGTCACTGGAAGTGATGCCAGGGCCCCCAGAACTTCACTTGGCATTGAAGTTGTGGAAAGGATTCCAGCCACGGTGGACGTGGTGTATGGACCTCTGAGGCCCTTCCCTTCCCAGGTCCCACACTGGGAGATTCCCCTGGTGTGCCGGGGCGGGCAGCCAGACTGGCGGGCTCCTGTGGCTGCCATTCCGGCCTAAAGGGGGAAAACTCCCATCGTGTAAAAAGACAGTCAAAGGAAGCAGGAACTTCTAAGCAAAAGTACCAGAATAATGTGGCCACTCCTCAGTCACTGCTCTGACGGCAATCCCAGGCCAGACAGAAAACACTCCGGGAACAGTTTGTATTTCCTCCTCAATTTCCCCGTTTGTCTGACTTCCTGGGCAAACACTCAAATGGCGCCAGAAATCCCAGTGCTGGGAAGAGGATGGTGGCTGATCTGCTGACCTCTCGACGTCTCAAAGGTCAGAGGCCAGTACTGAGTTTTTCCTCTAGGTCACAGCAGCTCACACCCCAACCTTCTGCTCTTAAAGCCTCGGCACTTTTCCTAGCCTCCAACCCACTGGCTGACTTGGGGCACTGGCATTTACACCAGCTCTGATTTGCCCACAGATTGCACGTTTTAGTTGTCATGAGGTGACTGATGTTCTCTGATTAGTTGGGCTTATTCTGATCTCTCTATTCAGGTGTACTACTGTAGTATTTGTACCATACAGTCTGTCATACAATTGTACCTTGGACTTCCTAAACATCTAAACTGTCCCTCTCTCGTGCAACTGGCTAAATTCCACCTTGAATGTTGACATTCAGGTGAAAGTCAATAAGGCTGGAAACCGCAGTCTGTGTTTGTGGCCTTTCAGGACCAAAGTGAGTCAAAGTCAGGGAGGGGAAGAATGGAAAGACTAAGCCAGGTTAGGGGACAGACTAGGTCAAAGCAGGCACTAGGCAGGGTCCTTGAGGACAGGGCAGGTGTCTCACTCACCATGTGGGGCACGACAGCTGAAGAAGGAGTTTTAACTGACCCCCTCTCCTGCCCCCTGCTCTGGACAAATCCGCTTCAGACACCCAAGTTAGAAGACCAAACAAACCTGCTGCCGTATGCCCAAGGCCCTGTGCTTGCCCAGCTCAACCAGCATTGGTGAACAAATGGAAGCATGAATGAATGCCTGCCAGAGCACAGTCCTTCTACAGGGGTGACCAGTCACACACAGCCCACGTGACTCCCAGTCCCCTGGAAGCCCCACTGTCCTCTTCTAGAGGCCACTGCTGCAAAGTATCTTTGTATCACAATAGCTCAGTCCCTTTCCTCTACCCCGAGGAATCAACACAAATGAGGCCGCAAGCAGGGACGGGTTTCCAGCTAGGCTGGGACAGCAGGCAGCAGAGGCTGTAGGAAAGCACCTCTGATTTTGAAGTCAGATGGATTTGGGGTGAGCCCAGACTCTTCCATTTCTAACTGGGTGATCTTGGACAAGTTACTTAACCTTCCTGAACCTCAGTTTATTTATCCCTAAGGGTTGCTGTGATAATTAAAAGTAAAGCACCCAGCACAGAGTAGGTTCTTTGTAAAAGTGAACTGCTAGCTCTTTCCTGGGAAGAAGGCCATGACTTTGAACTCCAACTAAATGCCCCAGGGCTGTGACCATTGTATTCCCCCATCAGCCTTGACTGACACTGCAGGCAGGGCCATTAACTAAGTAGACATTAAATCTACACAAACTCAGCAGTAATTATTTAAGCATATTTTAATTTTTCCCAGTCAGTTATAAGCTTCTTGAGAGCAAAGTCTATTTCTGACTTATTGCTATGTTCAATAAATATCTGTCCATTGAATGAATTGAAGTATGGGTGAATACAAGAATAAATAGATAAAAGAATAATTGAATGCTGCCTTGAACTATTTTCTGATTATTTCATGTGTCCATATTACAAGCTCAAGGGAAAACTGAACTCTAGGACAGGTGAACTCTAGGTCAGAACTCAACTGAACTCTAGGTCTTTTTGTATTGGCCACACTCTGGGGCCCAGAGAAAGCATATGATAAATACAGGCTAAATGGAAACTTGGAAGAGATTTCATGAATTATGTGAATGGGAGCAAACAACTAGATAAGTTCCCCTTAATTTCCCACTGCTTTTTATCATTATCTGACTCTGGGGAAATAACTTTCTTTCTGGGTCTCAGTTTCCCCACCTATAAAGTGATGGAGTTGGATCAATGAGCAGGTTGTTTCTTGTTCAGGTATTCTAAGATTGTGTGGTTACAGTCCTAAGGAGGGCCAGGTGGGAAAATAAAGTAAGACACAGGTTGAACTGCAAAAGGCATTCCTAAAATTCAGTGTATATGAAAATACTGAGCAGTGACTGTCTCTGCTGAGAGGGACTCAGCGTGTGAATGCTCCTGTGAAACATCACAATCAAGATTTAGAGCTAATGGTTACACTCTTTACAATCTTTCAAAATTAATATAAAATCTTGAAACTTGCCTTGTAGTCTGGATGCCATAAGCTTAGGGCTTTTCCTTTGTTTGTATTGTTTAAAACCACCAGGAGAAGCTTGGAGCCAATGAGCCTCAGCTTTTCCCCTGGGGCTCGGTGACACTGGCTGGGTTTGCAGTTTGTGGAGAGGCCTGCAGGGGGCGCCCAGCTCTGGTGAATGATGGGGCGCCTGGACCACTGTTAGGTAGTTAAGAAGGAAGAACCAAGTGCCAACTGACTCAGGGGCTGGGGAATTTTCCCACCACAAAAAAAGGAAATGATAACTATGTGATGTGATAGAAGGCTTAGCTAACGCGGTGGTGGTAATCATATTGCACTATATTAATGTGTACCATATGCTAACGCATGTATATGGAATCTAAAAAAAAATGGTACTGATGAACCTATTTGCAGGGCAGGAATAAAGAGGTAGACATAGAGAAGGGACTTGATGACATGGGGTGGGAGGGCGAAGCTGGGGCGAAGTGGGAGTAGCATCAACATATATACACTACCAAATGTAAAATAGCTGGCTGGTGGGAAGCAGCAGCATAGCACAGGGGGATCGGCTCGGTGCTTTGCGATGACCTAGAGGGGTGGGATAGGGAGGGTGGGAGGGAGGCTCAAGAAAGAGGGCATATGGGGACATGTGTATGAATATGGCTGATTCGCTTTGTTGTGCAACAGAAACTAACACGGTATTGTGAAGCAATTATACACCAATAAAGATCTATTAAAAAAATTAATGTGTCAAATCGACATGTTGTACACCTTAAACTTACACAATGATACATGTCAATTACACTTCAATAAAAATTAAAAAATAAAAAAGAGGATGCATCCCTCGCTGAGAAAGGCTAGAGAGTTTTGAAAATGGGAGTTGATGTCTGGTCCCTCCATAGCCGCCCTAATGATGAGGACTGGTGGGTCACTAACCCTGCCCTAGAACAAGCTAGAGAGAGGAGACATGAGTATGTGAAGTAGAATAGTCTCCATAAGAACTTCCTCCCATTTGTTCTCCTTGCCTGCTGCATCAGAAAGGTGTCTGGAGTATGTTGGACTGTCTTTTCTTTCATGTAGAAGAAAAGAAATAGAGAGTATTCAAGTTAGAAGGTGGGTTCTGGAGTTAGACCACCTGAGTTCAAAGCCTGGCTCCACCATTGCTAATGGTGTGACCTGGGACAAGATCCCTAAGCTCTCTGTGCCTCAGTTTCATCTGTAAAGTGTGCATACATTCAATAAATGTTTATTGAGAATCCATGCTGTCATTAGGCATTGTTCTGAGCACTTGAGATACAGCAGTGAACAGAAGAGACAAAGATCTCTCCCTGGAACTTATATTTTAGTGGGATGGGACAATAACTGTATCTCCTTAATAGGATTATTGTGAGTATTACATGAGTTGATGGATGTGAATTACTTTATTGTCTGTAGGAGCCTAGGTTAGACCAGTACTCAATTCACCAGAGGGTGAAGCCTGGGATGCTTGCTTGCTTCTTTGTATCTTTAGTGCGTTTAAAAAAAAATGCAAGGAACTGTCTCTGGGAAAGAACCCGCTGCCTAACTCATTATTTTAAAAAATCCATTGTTTTTTTCTAATTACAAAAGAAATGCCTGCACACAAACAATATAGGAATGACTGGCTTGGAAAGCAAAAACCCCAGCAATCTCATGCCTTAACTCTAATCACTGTTAACAGCGTGGTATGTATACATCCAGACATTTTTTCTTTACATAACTTATCTTGACAGAATCATTTGCTTTTAGGATTCCATTTTATTAGGCTCAAGCACATTAAAAAACAATGTGCTTGAGCCTAATAAAATGAATGCAGTAGAATAAGAAGAGACTGCCTAATATGTGTGTATGAACGAGTGAGACAGAGAAAGAGAGGCAAAGAGAAAATGAGAGTAAATGTACCATGGGGTTGCCTGGAATCGCTACATCCTCTCTGGCATGGAATGATGAGGCTTGGATTTGGGGGCTGCGGTCTTATCCATCCTTTCTTCCCCTTGAGAGAAATGCTCTTTTTCACAAGCAGCTCAGAGAAATCTTTCCTGATTAAAACACCTGGTGTCTCAGTTCTTTCTGGATCATCAGCAGTAGGACTGGAGGGTCTCTGAAATGCCTGCAGGCAGTGATTTTTAAGGATTTGGGTTTTCTGACGGTGTCTGGAGCTAACATTAGTATACTCTGCTGAATGTCCATGACTCTGTTTTTCATTTTCAGAAGTTTTATCTGTTTCTTTTTCAAATCTGCCTGCTACTTTTTTTTTAAGTGTTAGGTACTTTCCTTATTACTTCATTCTTATAAAAAATAGCTCTTTAATACCTCTAAGTATAACTGCTTTATAGTCTCTCTCAGAATATTCCTTTTCCTTGGGGTTCTAATTCTTCTATTAGTTTCTGATTTTCCCACATTGTGGACTGTTTCTGTGTGGGTTACTGTGAATCATGAATTTATTTTCACTGGGGAATTGCTTTTCCCTTCAAGGAATTCCACACGGCATGGGTTGTGGGAGTGACCCTATAGAGGAGTTTTAGTTTTCCCTCTGCCAGGTTCTCCAGCCATGTCACTGGTAGGGGACACTTTTATATTCATTTCTTCACTTGGGAAATTAGCTTCTTAGCTCTCAGAACGGCGGGTCTGTAAGGCCCAAATAACGCTCATCTGAAACAACTACAGAAAATATGAGTTCTCACCCCCACATGTATACATGGATAGACACAATGCCTCTCCACTTGGGGGAGGGAGGTGGTGGGCAGAATTTAACTGAATAGGTGTAGAGGGCAAGGACCAAACATTTACTAATTGTACAAACCCAGGATCTGAACATGGAGATGGATCACACCCAGTGCTTCCAGAACTGTTCTTTTTATTTCTTCAGATTAGCACCAGGGAAGAAGAATTGCATAAGAGAAGGAAGCTATTATTGGAATGGCAGGGATGGATGAGTGGGGGACTATGGAAGGAAAAGATGAATATATTAATGACTAATTTAACTGATCGCATGAATGGAGGCAGTACTAAAGCACTGCTTAAAGGACAGTGGCTTTGGAAACTGCCTAAGTTATTATTATTTTTAATAATAGCAAACATTCATGTTTACTATTACCCAGGTATAATGGTAAGCATTGTATATGGATTGTCTCATTTATTCAGCAGAAGCGTTCTACAAGTTAAATATTAAAAACGCATCTTGGAAATGAGGACACCGAGGCACAGAAAATTAAATAGCTTGTTAATAAGTGGCAGGTGAGAGGTTCAAACTCAGGCAGTGTAGCTCTAGAGTTTGTGCTTTTAACAACTGTTGTTAGTGGGTGGGGTCTTAACAGGGTTCTTGTTCTTAGGGAGGTTACTTACACCTTATAAGCTTCAGTTTCCTCATCCCTTAAAATGAAGCTAATAATAGTACCCACCCCCGGGCTTCCCTGGTGGCGCAGTGGTTGAGAATCTGCCTGCCGATGCAGGGGACGCGGGTTGGAGCCCTGGTCTGGGAAGATCCCACATGCCACGGAGCAACTAGGCCCGTGAGCCACAGCTACTGAGCCTGCGCATCTGGAGCCTGTGCTCCGCAACAAGAGAGGCCGCGACAGTGAGAGGCCCGCGCACCGCGATGAAGAGTGGCCGCCACTCGCCGCAACTAGAGAAAGCCCTCGCACAGAAACGAAGACCCAACACAGCCAAGGATAAATAAATAAATTAATTAAAAGAATAAATAAACAGGAGATGCTAAGTAAATTGTTAAAAAAAAAAAAATAGTACCCACCCCAGAGGGCTGCTGTGAGAACTCAGTGAATTAATACTGTATGAAGCGCTTATATTAGAGTCTGTGCATAGCAGGCAATTAAGTAAAAAAGAGTTCTTGTTATTATTATTATTATTAATCCATTGAGAAAAATCAGGGCGAAAAAACCCTTTTATTCCTCCCTCTCCTCTGCTATAATATGCAACTTTCAGGTCTGGGCATGATTTTGTTCCTACTCGGATACCAGGTGATACAATCTGCCTCTTGGGGAAAAATGAAATGGAAATAGCCAGCTGGCATCACTGAATCCATCTTCCCAGTTAGTGAACTTCCTCCATCACATTTTGGCCTCTCAATTATTCAGTCTGCTTGGTCACGATGGAAACAAATAGATCCTAGAGAGTTGGGTGCTGGTTTGTGTTTTTCTACAGCCTTCCAGCCCTTTCTGTGACCCAAGATAGAGTCTTCACAGGCATGAGAGACTGTCATTTTGCAGCATCTGGCTCCTATTCTGATGGGAACATGTCGGAGCTGGACTGTCAACAATTAGCCACGTCAGGCTGAGACTGGGAAACTGATCTGTTTTTTCAGAGGCCAGACAAGCTAGAATGGGTCCCAACATTCCTTCCTCTGAGCTTCCTCAGATACCATCAAATTCATAACCTTCAGTCCATTCTAACTGATAGCTAGCCCGGTGAAGGCTTTCAATCCCTCAGCCAACCAACCCAACCAACCAACCAACCGTCCAACTCCCACCCTTACTATTTACAGTGGGTCCACCATGAGTAAAATCATGCTCCCTGCCCCCCAGGAACTACCAGTCTGGTAGAGATGTTACAGAGTTACAGGACCTGAGGAAGGAATGTTCTTCAAAGTCCATCTAGTCTGGGCCAGGCTGATACTTGAACCTCTCTACAATAGTCCAGACACATCTTTGCCCAGTCTCTGCTCTGATGATGAAAAGTTAAAGGACCAAAAAAGCTTTAAAGAAAAGCTCTAGACTATTATAGAAAAGACCATGATGCAGTGCATGATTAATTAGCAAATGAATTATACAGCCAGTAAGTTATGCTACGACTACAAACAGCAAAAGAGTTTCAGGCCAGGCTTGTCAGGGCAGACCTCTGTGGGGAGGGCAGAATTTGAGTTGGGGCATTGCTATGGTTGCTGTTCTAATCTTCTCCCACGTCCTGTCAATTTCAATACTTTGTTGTTCAAGAACCTACCATGGCTCCCTATTGTTCTCTGAATCAAGTCCCAAGTAAGGTTTTGTGTGGATTGATAGTTTTCAAACATTTTTAGTAGAAGAATTTTTTAATTAATGAAATCTTGAGCAGAACCCTGACACAGAAAGCGATGAAAAACAATGATGTTTTTCTTCAAGTGGTTTCAATCTTGTATGGTTGGTGGAAAATGTTCATTTCTAGCACTCCTGATGCACCTCTGTAAATGCCTGGGGTTTGGGGAAACTTGGTTTAAAACCACTGGATTAGATAACTGAAGCCCTTTCCACTTTTGAGCTCTAATAATTGCAACCTTCTGCCTGGGTTTTGAGGCCTATCACATAGCCTGCTCTACTGCTACTTAACCTTTTTTGGAACCAATAAACATTCACCTCTAGTGGGGCCAGTCTTCCAGAGTCTTCTGAGTACTCCTTGCCTTGTCCTTGCCTTTGCTGTGTCCTTGCTTTTCTCATGATGTATCATCCATATGGAATGTGCTCTTTCTCCTGTTGCTTAATCACATTTGGCCCTGAATCTGTTTACTTTCCATCTCTTCCCAGTGATCCCTGATTGCTTCTTTCTCTGAATTTCCACTGAACTGAAAGTCAACACCAAACAGTTGAGTACTTAACACTTCTCTAATTAGTTCCTGTTCAAAATGTTGTCTTTTTGGAAGGTCTGTAAGATTCATGAGGACACAGTGCATGTCTTTTATTTCTTTTGAATCTCATTACAGGGCTTAGTAGAGTGCTGGGCATGTAGTCCTTACTCAAAAGCCCTGGAAAAGCATGACTAGATACATTGTTTGTTTGTGCTGCTCTTAGCTTTCTTGGAGCTTCTAGAATGAGTTTTCTCACCTCAGTGGTGAAAGAAAGCTCAGTTCCCAGGAGCACTCCATGCAGTACCTGCTGCTCCTATCTCTTTGCCAGAAAAACATATTCCCTCATGGAACGAGTTTGAAAAGTCAAATTCCAAAAAAAAAAAAAAAAATAGACATAATTGTTGGGAGGGTGATGTGACTTTCTGTATTTCCACGGGAAGCATTTTGTAAGAAATCCCCCGAATGAGGCAGTCATGACTGCCTTTACCTTACCAACGCATTTGCCATCTCCCTCTTCCACGCTCATCAGCCCTCACAGAGTCAAGGCTTGAGGCCGGGGGATCAGGCTTGAGCTTGCACCTAGCTGGTGGGGAAAGGCGGGCCTGATTCCTCCCCATGACGAGTCTTCTGGGAAGGGGTGCCCAGATGTGTGTGTGTGTGCTTTCCCCATATGTGGAAATGCAATCATGTCAGGCCTGAAAGCAGCTCAAGTTCCTCCAGGGCAAAGGGGATACCAGCAGAGGCAGCAGGCACAGCCCGGCTTGGGGGGTTTTCAGAGCAGAAGGAAACTGTTAGAGCTGCAGGTGTGTTGTCAAGATAGACTGCCTGGGAGGGTGAGCCCAGAGAAGGTGCTGGGCCTTTCTTCATGCAGGTCCCTGGTGGGAAGATGTGTGGAAAGCCTCTCAATACTGACTATCAATTGTATATGATGTGTATTGGTCCTTAACCCTTGCCTCAGGCTCCAGTCTGACTCTGAAAGTAGGGGGAGCTGGGGCTGCTTAAAACATGCCTCTACAGGGAATGTAGTCCATCTGAGCTTTTTAGATCTCAACCTTTGTGTGGCTCTAAGAGAAGCATCAAGAAAGCTTCAAAAACAGAGATGCCCAGGCCTTAGCCCGGGCCTACTATGGCATAGGAGGCTGGAGTCTATATTCTTGATAACTCCCCGGATGAGTCCAATACCAAGCCATGTTTGGGAACCACAGGTCAGTATTCATATGCTTATGTTTATTTGATCCACTGCTTTGTTCCAGAGTGGACTGGGATGGGCGTGAGGGTGGAGTGTACCCATGGGAGCATATTCCTGCATGTTTCTGTAACTCAGAAGAAGGAGATGCAGTTTCATGTGGACCCAACAGACAGGCTTGGTGTAGCTCTTGAAATATCCTGAACACCTAGCTATGAGAAATCTTCAGCCTTCGGGTTCCTTTGGCCTCTGAGTTTCTGCTGACTGTAGGAGTTGCAGAAGGACCGGTGAGTGTGAGGGCTCATGAAGTTGCAGATGCTTAGGCCATAGGCTCTTCATAGATCCAGGATGGCTAAAGCATGGCACATATGCTGCCACAATTCACTCCCCTGCAGGGCAGACATTGCTAATCAATCATCATTTCCTGTTGCACCTAGAGAGGCCTTAGGATCCTAGCAATCAGAGCTGGTACGAGAACGAAACCTTTTACCCTCCTTGTCATTTCTACCAACAATATCCTAGTCTAATCTAAAATTTTGTTGAGCACTTTAAGTTGCAGTTATTCACAGGGCATGGTTCCAAAAACAGTGGGAAGCCATTCTCTCTTCTTTCTCTACTCTCTTTCCCTAGGTGGACCCCACCATGCCCTTGACCTTACCTACCATCTATGAACTGGTAACTCCCAACTTTATGTTTTCTCCCTAGAATTCTTCTTAAAGAGACTCCGAGGCCAAGAAAGCTTAGAGGTCGGGTCTGAACTCCAGTAGGTAGATAAAAAATGTCTCTGAATGAACAGCTCCTTGAGAGCTGTACTGTTAATTTCTCTGTGGATTGCCACCTACGTTTGACACAGCGTCATATATACCAGCAGATACTCAATAACTGACTATCAGTTGTATTTGATGCATCTCCCTGTTTCCATGTGTAATGGTGCTATTGTTTTCTCCGCCCTTCTTGCATTTTCAGAGCACATCCTCCTCCTGTAATGCTGGCTGCCCCATTCCTTACCCCTCCCAGGCTGGATGGTGTGTGGTAGTCTGTTACCTTGGTGGCTCCCCAATGAACCATGCCACCTGGTGTTTCGACCCTTGTGTTATCTTCTCTCTTGGAATCTGGTATGCACCTCTGATTTGCCTTAACCACCAGAATGTGATGAAATTGTACTATGCCAGTTCCACTATGGCATAAACCTCAGGTATCTGGTGTAGGATGGTGCGTGTGTGTGCGTGCGTGTGTGCGTGTGTGTGTGTGTGTGAGAGAGAGAGAGAGAGAGAGAGAGAGAGAGAGAGAGAAAGATGGAGAGACTCAAAAAGAAATTTTCCTGGAGCTAAAATGCAGATGCTTTTTTTAAAAGTCAGGTTTTAAAAAAAACCTATTATCTCCCTTCTTGTTTATCACTCTTATCTCAGGAGCTTAGCAATCTCTAGATTTAGGGTTTGGTGAACTAGAGAAAGGGGGTGGCTTCCTCTCATGGCCTGCCTAAAGTTTGCTGACGTCAAACTCCTGTCCAGCCCAGGCCAAGCATCAGACAGAGCTGGGGCTCCAGGTGCAAACTTAAAATGAACCATTCCCTAGGGCTTCCCTGGTGGCACAGCGGTCGAGAGTCCGCCTGCCGATGTAGGGGACATGGGATCGTGCTCTGGTCCGGGAAGATCCCACATGCCGTGGAGCGGCTGGGCCCGTGAGCCATGGCCGCTGAGCCTGCGCGTCCGGAGCCTGTGCTCCGCAACAGGAGAGGCCACAGCAGTGAGAGGCCCGCGTACCGCAAAAAAAAAAAAAAAAAAAAAATGAACCATTCCCATCCATTCTGCTGTAAGTAATAGAAATGAAAAATATAAGTGGAAACCATCAGGGAAAACTTGTCCCTCAGGTGCAACGCTCCAGGTCCCACTGCATGGCAGGGAAAGAGCAGGAAGCACAGAATGACTGGTCTTTGCCACGGGAACATCAGGCTGTGTCTTAGCTTTGAGCTGGACACACACACTTACTGCTGTGGTTCACAGGTGCACGTGGAGATTCCTTTTGCCTCGGTGGGTTCTCCCCAGTGGCCAAACTCCAGGGTAGTAACTGAGCTAGAGTGACTCTTTTTTTCAGGCCCCAAAAATCTTAAGATAACACCCGATTAGCAGGCAGGGGCAAGACGGCAGAGCTTTTATTTGCAGGACATTTGGAAAGAGACAGGATGTTGAAGGCAGGAGTCAACGTTTCCCAAGGTTCTTTCTTAAAGCATATCGTGTTTGGCCTCAGGGTTGCTGACTCACCCAGCGCTGCCCAGGCTGGGCATTCCATCATGGGGCTCCTATATTCCCAAGAGAGCCTGGGAGACTGGCTCACTCCCTAACTACAGTATCCACAGAAACATCTGCTTTAGCTTATTAGAAAGTTAAAACAACCAAGTGTCAATCCCTGTCTTTTCCACCTAAGGACACATTCCTCTTGGCTGACGCACACTTCTGACCAAGGGTTCACCCCTGGACTCTATGAGCATGTCTGTGAGACTGTGAACTGATTTTAATGATGATTTGAAGAGCCTCTTACATCCTAGTTTATTTAACCTTCTCACACGAATAGCAAGACTTCTCTGTGGGGAATCACGGAATGACTACTGACTCACTAGATACGCAACGAGCCCTGGAAACAGGAAGGAAAAACCGGCTCTCAAAGCCAAATTCATTCCCCTCTCTTGTCATCCACAGGTAATTGTAGAAAGCAGTCTGGCCTTGGAGTCAGCAGACTCAGGGTCAATTTGCAGTCCTGTCGGAAGCTGCGGGACCTGGGACAGGTTCCTTGGCTTCTCAGAGCCTCAGATTCCTCTTCTACAAAATGAGAATAATAAAACCTATCCTGCCAGCCACGCAGGGATCTTAAGAGGTCTGAAGAGAGCACTGGGGCAGGGAGGCATCTTAAAGGACAACTGATGCATACGTTTTCTCCTGTGACAGTGCCCCCCAGAAGCCACTCAACCTGAACTTGAACTTGTTCTCACAGAGTCCCCTGCACTGTGGGATAGCTCGGATTTACTTTGAGCGGAAAGCCTCCTCCTTTAGCATTCTATCAATGGGTTCTTCTCCGGCTGGGTATACAGAAACAAGTCCAGTCCCTCCTCTGGAAGAACAGCTTTCAGACTTCTGGAGGGAGGACCGCATCCCCGGTACCCACAGAGCAGCCCCTATGTCTTCTCCTCACTAGGCTGAGCCTTTGGCTCCCGTCACTGCCGTGGCTATTGTTCTCCAAAGGCACTTTAGGTAATTTACCAGTCTCAAAGTATCTTGTCTGGAACTGAATGTCATATTCAGGATGATCTAAAAGGGGGAGAATTAAGCAGGACAGTCATCTCTCGTGTTCTAGATGGTACACCTCTGTGTACGTAGCCGACCCTCGAATTGGCTGTTTTGGTGGTCATGTCTCAATAGCAGCCCTTCCTTCGCAGTCTCAGCTTCCAACCCCTGGCTTTCTGATTACCTCTTTTCTTTCCAGCTTATTCCCTCTGGTACCCAACTCAATAATTCTCAGGCCTCATCAGGACCTACTGTCCATTGCTCATACCACTGTTCCTCACCCCTCCTCTCCTGCAGGGCCTTAGCTGTCCCTTCTTACCCGGCCTAGGCCTCGTGATGCATCATTATAATCATCCCTTTGAATACACTCTCAGTTCCTTTCTCTCTCTTTTTCTCTCTTGCCTGGCAAAATCCCAGCCCTGATTAAATCCCACTCTCTGTCTCTTCCTGTCCTGCATCCAGACAGTGGAAACTGGCTAGAGAAAATCACAGAAAAGGTTTAATTGACCTAAGTTAAATTCATGATCAGTAACCTCCAGGAGGCCAGCAACCAGCCTCTAGTTCCCTAGTTTGGACGTGCCAGTTCTTACCTCCTGCACCTGAAACCTCCACAACCTCTGTCCCCATCCTCGCCCTCAGCAGATGACCTTGTCCTCCAAGGGGGTTCTCACGCACACCCCCTCAACATCTACCCACCTGCTGGCATCTGTGCCCAGGGCGCGGCCTTCCCTCTGTGTGGATGGGCTCTGTGCTCCCACCTAAGACGAAGCTCCCAGGTGTGCACTGGACTCTTGGCCACTTGCTTATCAGCATGCCTACCTCCACACCCCACACTCCATTACCGATTTCATCCTTCCTCTAGGATCATCCCCATCCCATATAACTTCAGTATTGCTTTCCCTCATCCTGACAAATGAAAACAAAAAACACGACAACAATCGGATGCTTTCTTCTTATCCCCAGATAAGGAATCCAGGTAAGGAGACTTTAAAGTTTAGTAACCTGCCCAAGGTCAATGACCTGGAAGTGTGGGCTTGGTTTGCCCACCCCCAAAGCCCACCCAGATGAGGCTTCCTGGGCTGCAGAGGCCACAGCAGCTCTCTCTCCGGCCCACCGCTCTGGTTCAAGGGGCTGAACTCAGACAAGGAAGTACTTTGCCAAGGACGTCCAGACCAGCTCTGCCTACCTGGGCACTCTTGGGACAGCAAGAAAGGCTGGAGGTTTTCAAGTGAGAAGGGGACCTGTTGGTTCTGCAGGGGGCCTGCCGAGCTGCTGAGACAGTCTTGACTGACTTGCCTGTCAGACTCAGCGTGGGAGAGCGGGGGGCTGTTTTGAGAACAGCCAGCATGTCACCCCAGCCTCAGCGGGGGACGCGGGGGGCAATGATGGCAAACAGATGGGGCAGGCCAGGGGGGCAGGAGCTGCCAGTGTGGCGCACCCCCGTGCAGAGACGACACCTCATAAATCTCGCAGGCCCAGCCCGTGTGGCCTGCGGTGGTGGCCCATTGATACTGCCTGGTCCTTGGAGCTGGAAAATGACAACTAAGGTGGCCAGCTGCCTTCCAAGCCCTTCCGTCAGAAGGGCACACTTCTCTCCCCCACTGCTAACAGCATCCCTATTCCTGCCAGGAACCCAGAAGAGCTCGGCCCAGGGGGTTTTCCTCCCGGGACAGCAGATACTTAACTAGCCGTCATCCCCTCCCCTCCCTTCTCTGCTCCCAGAGACTCTCCCAGAGAATGAGCCCATCTGGCTTTGAGATTTGCGAGTACACGGCGTCAAGTTGGAATTTTCGGACCATCCGGAAAAGCATGCATCTCTGCCAAAACCCGTGTTGACTTAGTCATGCTATCTCTTAACAGTCCTCTTTCACAAGGGACAGGCTGACCCACTTACTTGTCCGTCACGGCCTGCATGAACTCGTCCAGAAGGTCGTCGTACTCCTGCCCACGCACGCGCCGGTGCTTCAGGCCAATGTACAGAGGGTCCCTGAGCAGCTCCTGCAACAGACAGCATCCGTCCCGTCACGTGTCCTGGGTTAGCGGGAAGGAGGGGGGGAGGAGGGGAAGGAGGAGGCTGCTCCCCACTCCCCAGGTGCTGTCTCTGGAAGGTTCTGGAAGCCAAGCCACTGATGGAGGGTAGACCCCCAGGGGTCCACACTTTAGGAATGAATCAAGGATGCTTTGAACAAGCAAAACTCTCTGATACAGTCTTCCAACCTCTGGCTGCAGCTCTGGGTTCGTTTCAGGGTTTCTCAACAGTGATACTATGGACATTTTGGCCTGGACAGTTCTTTGATGTGAAGGCTGACCCGCATATTGTATTGACAGAATACTTAGCAGTGTCTCTGGTTCTTCCCACTTGAAGTCAGTAGCACCCCCAGTTGTGACAGTCAAAAAGATCTGTAGACTCTGCCAAATGTCTCCCTGGGGGATAAAATGGCCCATGCTGAGAATCGCCCCAGGCAACATCTGGATTAAGGTATTGGGTCTTGTCCAAAGTCACTGACCTGGACTCAAATTAGAAAACGTTCCCTCCCTCCCTCCCTTCCTTCCGTGAAAGCTTACTGAATACCTACCATGTGCCTGGCACTGTGTTGGTCCCTGGGGATACAAGGATAGCCTGATACAACCAGAACTTTCCATTCAAGAGAGAGGCCCACCTTAACGCCAGCCTGTGTTAGGTGCCCCCTCCACTCCACCTCCTGCAGCTCTTCTGTCACAGCTTTCACACGCTGTTTGGTCATCCTCTCTGTCTGCCCTGGTCTGATGACCACTCCCACCTCTTCTGTACCCCTCACACACACCCCTATGCAGAAATCAGCGGGCTCATTCGTGCACGACACATTTACTGACCCTCTCCGCCTGCTGCCATCAGGCCTGTCGGGGAATTTGTAGGTAAGGGACGGTCACTGCCTCTAAGATGCTCACGGCCTAATGCAGGTGGCTGATGAGTAAGCAAACTCTATTACAGAGTAGAGACATTTCTTCGGCACAAAGCATAGCACCTGGCAGCACAGAGAAGGAGTGGAGTAATTCCCTCCGGGGAACGGGTGGGGATGGTGACACGGAAGAAATGGTCAGGCTTTAAAAGATGGGCAGATGTTGCCAGGTGGGCTGGGCTCTCCAGGCTTAGAAATCAGCAGAAAGAAAGGTTGGGGGCTGGAGGTAGAAAGGAGGAAGAGGTACCTGGTGACCTGGTGTGTTTAAGAAATAGGAAGTAATTTTATGTTTTCGGGTATTTGGAAATGATCTATTTTTGTGTCCCCGCCGCCACAAATATGAGCTCCTTGGGGTCAAGGTTTTGTGTTATCGTCATCTCCATCTGGACTGCTCCTGCAGGATTCAGAGGCAAGGATGTCATGGGTCCTGCCCTCAAGGGGCTCAGAGTCAAGTCTCACCTCCACCACTGACAAGCTGTGTGACCTCAGGCAAATTACGTGACCTCTCAGAGCCTTCTTCTCATCTGTCAAATGGAGATAAAATACCACCTGCACAGGGTGATCGTGATGAGGAAATGAAATACTACACATGAAAGAGGTTGTGAATCATAACATATGCTGTAAAGTAATGGCAGCAGCTTTGACTTTCACAGTGTTTGCTAATGTGTCAGATACTGCTGAGGGAGGGGAAGCCACAGCGAGGTTAAACAGCCGCCTCTTTCTTGGGCTAGTAAGTGGAAGAATCCAGATTCAAACTCACAGCTGCCAGCTCCAGAGCCCATGGTCTTAACCACCGAGCCAGGCTGCTTAGGTGGCTTATTCTTGCTTAGGACACCATTCTAGCTCCATATTGTCTTGTAGGAGGTGACAGGGCAAAGGTACAGTGGACAGAAAAGACCAGGAAATACCTGCCTTCTCAACCCCTCACCCCCAGTTATGGGTCCACAGCATCTGAGGTGGGTTTAGCGCTTTCTCCAAGGAACCACACGGCTACATCAGAAAGACAGTAAGGTCTAAACTTCTTTTCTCAATCTCTTTGCCTCCTGGGTTATGCATCCTTGATATTGTTTAGGACCCTGCCCTGGCAGTTGTGTGTGTGTGTGTGTGTGAGCGTGTGTGTGTGACCAAAGGATGAGAGTGGGACATATATGGTGCCGACCCTTCCACAGGCCACTTTCAAAGTGATCATCTAGAAGTCACTTAGAGGCAGCAAACATCCAGCCAAGGGGGATCAAGGAAGTAAATGATGATGTAACAACTAGATGGACAACTAGGCAGTCATTGAAATTGGTGGCTTTTAAGGCTATGCAGCCACCTGGACAAATGTGCATGAGATTATTCAAAATGAAAAAAGCAGGATACAAAATTGCACAGATATCACAATTTCAACTGTCTGAAACATACGAACAGCCTGCAAAGGGCATACACACCAATGATAAAAATAGTCTAACTCTTGGCATTTGCAGAAAATATTCACTTTTTAGTTCTTATAGAGGTGAAAGGGTCCACGGTAAATTATAATCTGTAATGTTTCCAAGTTACAGATTGGTTCAGTAGTGCATTAGGCTGCCAAGAGTGGATTTCTCAGTACTGCATACACGGTTTCTGGGGCAGGTCCAATTCTCCAGTGGTACTGAAGAATTTTAGGATTTTCCAAAAATTTCTCAGTATATCTGCACTTAAGATGAAAGGTCAACACTAATGAGGTACTACTGAGATATAAAGGTGACCGTAAGAGGCTTTTAAAAAAGTCCTGATATTTTATAATATTTATTTTATTTATAATAAAATGTTTTATATCTGAAATACTTCAAAACTAAGCACTCCAAAAAATTGGGAAGAAAGTTTCTATATGGAGATGACACGAAAATATAGCTTCTTATACTTGTACAGAACTTTCAGGTAATTCACTCCTTCTGAATCAAAAGTAGTTTGATCCTTCTGTCTTACATACTTTCATGCCCATTTTACAGGTGAGGAAGGTAGAGTTCAAGGGTTTAAATAAATTGCCCAAACTCACAGAGCCAGAAAATATCTAAGCTGAAACTGAGTCTTGCTTTGACTGGGTCTCATGACAGCGCCCTTTCTACCCCATCATTTGACATTGTGGGGACCAGGGAATGTGGGTTTGGCTCTTGACCCCCTCCCTGGTCCTCCTGGAAGAGTCCAATCGTGGCTGGAAGGTCCAGCTGGTCCTGTAGACCAGGCTGGGGAGCAGTGACAGCCTGAATGGGGTCTGGGGAAAGACCGTGTCCACATCTCCAGCCAGCTGGCTTTCCTTTGTCAGGAGGGAAAATGACTTCTCAAAAACAGCAGAGGGTGGAGCTTCCACACTGTCTTGGTACCACATGGAACAAGAAATCCACATTCTGCCCTGTGTCCCACCGAGTGATTGGTTATAAGAATGACTGCCACCAAGGCGTGGGACTATGAACTGGCCTGGACCCTCCCCTGGCATTCTCCTCTATCCTGGACTTCCTCACATAAATGTTAAAAAGAAAAGTTTTCAGAAGGCAGTATTGCCAGATAAAATACAGGACACCCAGTTAAATGTGAATTTCAGATAGGATATATATATATATATATATATATATATATATTTAGTATAAATATGTCCCAAGTTTTGCATGGAACATACTTACGTTAAAAAATGATTAGCTATTTATCCGAAATTTAAATTTAACTTGCATCCTGTATTATTCTTTGCTAAATCTGGTAACCCCATCAAGAGAGGCAGAAGGAATCTTGAGGCTGGGAGGCAGTGTGCCACAGAGGAAAGGGCACTGCCAGACCCAGTGGCCCTGGTCAGATGCTCTCCCGGAGCACCCTCAGGACAGTGTGGTTTTAGAATCAGAAGGGGCTCTGGGCTTTGGAATCGGACACACCTGGGTTTGAATTCAGGTTCTGCCACTTAACTAGCTCTGTGACTGGGTACGTGTCCCTGCTTCATTTCACTTCTCTGTCCGATAGGGATAGTAATGATCTCTATTTGCATAACGCAAGCTCTTTGAGGAAAGGGTCCTTATTCATGTGCATCTCCCTAGAGAGGTTTACAGTGCTGGCGCATCGCAGGCCATCAAAAAGTGTTTACTGATGTGAGTTGCATTTATTCTAGGACTGGGCTAAGGAGATGCTGAATTAAGAACCAGGAAAGTCTTAGAAATCACTCGGTTCGGCTTCCTCCAAATGAGTTTTCGAGACCCAGAAAGGTTAAGTGAACTGCCTAAGGTCCCAAAACGAATTTGGTGGAAGCCACAGGGTGGAAATGACAGCTTCTAGAGCAGGGGTCTTCCCAGGTGGGATCAGCTTCCTCACCTCTGAGCCTGCTGCTTCCCCTCTGCTAGGTAGTTGCCAAGTTCCCGTTGGCACTAAGTAAGCCTTCAGGTTACGGCTCTGTCCAAAGCAGATGAACCAGAGCTTCCTTCTCTGCTGTGGGAGTTGAACAGACCCTCCATGGCTGTGTGCCTGGCTCTTTCTAAGGTGAAAAATCTTGCAGACTAAACGTCATGGAAAGCAAAATGGCTGGCTCGTCTTCACTGGCCGTATCATTGAGCACTGGGTTTAAGCTGGAAGAGAGACGAACCTCTTGGTCTGGAAAAATATTTATCTTGCAGAGCAACGGGCACATGAAGATGTTACTCAGAGAGCATCTGGGGGTCTGGGGAGGTCATGGGATTGGGTTCACGGTGTGGACACGGTGCACTTTCCCCCTCTGGGTGACAGTTATGCCCACCATGTATTTGTCTGGAAGCTCAGTTAAGCCCAAGGGTAAGCTACCAAGATCCTAGGAAGGGTCCCTTCACTGGTCACATGTGCACAGAGAGCCTGTGCCCGATGGTAACACGGGTGAATGCTGACTATTTATGAGCTGCAATAAAGACAATCTGGCCAGGTGTAAGGAACCCTTCCATACCCAGCTCTGTGGGCGATCCCACGCTGCCTCAGCAACCAGTAACACCCAAGGTACGGTCTACCAGGCTCTGCTGATAATCTGTCCCCTCCATCCCCCTCTTTAGTCATGTCCACAGAGACTTTCACAGCATCTCCTTGAGAGGAAAATCCACTGAGGCTCAAGACTTCCGCAGGAGAAGCCAAGCCCTGGGTTGTCCCACAGAACCTTTAGCACAGAATGGGACAAACACTGGGTTTGGACTCAAACCTGGCGGAAGCCATTTCTGCCCTGGGGCCCCTTTTCCCATGTGAATCAAGGGGGTTGAGTGAGAAGTATTTGTATGTAATATCTAGTAAGTATGATATCTAATGTGAACAGTCTGTGACTCTGCTGTGTGTATATGAAACAAGATGTACAAACCAATCCACACACAGACACAAGGGAGGGAGGGCCGGAGCAGGTGCCCTGTCTAACTGGGCGGGGCTCCCTCCCCTGGCCCTTTGGAACTTCATCACGGGATGTCCCTCCTTCCTGGGATCACGTCTCACATATTTATTTTTCCAAACCTCTTTGGTGTCGGCAGGTAAAAGTGACTCAGAGTTTCAGGGCTGTAGATAGCAGATGTTTTCCTTCAACAGGAAACCTGGAGGGGTGTTTTCTTTGACTCTGATTAAAGCTCCTTTTGCCTCAGGAGTTTTTTATAGAGACATACACACAGATGGCCTAGTTGTTCTGAAACTAAAGCCTTCACAGCAGCACCCTCCCTGCACTGCCATGTAAGACGGAAGCTGCAAGGCAGAGCCTCCCTCTCCTGTTGCTGTGGCTTGCTCTGGGTGAGAGATGTGCCCCCAGACTTCTAGGGGAAAAATCTTGCAAACTGATTATTTTTTAAAAAGAACTCTAGTGTGGAGGATCACATAGTCAATGCATTTGAAAAGAGAGAAATCATTGTCTTCCGTCTTCCCAACGTTGGCCTCTTTGTAACTTTCTTGAAGAAGGTCTGGCGGGAGTTCACCTTTCTTTGTGGAGGAGGGCTGTGAAAATGGCATCGGTGTGCCCTAGTTTGATCCTAAGTGTCCATGGAACACAGACTGTGTGAAACACCTACTTTCTCAGTCTTCATTACCCAGTCTGTGACACAAATACTTGACATCTTGGAGCAGTGTGCCACAGTAGACAAGGCCACTCTGGTGCCAGAGAGACCTGGGTTCAAATCCCAGCTCCAACACTTAGAGCCGTGTGACCTGAAGTAAGTAGTTAACGTGTGTCAACCTCGAGCTGTGTGACCTGAAGTAAGTAGTTAATGTGTGTCAATCTCAGTTCCCTCATCTGTAAAAAGGGGAGAACAATATCTCATACAGCTGGTGTGAGAACGAAATGAGATTGAGGGACTTCCCCGGTGGTCCAGTGGTAAAGAATCCATCTTCCAATGCAGGGGAGGCAGGTACGATCCCTGGTCGGGGAACTAAGATCCCACATGCCACGGGGCAACTAAGCCCACGTGCCACAACTAGAGAAAGAAAACACACATGCCACAACTGGAGAGAAGCCTGAGCACCGCAACGAAGAGCCCATGCACCTCAACAATAAAGATCCCGCATGCCTTAACGAAGATCCTGCGTGCCCCAACTAAGATCTGACGCAGCCAAAACAATAAATTAAATAAATAAATAAAATAAATAAATATTTTTTTTAAAAAAGAGAGAATGAAATGAGATTGAAATGTACAAGGGCCCAGAACTATGCCTGGCCACTGCAGGTGCTGGCATAGGTCTTACTGGGCGTGCGGAACACTGCTTTCTCTCGCGCCTGTGGTGTTGCATGGCGGGTCAGGCTGTGCCCTGTCCCCTCAGCTGGGGAATCCTCTGGTCCTTCCAAAACTCTCTCCCTTCCACACCCAGGAGGGAGAACTGAGGCAGAGGCGGAAAGCCTCAGGGGGGAGAGGCAGACACTCTGAGGAGACGTAACACATGAGCCATTAAAATGATCAATTAGGTGACAGTGTTGAAACACTGACAACTGAAAGATTCCACCCACGCCTGGCTCTCATTTATCTCCCTCAGCCTAGCAGAATGCCTGCCACCTACTAAACACTTCATAAACTTAAAAAAAAATAAGTAAAGAGAAAGTGCCCACAAAATACTCTTCACTGAAGAAATCAGAACAAAGTTAGGGGCACAGTAGGATTAATTAGGTAATACTGTAACTACATCTATGTATACGCACAGAGAAACATCGGACGGGAGCACAAACGTAGCATAGTGGGAGAAATGCCATTTCCTTCTCCTTTTAAAATTTTGAATAATGTTTTAAAGTTACTTTAGTAATAAGAATTCTAAAAGTCAAGACATAATCTTTACTCATAAAGCAACAAAAACCCGGGCAGGCAGTGTGGTATGGTGTGGGGAGAGGAGTACTCATGTGGATTAGGACCCACTCCTGCCACTTCAGCAGATCTTCTTGGGCCAATTAATCTCTCTGGGCCTCAGTTTCCTCAGCTGTAAAAAGAGGGTAATAACTGAGCTCCACTCACAGGGTTATTGTCAGGCTGAAACAGGGTGGTCTGTGAAAAGGGCCCGGCCCTGATTACTCATAGTTTCTCACCATCTTTTCTGGTGGGTTTGCTACAAGTTGGCACTAACTCTAAACTTTAGCACATCATTGCTGAGTGCTGGACCTTCAGTGATAAAGGATCTAAGGTATCTGCTAGAGGCAACCAACACCCTTCCAAGGGATGCAATGACCTAAGAATCAGTCTGAAGCCGTTCCACTTCTTGCCTAGAGCCAGCTTTCTGGAGAGAGAGAGAGAGAGAGAGAGAGAGAGAGAGAGAGAGAGGGACGGTCTCAAACAAATCCAGTTGGAACATGGCAGGAGGTGATGGATGGGAATAATAACTAACACAAAGTTTGCTATACTCATCCACGTTTGTGCAGTTCCACACATGTCCTTTGTGGCTGAGGGACAATTTCAGCAAAACCCAGGCGTGTGGCTGAGGAGGGGAACCACAGTGCAGAGCAGACCTTGAAGATGGGTCTTAATGAGCAGCTATAAGGCTGTGCCACCATGCAGCCTCCCTTCTCCTAGGCTGGTGGGGAGGCATATGGAGAAGAGATTTAGCGCTGGGAGAATACCTAGTAACTTTCTGGTCCAGGCCCTAATTGTACCAGAGGGGATGGTATCTAGACAGGTACAGGGACTCACCCGGCTGTCAGGGGTACCGGGACCAGGGTCCCTGCTTCCCGGGCCAACACTTCTTGTGCTCTTCTTGTCCTCCCTCATCCCCCTCCCACCCCTGTGAGTCCTCAGCTCTGAAGCCAGGTCTGTCTGCTGCTCCTTCATTTTACCGTATCTGTGGATGAAGCCTGAATAAGCATCACTTCTCATTAGAGGCTACAGTGCTTGTTCTTATTTAGAAATGAGGATGTTGTGTGGCATCCAGGGAGGAAGGAGGCCATGCAGAGTCACAACAAGTTTTCTAGAGAAGGATCAACTCAGAATGCAAATAAGTGTAAGCTTCTTGACAATATGAATCGAGAATCTAAAAAATGACCATTCCCTTTGCTTCATTTCCTTTTCTAGGAATTTATCCTTGGGAAATCATCAGAGATGGAAAGACTGATCTGCAAAAACGGGTATCAGAGCACAATTATATTTGCAAGAAGACTAGAAACAACGTAAATGTCCAAGAGTGGAGGGTTTCTTACGTGAATTGTGATACGCCAGGCAGCTATGAAAATGACATTGTGGAATAATGCCTAGTGACCTGGGAGAAAACTCATGACATACATTACACTTAAAAAAGCAGGATAGGGCCTCCCTGGTGGCGCAAGTGGTTGAGAGTCCGCCTGCCGATGCAGGGGATACGGGTTCGTGCCCCGGTCTGGGAGGATCCCATATGCCGCGGAGCGGCTGGGCCCGTGAGCCATGGCCGCTGAGCCTGCGCGTCCAGAGCCTGCGCGTCCGGAGCCTGTGCTCCGCAACGGGGGAGGCCACAACAGTGAGAGGCCCGCATACCACAAAAAAAAAAAAAAAAAAAAAAAAAAGCAGGATATAAGGGCTTCCCTGGTGGCGCAGTGGTTGAGAGTCCGCCTGCCGATGCAGGGGACACGGGTTCGTGCCCCGGTCCGGGAAGATCCCACATGCTGCGGAGCGGCTGGGCCCGTGAGCCATGGCCGCTGAGCCTACGCGTCCGGAGCCTGTGCTCCACAACGGGAGAGGCCACAACAGTGAGAGGCCCGCGTACCGCAAAAAAAAAAAAAAAAAAAAAAAAAAGCAGGATATAAAACTGTATATGCAATATAAACTCAATTTTGTTTTTATAAACGTTTCAGAGGGATAAGGCTGGAAAGAAATATCCCAAATTGTAAACAATGATTATTCCTGGCTGTGTGACTAATATTTTATCTTTGAAACTTCTCTGGAGTTTTCTCAATGAACATGAGAAAACGTTTTTCTCAGATGGACATGCACTGATTTTAAACCCAGGGATAAATATCACCAAGAAGAAATTCTTTTATGTTCATGATACAGAGACACAGAGCTGAGAACTGCAGACATGCACAAACACCGTGACCCAGCGTGGTGGTACCCAGAGCAGACAAACTCTTGGCTGGGGTTTGAGCTACTTAAATCCTAAACCTCCTGGAAGCCTGCAGGTGGCTCTCAGCCACAGCTCGGGTCAGTTTCTCTCCCTGGGTTTGCAGGATGCTCATCTGCCTGATCCAGACATTTCAGCCCTTGGTCCTGGTGCTTTGAGTTTTAATCCTTTTACAGGGGTAGCTGGCCTCTAAAATGCTGAAAAAACAGCCCAGCAGCCACTCTCGCCTCAGCGGCTTCCTTCACTCATGGATCAGAGAGAGGCCATGAGGGCAATGGAAGCTGCCTAGGGACACGGGATAAGGAAGCACAGAAAGCCCACGCAGGGGGGTACCTTGGCAGGAGGTAGGGGAGCAAGAAGACCCAGCAGTGGCTGGGGGGAGAGGATGGGACTGGGAGAGTGCGATGGGCAACCAGGGAGGAGAGAGGTCCTGGCATCACAGCCATGTAGGGGAGGTGTCCTGGCAGCGGGGACCCCAGAATGAAATGGCCTGATGCTTTGTAAACAGAACCACCACACAGAGGTGCTCCCCACGCCATCCCAGCTGCCACCCTCTGGCTCCCGGCCCAGGCAGCGCGTTACCTCATTGTTGGTGCCCACGTCCAGCAGGACAGGAAGGCACTGCTGCGGGTTGACGCCTCCGCACGCCGTGTACAGGGCCAGCTTGCCCACGGGGATGCCCATGCCGTAGCAGCCCAGGTCTCCCAGGCCCAGAATGCGCTCCCCATCAGTCACCACCACAGCCTGAAAGACAAAGCAGGACGCCATCAATCAGGGACAGCACCTCCTGTGACAAAGTGCTCATTTGTACAGCATGTCAGGCCTGCCGACTGGACGCCCACCGCCTCTGCTGCGGGATGAAACAGCTTGTCTGGGATAAGGCCAAAGGATTCTTTCAACTGCAGGCGGTGAGCCCTTCCCCCATCCCCTCCCCTTTCTGGCAGGGCTGGAGAGAAACCCCGCCGAGGTGAGAGGATGGAAAGACACCGGCCTGCATTCCGAGGTTCTGCTCCTGCAGGAACAGCCGGAGGGAACCCACACCGAGTCATTCTCCCTCAAAGAAATTAAGCAGACTCTCTCAGCTTGAGATCTGGGGCTGGGGACAGGGTGGGAAGGCAGAATGAAAGGAGATAATAAAACAAGTGTTTATGCTGCTACTACAGCCCCAGGGTTTAGAGACCCATATATGTGCTCTCCGCCCTGTTCCGGAGGAGCAGGAACAGGGTAATAAATCCAATCTATGTGTAATAAATCCAATCTGCAAAAAACAGAGCTCCTTGTGACATCTGCTAGGGTCACTATTCCACGTGAAACCAGGAGGGTTCTCAAGCTGTCCTGGGATTATCTTTGTGTTTTGGCAAAAACTCACCGAAGGCATAGTAGGTACTAGACATAGTACTAGTTCCAGGCTTACCTACTGTGAATTAACAGATGCTGATGGAGCTGATAGTGACGACAGAAATAATCATATGATAATGACAGCTATTCATTCCCTCATTCATTCATTTAATACATCTTTATGAAACACCTACTTTGCAAAAGACAGTGTGCCAAATCCTGGGGGAAGGAGGATCAGTTTGCTCATCTATAAAAACAAGAATGCGTGGACCCAGCCCTCTAAAGGACTAGTGGGCAAAAGAGAGATGGAACACGTATAGTTATACTGACTCTGGGGGGAAAGTGTGAGGGCAGCGGAACAGCTCAAGGGCAGCAGAGATTGAGAGAAGGGAGAGGTACCTCCTGTAGGACAACCTTTCTTAGATGAGGGGACACACGTGCCACATCTTGGACAGGTGGAGATTATCCATTAGGGGTACAGCTGGGGAGAAAGGTACTTGATGCAAAAGGAAAAAGGTTCAGGGTAGAAGTGGGGGGAATGTAGGCTGTGTGTGTGGGTTCAGGCCCCACGAAAGGAGAGAATGGAAAGTCAGATTGCAAGGGGCCCTGAATGTCAGTCTAAGAAGAACCCACCAGGGTGATGGTGAAGTTGTTTATAGGTCACCTCAACTGGCTCTCCAGCACTGGTTCCCTCCATCTCTAAATGAGTGGAGTTTATGGGGTCACCCAGCCCTCCACTGGAACCAGCTTTGGGTCAGGACTTAGGATCAGCTCTGAGCTGTGGCTGTCCTGGTTGGCCCCAAGCGTGGTGCCATGGGCACCGCAGAGGTCAGTTTACTCCACGCAGGTACAGTGGTGGGCACCGGCGATAAAGAGACGGAGACCCACTCCTACTGGGGAGGGTTTATGATCCAGCACCCACAGGCTCCATGGAATCTTCTCTCTCCCAGGGTGAGAGCACACGGGGCTGTGCTGCCTTTTGGGAGAAACAGGTGTAGAGGCTCGTAAAACCACACCTCCACTGCTGGAAAGGGGGCTCTGGAGAGTGCAGCGGACCCAGGAAGGTCGTGCTGTCCCCCTTAGATTGGTCTCCTGCCTCTAGGGCGAGTGTCCCCGTCCTGCATCTCACTTGCTCTTTCCCCGCCCTGGCAGGGAGGCCCGTCTGGGATAGTTATCTGTGTTTCACAGGTGAGCAAACTGAAGCTCCTGGACCTTCACGCTCTGTACATATTTGTTAAGTATCAGCCCACCGCCAGGCACTGCGCTGGATGTTTCCACATCAGTTATCTTAGAAATATTAGATGACTTACCAAGGGCACCTTGCTTGTGTATGTGGCAAGTCGAGATTCTAATCAAGCTTCGGGTACCTGGTTCAGGGCTCTCTCTACAGCCCCGCTGGGCTGGGAAAAGCACCTGTGCTCTTGGCAAGGTCCTGTCCCGCCTTGGTACCACCCTCTCCGCAGCCTCTGACCCCCTGCTGGCAGCTCTCCCCAGTGAATCCTGTCCCTTCATGCTACCCCTCAGTGCCCAAACTCTGGGCATTTCTCTACCATCCCTCCTAATCAAAGCCTCCTTATTCTGGTTCCCATTCTCTTAGATTTCTCTCTGCTGAGGGGCAGTGAGTGACATGGAGTTCAACAGGGGAAATCAGCTACGACTCCAGGGTGGTCTCCTTATAACTCTGGGGCCTTTCAAGATGGTAGCGGGGGGACTTCCCTGGCAGTTTGATGGTTAAGACTCCACGCTCCCAACGCAGGGGGCATGGGTTCGACCCCTGGCTGGGGAACTAAGATGCCCCATGCCGTGCAGTGTGGCCCCAAAAAAAAAAAAAAAAAAAAAAAGATGGTAGCGGGGCTCTGCAGGGCCACCCTCCCAGCCTGGGGATGTCCAAAGGTGCCTGACTACATGCCTGACCCCTCCGAGGGAATGTCTCACCTCCATCTGTCATCCACTCTCCATCCTGTAGTGCTAATGGCTGGATTATTGCAACAGCTTCACAACCAGGCTCAAAGGCCTTTAGTTACTTCTAACTGTCCATAAAATAGAGTCCAAAAGGCTTATCTCTTTAATGACAGGAACCCAACATACCTTCTGGAACTCTACACACAATTGCCCCCTCTAGCAGAACTGGCCTCACTCCCATCAGACACACTCTGAATTCATCAATAATCTCTAGCCTCTCAGCCTCTATATTCCTGTCCCCTTCTGCTCTTTCTCCAGCAGTGCAAATCCTGCCTGTTACAACCCAGTGTGACTGCTCCTGCCACTTGCTGTATCTACCATGCTCCTGGCCTGCTCAACCTTCCTGTCTGCCTGCCTGCCTTCTGCAAACATTTCTTAAGTACCTACTGCTTGCCAAGCCCTGCATAGGTGCGATTTAAAAATCTGATGGTGATAGCATTTGGGTTCTTATTTAACATTTTTTAAAATGTCCATTTAATCTCACCAAATAGCCTAAAGGTTAATGGCAGGGGTTTTGGCATCTGATAACCAGTATTTGGATCTAGGTTCCTTGATAACCCACCAATATGTAATCTTGGGTCATCAGATAACTTTTCTGAGTTTTAATTTTCCATAAAATGGGAACAATAATAATGTCCAACTCGTCAGCTTGTTGTAAAGATGAAATGAAATAATAAGTGTCTCGTTTTAACCAGGTGCCTTGTGCCTTGTCAGTGATTGGCAAATGGTCACTGCTTGTATGATTACATTGATGGTTATTATTTGGGGCAAAGATTACATAGTAGAATTTTTCATTGTTTCATCTCTCTTTAGTTCAGCCTCACCATAGAAAGGCCGTGCAACAATTATATCTGTTAAATGAGTGAATGAAAAGGAAACCAAGGGGAGACCTTGGCAGCTTTTAAGAAAGTCTGGCCATGAGAAACTCAACAGCATTCTAACCTTGACATTGTCATTCATTCCAATGGCAAATACTGTCATCTCTAAGCAAACACTTACAGCTCACCAGCTGCCAGAGATCGCCACTTGGATGTCCAATAGTCCTCTCCAGTCCTCCAAGTCCTTTACCAAATGAATCTGCTTTTCCCTTTTTCTCCTTTTCAACTTTCCACTTCTGCTGTCCTCCCTCGCTCTGTTACCTCCTATCTCCCAGGCTCAAAACTGTCCAATCTACTTTGACTTCTTCTGTCATCAGTCAACCACAGTCAATTGGTCACCAAGTTCTGCTGATTTGACCTGCTTCAATTTTTCTCACCTGTTTCATGATCTTCATCTCTATTGCTAACCTTAGACCAGCCCATCTGCATCTCACTTGACCACTTTAGTGGTCCCCTGCTTGGTCTTTCTATTCTTGGAGTCTCCCTACTCCATTTCATTTTTCCAAAGCACACCCAGATTTGTCACGTTCTTGCTTCCAAACCTCCAATGGCTCCTGATGCCTATAAAATAAAGCTCAAACATCCCCGACTGACATTTGAGGCCTTCCGTGGTCTACGCCCAACCTGCTCTTTGAATTTCCCCTTTATCCACTCCACGCTGCATCCAAACTGAAATGCTGTGAATCTTTATAAAGTGTGTGTTTTCTTGACTACACGCCATTTTACACCTCAGTCCCTATACCTCCTTGATCCAAACCCTACCATCCTTGCATGTTTCAAGGAACAATTCAAAAGGCACTTCCGTCCATGAAGCTTCCCTTCTGGAAGTTATCACTCCCAACTCTGCATTCCTAGAGCATTTTCCTCTCCCACAGCACCTATCCCTTTCTTCCTTGTATTATAGTTGTATATATTTCCTTGTCTTTCATAGCAACTCTTTAAGGGCAAGTAAAGGGTCTCGTCCTCTTTGATTCTTTAGCACTTAGCCTGGGGCCTGCAATGTGATATGAACTCAGGAACCGATGGACAATGTCGTAGATCCAACACAGAGAGCAAAGGCTCTTCTCCATGGGACTGAATTCAGAACTGGAGCAGATGGGCAAGTTCAGAGAGAAGACGCTACCTCCTGTTTTTCATGACGTCAGTGGAGCTAGAGCCATGGGTCACTGGAGAAGCCGGGGTCAAGAGGCTGAGGGCAAACTTGAGCAGCATCCTGGGGTTTTAGAGCCCAGCAGTAGCTACCAGTGGACTGGATCACAGTTGCCTTGTTAGGATGGCTTTGACAACTCATAACCCCTCTGTAGTACTTCAGATGGCGAGGAGGAGATTCAGACGACTGAGGGATGGTGCGGCCCATTCTTCTCTGTCTGCCTAGCTTCTGACTTACTGCCACCTCCCTCAGCCTAGGTGGACCCAATGGGGCTGACCCAGGACTGATCGGAGGATCACGCTTCCTTGATTGCTCTGGCTCTGGTTTCCTTGGATTGAGGCCCTCTCCTTCCTCCTGCTGTTCCTTCCTTCCCGCTTATCCATCCCTTGCCTCCTCCTTTTGTCTCTCTCTCCACAACATAAATAATGCACAGTCCGTGGTCTCACATCTTGGTTCCATCCCTCATGAGCAAAGCTGAGCTAACCTCTCAGCTTCCTTGTCTATAAAATGGGGATGATAACAACCCCTGCCTCTTGGAGGGTCACTGGGAGAAGTCAGTGAGTTAGTCTGTGTTGAACACTCAGCAGAATGCTGGTGAGGTGGACAGGGTGCTGTGCCGCCCAGATTCCCCTTTTAGGAACGAAGGGGTTATTCCCCCAGTGGTACCCTCAGCTATGAGCCTATCTTGGGACTTTCCTCAACTGAAGAGAGCCACCTTGACCGAAGTCACACCCCGTTCCCAGGGCAGCAGCCCACAACCAATGAATGATGGACGCAGGGGTACCAAGGCCCAGATCCCTTGGCCCAACTCAGGATGGCTCTGAAGGACCATCCCTGCTCAGGAGCCTCCTAGTGCACTCAGCTGGTTCTTCCGATGGCTCCCACTTAGCCCACCCTCTCTCCCTTTTCCCTGTCCTGCTTCCTTTCCTTCTAGAGGTGTTGATCCCAAGAGCACTGCCTAATATGCAAACCTCCATCTCAGAGAATGTTTCCCAGGAAATCCAACTGCTAACACCGAGTGGGGTTTAACCCATGGTGGGTGTGTGCATGACAGGCAGGCAATTAGCACTAACATCTGGTCCAAGTTTAAAGGCCTAAGTGGCTGGTGCCCAGAGGCAGGGGATGCTCCTTTGGCTCCAGTACTCGGCCACCTCCCAGCACCTCCTCCCCAAAGCTGCTGGGACTGGGATGAAGAAGAGATTTAGGACCTTGGGAAAGCTTGGGAGGGCTTTTCTGAGCTGATCATTCCTCCTGGCTCTGGGAAATGGTCTCTGTGGGAAAGAGTCAGAAAAGCAGTTCTCACTCCCCTTTGTGATTTATGCTGGAAAGCTCTGGGTGGGTCAGGCTGGCCCATCCTCCCGGAGCAAGAGGGGCCCACAAAACTTCATGGTCCCCAAGACCTGAGCTTTGGCCTCACTTCCCTCACAGCCTACTCCTATTACATCTCAGTTTGCAGTTCCGCTTTCTGGCTGGGAAGCCACAGAAACTCAGCTTTTATCTTCTGAGTTGTTTCAGAAGCTTCTCTGAACTACCCCTCCCCCCCAGCCAACAACATCAGCGTCCAGAGATACCTGTGCCTTGAAAAACTCTGCCTGCCTGCCCTATTCAGAAGCTGGGGAAGCGATGGCTCAGCAGCAGGGCTCTGGGTGGCATCATCAGTTACTTGTGGATGACTGTGGGTACCACTTAACACCAGCTTGCTCATCTGAGAAGAGTCACGCCCCTACCCTACCGCTTCTCCAAGACCCACCTGGGGGGTTTCAGAAGCACTCTTTTTTTTTTTTTTTTTTACATCTTTATTGGAGTATAATTGCTTTACAATGGTGTGTTAGTTTCTGCTTTATAACAAAGTGAATCAGTTATACATATACATATGTTCCCATCTCTCTTCCCTCTTGCGTCTCCCTCCCTCCCACCCTCCCTATCCCACCCCTCTAGGTGGTCACAAAGCACCGAGCTGATCTCCCTGTGCTATGCGGCTGCTTCCCACTAGCTAGCTATTTTACGTTTGGTAGTGTATCTTTACTCCACTCTGATCACAGTGTGAAAATCAAATGAAATACTGAAAGGGAGACTCCATTAGCACCAAAGTACCATGAAAGGGATAATGAGCAGAGATTCCCTACTTAGGGAAGGAGTTCTTCATCTCCTCTTTTAAAGGTAACTGGAGAAAACACACCAATAAACAAGAAAAACTGTGGCTTAGAACATTCTGAACCTTTGAAAGGGCAGTCCTGGAGTGAGAGAGAAGGACCGTCCAGAAAAAGGCCGGTGATGGGGCAGGGTAGGGACTAGGGGCAACCTGATCAGTCCTCTTTGACTTGTACACATGCCAAACTATGCGCCCAATATTCAGAGCTCCTGGTTTTTCTAGAGAAGTCAGAAATCCAGGGTTTAAAAAAAAGTTTTTTTTTCAAATGAAGTCTCTGAATTTTAAAATGTTGTCCACGAATTCAAAAATTTCAAAAGTCACTTTAAATCAAACATCTCTAGGGACCAAATCGGCTGGCTGCCCTTTTGTGGTCTGTGGTTCCCTGGTAAGGGGACCCCCTCCTCGGCCACCCTTAGGCATCTGCAGTCTCTTCCCTGCACTGCTGTGTGTGCTACAGCCGCCTTGTCCACCTCCAGCAATGACAGTGGCCATTCAAGTGACCTTCAGTGTTGTACAGACTTTATCATAGTTAATCCTCACAATCTCCTGTTGTGAGATCAGAGAGGTTATCCGCACACACAGCAGGTAAATGGAAGATTCAAGACTAGAACTCAGGCCTGCCTGGTTGCAAAGCCAGAGCTGACTCTTCTACGTAGTTTCTGAGACTGACCTCTGGCCTCCTCCAAAGTGAAACCCGAGTATAGGGTGGAGGGGGAGAGGTGGCCTCAGGCATTCACCTGTCTACTCCGGGATACTGCAGGGTGAGTGGCCAGCAAGTCACCCTGTTTGCTCCTCATCCTCGGGCTCCTGTCTTCGGCAGCACAGACAGTCTACTGTAATTGTTTCCAGGTCAGTCTCTCTAACTAGCCTGCAAGCTCCTTGAGGTGGGGCCTGTGCACCTTCTTTATCCCTGAACCCCCAGGGAACTCTTACAGAACAGATGTTACTAAATGGCTGTTGAATGCAACTGAATTAGATGCACTGGCCCAGATATCTACTCATGTAACTTATGCTTTTCCTAGAGGCTCTGGATGCTTCTCCTTGTTTGAGGCCTGCCGAGTTCCACCTCTCCCAGGCTGACCCCAAAGCCCTCATTTCTCTTTCTCTAAAATCACAACAGGTGCATCTCCATCTCTCTGGAGACACTTAGAACTTAGAAGGTTCTCAGAATATGTTGGTTGAAGTCCATGGATACTTAGCAGCCGAGGTTCTATTTTGAATTCATATCTTGATTTCAGTCAGAGTGAAGCAATGTGGGGTCTGGGTCTGTGTTCTCATTCTACACTAATCAAAGCAGAGCCCCGGGTGCAGTTTTGTAAAGTTACGCCCTGACAAGAGGAGTGATGGGGACCTGAAATCCAGCCCATGAGCCCCTCACCAAGGCCCTGTGCCAGCCTAGAGGAAGCAGTGCTTTTCTCTTACTGGTGAAAATGGGGTGTCTTTTCATCTTATTTTTTAACTCCTCATAGCTTGCACAGAGGCACCATAGATGTTAGTGCAGACCCCATCTCCCTGCTCCTGGCACAGGGCCTGGCACCTGGAAGATGTTCATCGTCTCCATCTACTGAGTTCATTCAACTCAGCAAGCATCTACTGAGTGCCTACTGTGGACAAGTTTCACCACGGCTGAACCGTCCAGGAAGGAGGAAAGATTAGTCTGTAGGACCTCAGAGCATGTCCCCGCAGGGAAGGCTGGAGTTAACTTCCCATCGAGTGAGCTGGTTTCCCTTAATGTGCTCAAGATTTTATTATAGATTCATCCTAGACATACCTTGGAAACTTGCTTCTTCTGGGACTGGGACCAAAACGTGCAGGGCCAAGGCCTGCATGTAACCAGAGTCTAAGCAGATAGGCAGGAAAGAAGAGCACAGGGCACATCACACCCAGACAGAGATGTAAGAATTGAGTTCTTCACCGAGGCCAGGACTGGAGTCCAAGGGCCTCAGCTGTGGCTCAGGCCTGGCTGCTGAGAGCCAAGGTCTTGCCCTACTGGCTCTGGTTCTGAATGTCGCCACACCCCCGAGAGGGCCAGAAGTGGGTGGGACACAAGGAGAGGTAGGTAGAGAGAAGCTGTACTCAGTGCCTGGTGGATAGAGGTGGCCCAGGGAACTGGCAGGGATGGAGGGAGGGAGGGCCTGAGAGCAAACAACTCTCAGCCTTCCAGCATTGCCCCGAGAGGTACATATATTGGGCTTGGTCAGGTCCAACCCCTCCCCTGCTCGAGTGCCAGAAATGCCCTCACCAAGCAGCCAGCAGATGTTCTGTAATTTTGCTTCACCCGTTTGTTTGCAGAAGTGATAATGATCTTAGAATCCAGAGTCCCTGAAACTCTTCCACAGAAGTCCCCATGACAGGAGGAGATCTGGGGACACAGCCAGAGGCTAACATGTTTCTACAAAGCTTCACCAATTTTGCATTCTATATTATATCCTGTTTGTTACATATAAAAAAGTTTCCTTAAATGTTTCAAGTAAAATTGATGCTCCAGGAAACAGTGCCAGGTTCATTTTGTCACTCTGCATATGCGTCCCTTCCCCCCCGCCCAACACATACACTGCAGTGTACAGCTAGGTGTGAAGACATCTCTCATCATAAACCTTTTCTCTTGGTGCAGAATGTCCCTGCCCTCCATCTTAGTCCTTCCAACGCCTGACCATCCAAACTCTACCCCTCAACTCAAGGCCTTGCTCCAATGTCACCCCTTCCAGGAAGTCTTCCCAGATCCCCTTCAGGCTAAAAGTAATCTTGGCCTCCTTGAACACCCCCAGCTCTTCAGGTGCCTTGTTTATCTCTGATCAGCTTCCACCTGTTAATCTTTTGTGTCTCTGTCTTATTTTCCTCATGAAAAGTCAGCCACTTGAGAAGAGGGTCTATGTTGGATTTTTCCCTGAATCCACCATGGAAACTGGCAGTGTATATTCAGCAGGTACTCAATACATGCACTACTACTACTACTACTACTAATAGACATTTTCACACGGATGCCTGGTTAATGCAAGCCTTTACTCCGTGGTGCATTTGTGCTTGGCTGTAACTGGTCTATGGTCTGGGCCTGGGGAAGGGATGCAGTGTCTTGCCTTCAGTGTTGTAATGGCCCATTTCATAGCTGAGAATGACTCTAGTCCAGGCTGAAAGGATTCATCCAACAATAGAGCAGTATCAAAGAAAACAGGGCCATACCTTAATATTATCTTCTGGCCAAGAGTTCAGCATTGTTGCAAGATGGCCCTTGTCATGAATGGTGATAAACAGCCCACTGGGAAAAGAAAAACACATACACACAGAGAAACCAGTCAGACTAGAAACAGAGCAAAGACTACAAGTACTGTGTATCATTGCATCAGTTAATTTTTCACCATAGACCTGGGCAAAAGGGGTCCCTGCCCAAAGCCCCAGCAATGTAGAGAGCCCTGCTCTGGTTTTCCTCCAACTCGTCCCCTCCAGAGGGCAAAGAGGTCCATGGGGCCGAGGGATGTACCCACCTGGAGCCTGTGTTCACAGAGCCTGTACCTTCCTTCCTCTCTCTAGATCAGGCACACAGGACCCCAGAATTCTCTGATTGAGTGGTCTCAAGGCTGCTTTTAGGGACTCTGTGAGTCTTTTCTCTGGGTCCCTCCTTCCAAGTACAGACTACACTGCAGTGGGTGGATCCCTAAGCCTGGGGCTATGACTGGTACTTGGGAGTGTGGGTTGTGATGTCCAGACACTCATACACATGGCCTCTTGCAGTGGGGGATGGAGCTGGGGATAGGAAGAGGGGTGGGCTGCCAGCCTTGAGCCAGTTTTAGAGTCTGAGAATTCTAATTCAAACTTGGCCTTCCAGACAATCATGAAGGCATATTTGTAAGGGTAGGAAGATGAGACATATTTTACTCAACAGTTTATTAGCAGTTAACAGTTATTAACAGTTACTGAATTTTGTGACCCATTATTTAAGTCATGCCCTTGTCAATACTGTAAACACCCATGGCCCTGCTCTTTGGTCTCACCAGTCTTATAAAACTCTCACCCCTTGAGGAAACCCACTTTCTGCTCCCTGGGCATCTCCACCCAGGCAGCCGAAGGCAGATGGAAACAATCCTACTACAGGGCAGACTGATCAGTGCCACCATCCACTCACTCATCCTTGTCAACCTGCATAGACTCTCAGTACTGACCAACCTCTGTGCCTACAGAGTTTCTCTGGTCAAAATTCACTCTTTCCACTCTTTGCAAAGACTGTTTCAAAATCCTCTGTCCTCAAACCTCCAACTGCCTCATCTTCGCCCCCCGCCACTGCCCTAGTGACCTTGTCTCTGATGTCACAGGAAGCATCTCTGTCAGTTTCCTACCAGTGAATCTACAAACTTCTGCATCCACAGCCAACCTCTTCATTCCTCTTGTTCCAGTGAAAATGACAGAGCCTGACACTGTTGATTATCCCTCCTCCCTCTCTCTGTCTCTCTCAATCTCTCACTCTACTAGATTTTCCATTAACTCTAAAATATGCCCAAGTCCATCATCTTAAAAACTTCTGGCTCCTGGTAGTGACAGAGTCACTTGGACAGAATAACATTTCTGCAGATAACAATGATGAGATGGTTAATTGTTAAACAATTTATGTTACTGTTATGTTACAAAATTATTTTAAATTAAGGCAATGGAAGTTGGCCAAAAGCAGGCAGACACTGGACGGGAATCTACCTTCGAAAGCAGGAATTATATCCTTTGAGATCTGCAAATTTGCAGCTTTGGCCTGAGAGGGGTCTAATCTGCAAGCAACTTGGGGCAGCAGAAAGCCAGAGTCTTACTAGCATGAGGTGTCAGAGAAGTGAGTTGGAGCTGGAAGAGCAGTCAGGAAGTGAAGGGGAAAGTTCTGCAAGGGAAGGAGATGCAGAGAGGATGAACTTCCAAGTCTGTGTGTAAAACCTGCCCAAATCACTGGCTGACCACTCAAGTATGCATACCCAAGGGCCTGGCAAAAAAAAAAAAAAAAAAAAAAACAGAAAAAAAGAGTTGCAGCTGAATGCTGAAAGAACCCAGCAGAGATTTCCATGTCTGCAGACCAGTAGGGACAGAGTTTGGAATTTGAGTCTGGCTAAGTTAAGTCCTTCCTAGAACAAAACTTACTCTCCTGAGGAACAGAATAATCCAGAGTTCACAGAATGTAGGGTACAGAGAGGTCCATTATAACAGTCTGCTTACTTTATACATGTTAGACATTTTCCATAATAAAAAGTTTAAACAAAACAAGAAAAATACCACCAAAGCCCAAACTACTCTTGACTTTCACGCTCCTTGTTGAGACTGTTCTTTCTCTCTCCTTCCTTCCATAGCCAAACTTCTTGAAAGTATTGTCTACACTAGCCGCCTCCATTTTTTCATCTTCCCCTGAAACATGTCTTTTGTTAATATTGTGCTGCCAGCACTGCTCTTGCCAAGGCCACCGATGACGTCCACATCCCTAAATGGCAGCAGCTTTCTAGTCCCCGTGTCCTTTGGCTTCTCAGCAGCATCTGACACTTTGTAAACCACTCCCCACCCAACCTCTGGCTTCTGCGACTCCCCTCTCTGTGAGTTTTCTTCTGCCTCTCAGGCCGTTTCTTCTTAGTCCCTTATGCTGGGTCATCCTCCTATCAGGTGTTACAGTTCCTCAAAAACTTGCACTATCCCATTCTCCTCCTCACTCTTATTCTTTCTCTATATAATCTCATCGGTGCCCAAGGCTTTTGGCCAGTGACTCTCAAATATCTGTAGACCAGAGATTCTCACCTTGGGCACTGTTGATATTTTGGGTTGGATAACCCTTTGCTGCAAGGGGTGGGGATGTCCTGTGTGCTGCAGAATGTTTGGCAGCATCCTGGTCTCTACCCACTCGATGCCAGTTGCACCCCACACCCTGTTGTGACAACCAAAAATGTCTCCAGACATTGGTAAATGTCTCCTGGGGAGCAAATGTGACCCTGGCTTTAGAGCCATTGTTCTAGATCCTTATCTTTAACTGCTTGCTTGACATCTCCATTTGTATGTCTCAAAGGTACCTCAAACTTAACCTGTCCAAAACCAAATTTATGATCTAAACTTGCATCACTATGACTCAAAGACAAGACAAAATGAAAATCCAAGACAAACCTGATTCTTTTCTCTTGCTCCCTTTCTCAGTGACTATTACCCCCATACATCTAGTTTAACAACCCCAGACCCCTGGAAGCAGCCTTGACACTGTCCTCTCCCCTTTTATACAACCCCTTGCCAAGTCCTTCCTTTCTACTCTGTAATTAGCTCCTGGTTCATACACTTTATTTCATCCATGACACCACCTACCTGGCCCAGGCTCCCAATAGCTCTTCCTTAAAGCACCAAAATAACTTTGTAACATCCTCTCTTGTCTCTATCTAACCTATTTTCTACACAGTAGAAAGAGTGATGTTCTTGAAATCAAAGCCTTACCGTGTGATTTTTTTGGCCGTGGCTTGTGGGATCTTAGTTCCCTGACCAGGGATTGAACCCGCGCTACAGCAGTGAAAGCGCTGAGTCGCAACCACTGGACCACCAGGGAACTCCAAAACCTTACTGTGTTATCCCTTGTGATAAATATCCTTCATGTCTTTCCATGGTTCTTGGAATGAAGACCCAAGTCCTTAGCATGGTCTACCGGCAAAGCCCAGTGTGGCCTGGCATTTGTCAACCTCTTCATCCTTATTTCATTCTCCAGTCATCGGCTGCACTGGCCTTCTTTCCATTCCTCCACGTGCCACGATTTTCTTACTCTAGGGCAAGTTCACATACTGTTCCCTCTGCCTGGTACCCCCTGCTTCTCTTCACTCTATGTTTAGTTAATTTCTACTTATTCTTCTGATGACTTCCAAGTCAAAGCTGGGGCTCCTCATTATATATTCTCAAAGTACCCCATACCTACATCCACAAACCTATTACAGTTATTTGTGTGGCTATTTGGTTAATATCTTTCCCCCGTTAGTCTGTAAGCTTCATCAGGGTAAGATGAACATTTATTCTGTTGTTGTTGACCACCGTATGCCCAGACTTAGTCCATAATGGATGCTCATACATAGTTTCTGAATAAGTGGAGGAGTAAGTGAACTATGAGGATGGTTGAAGGTTGAGGGTTGAAGATGAAAGGTGCTGAATAAAGTTGGAGTGAAGGAAACTTTAATGTGTGTTATGTTGTATCATGCTCAAGGGATCAGTGTGCTGGGCTGGGTGGTGCTGGGCTGTGCCTGTGGCTTAGAGTGGGGAAATGCAAGTAGGAAGGCAGTGGACAGGCCAGTGGGGAGGAAAACCCCAGAGCCTAAGACTTGGGAGTTGCAGGGCTCTTTCCAGCATGTTGACTGGGGGCGATGTGTGTCTTTGAATTAACTTATTCATTAGGTTTGAGAAAAAGTTCCAGGAGTTTGTTGTGCCATTCTGAAATGATCATGGGGCACTCAGTTGTATCAATCAAGACAAAACCAAGTATCGGATTGGCTTTTTGGAACTTGTCGCTAAGGATCATCTCCAGGCAGTTTGAGTTTGGAAAAATCACACTGTGTTGATAATAATGAACTCCAAGGACTGAAGTTCAGGATGCTTCAAGCCATCCTGAAGTTTAAATAGTGGTACCTGTCTTGGTGTCGGTAGAAGGGTAAGTGGGCCAAGGTGAGCCTATACATCTGGACGCTTTCAAAGAACCACCCCCTGTACCTCCAAACCAGCTGCTGCTCTAAGGTGTGGCCTGCGGAGGTCTTGTTAGGGCTGTTACTCTTCACCAGCTTCTGTTTTTCCACAGCTGCTGCTCTCATATTCATAAGCAGCTTCTCCTCAGGTCATCCAGAGCTAGTCACATGGAACAACAATGCTAACAAAGAGGCCAATTCTTTCCCGCTGGAAAAACCAGGTCTCAGCCCAAGGCTCAATGATGACTCATCGAGTGACCTTGGGGAAGTCATTTACCCACATTAATTAATCCCAATGACGCATTCCTGGCCTTTAGCAGCTCTTGACCCTGATCTGTTTTGGAAAAGTAACTCAGCCGAACAACTCCTGTTCTCAACTTTGCCTTTACCAGATAGAGGCTTAGTAATTACATTCAGCAAAAAGCTCACATGTTAAGGGGTAAAACACAGGCACCATTTTAGACCTTAGCAAAGCTCTGATGCAGTTAATTCTAAACACAGGAAAAGTGTGATTGTGGAAATAATCTGGTACATTAAAATAGGCTCTCTTTGTTGAAGATAAGAAGAGGGCAGAGGGACACTTCAAATGAATACTTTTACAGTTAAATTTGAGCTATTAAAATTTCAAAAGACTCCTTTCTTTTTGCATATATAATTTTGTTCTCAGAAGAGATCATACTGCAAAAATAAAACCTTTTGAAATGTATTAACAGATTTTAATCACTTCTCAAAGTGCACTTCCGTCTATCACGTAACTTGCAGCTACAAATCATCCCAAAAGGATCACCCTGGATGAGGATTCTGAGATATCTAGTCCAAAGACCTCACTTTATAAACGAGGACATTGAAGTCCAGAGAGGTGAAGTGACTTGTTTGAGGTCACACAGCTCATAAGCAGCAGAACCTGCTTGAACCAAGGTCCTGAGTCCAGGGCTCTCTCTACTGACCCAGATTGCCTGTTCTCTCCATGGATCTAGTTCCCAACAGACAGCTAGGGATATGGACTGAAATGTACCAGAGATGCACACTGGGGCCACTAATGAAATATTTTTCTCTGATGCATGTTGGTGAGGAAGTAAAATGTGCAGAGTGAGGGATTATGATGATAAACAAATGGACTGCAGGTTCCAGTAGGACCCTAGGGGGTTGCTTGCCAAATTTCCTGGTGGAACTGTATCTAGACCAGCTCAAGAAGAAGATACTTCCGGGGAAGAAAACTTCTTAGATGTCCTCAGCAATCTACTTTCAGGTTTAACCACTTCCACTCGAAGAGTGGGGCACTATTTTCTCCAGCAACACATGGTGATGGGGTTGGTTCTGCTGCTATGGTTGGTTCTTATCTCACTTTCTCATTTCTCAAGTGAGAAATGCAGACACTCACTCCTCGGCATTCCTTCTTAGCGGCTTCAGGAAGCATATCTAGGTGCCATGGGAGGCGCAGCTACCCACACCTGCTTAGTCTCACCAGAGACCTCAGGCCCACAGGAGTCCCTGAGGCTGGCGTGGGGATTTTCAGGGACTACTTCCAATAAAACAGATCACTGAAAGTGATAAAGCTGCAAGTGACTCAAGTGAAGTTTTAGAGAAGTGGCAGAGGGAAGGTAGCATAGACGGGGGGTTAAATGTACGTGCTTTGCAGCCACAGCACTGGGTTCAAATCCTGCCTTAGCTCCTTGCTGGCTGTGTGGCTGTGGATAGGTTACCCCTTCTTCAAGCTTCAGTTCCTCATCTGTAAAATGGAGAACTTGACACCAGTTGCTTCATGCCTTCGCTCTAAGGATCAACTAAGACAATGCATATTTAAAGAGTTCACTGTGGTGCCTGCTGGCATGTAGTTAGTTCCCAAAAAATGGCAGCTCATAGCGTTGCTGAGTTAGTGTAGTTCATGGTTAGGAGTGCAGGCCCGGCAGTCAGACCGCCTGGGTCCAAATGCTAGCAAAATGTCCAGGGAGGAACCTGGCTTATAGTAAGTGCTCAGTAAACACTAGTAGCTAATTATTAATTTGTATTTTATATCAAGACTTATACCAAGTTAATATGCATGTTTGCCAGGAACTAGGATTTACAGTTACGTGTGTTTTTGGTGAAACGGGAAGGCAGTCAAAGTTTGGTAGAAAATCTTGCAGTATGAGGGTCACTGAGTGAGGGCAAAATAGAGTTCTTTGGTGATGCACAGTTGGAACTAGCAGTTTTCCACGTTCCCTGCAAGAGCTAGTATTCAATAGGGTGAGATCAAGGGCAGCCTGAAAGGGAATACAAGTCGCAAAAGGGCAATATTCACTCGCTCACTCACTTACCCATCCATCCATCCATCCATCGGGCTTTTGAATATCTCAGGAACCCTGTCTGTCCCTTTATGCACATTATCTTAATTCTCATGCAACACTCTCAGACAGGCATCATCCCCATTCTATAGATGAGATTAAGATGGAAGAGGTGTGAAGGTAGAGGTGAGATTTAAACACACATCTCTTTTTTTTTTTTTTTTCTTTTTGCGGTATGTGGGCCTCTCACTGTTGTGGCCTCTCCCGTTGCGGAGCACAGGCTCCGGATGCGCAGGCCCAGCGGCCATGGCTCACGGGCCCAGCCGCTCCGCGGCATATGGGATCCTCCCAGACTGGGGCACGAACCCGTATCCCCTGCATCGGCAGGCGGACTCTTAACCACTGCGCCACCAGGGAGGCCCATAAACACACATCTCTTGGAGCATGGAAATGTGGCTCCTTTAGGTGTGGGATTTGGGACAAGTCTCTTCAATTCTCGGTGTCTTAGTCTTCTCTTCAGTAAAATGGGCACAATGGCTTCTCCATTACGGAGTGGCTGTGAGGATGAAGCAAGGCAAGTTCACACACACTCTGCACACTGTAAAGCCCTGTAGACATGTGACTCTTCATATCTATCTGACCTTGACCAATATGGTAAGTCTGAGAGGGGCTGTTAAGTGTGCCAATCTCTCTGGTTTCCTGACGGCCCTTTCTGGGTGAATGGGGTAGTAATTTGGGTGCCGAGGAGCTCTCTGTATTCCACAGTTGGATCTGTTTTAATCTTTTCTCCATGAGAAGGAGTTAGACCCTTCCCCCCACCCCCAAAATGAAGGCTGCTCTGTGAGACATTGGCTCTGACAGCTGGTGTCATGTTCTACCACCCCGTCCTGAGGCACAAAAGAAGGCAGGAAGGTGGGAAGCTCCAGGAAGTGCTGGGTCTGGCTTTGCACTGACGTGGAAGCATTTCCAGCTTCCGACTGAATTACAGGCTGCCCCGGGGATCCCGAGGCACTGAGCATCCTGCGGTGAGCTAACATAACCTGAGCACTCATCCAGGCTAATGGATCCTCTGAGTAATTAGAACGGAACGTCCTTGGCGCTCCTGCTGCTGTGAAGATGGGCCTCTGGGTGAGAGGCTGTCGTGGGAATCTCTCATTGTTAATAGCCGTTAACTGGAACAGGAAAAAACAAAAAACAAAAAACCAGAAATAACTGTAGCGACTGATACCTTCCCCCAAGTTTTTCCAGTTTACTTCAGGGAAGCAATTTTGGAACTTGAGGGAAGAAAAAATATATATAGTAAATATGACAAGCTGCCAACCTATGGAATCAGGGCTTAAATGAATGCATTCCCTGCTTTACAGAACATTCGTGAAAAGTTGTGAGTTAATAAAATATACCTAAAATAATACCGTATGTGTACTCGGGAGGTTGCTGTTTAAAGGGAAGCTTCAGAAAATTGTTCAGGAGCATAAATTACTGTCCCCTGATTTATGGCTTTCACAAATTTGGACTTTCCTATTTTGGTTTCTAGAAACAGAACCCAGGTTCCTTCTCAGCTGATGCTTGGACATCAGGGCCTGAGAAGGAGGGACCAGAGAAGGGGGCAGCCCCCTCTCACATGGAGTTTTGGGGTAAATGTGTGACCAGGGAAGGGAATGGATTCATGCTTAACAAAAAGTAAACACCTACTTATTCTTTCACATACGTAACTCATTTGGCCTAAAAGACATATTTGTTACAGGCTGTTCATCCTGCAACAGGGCTGACCTGACACATTGGGCTGGAAGCATTTAAAGGCCAGTATATGATTCACCATCTTCTCTTTTTCCTTTGTTGCCACCATCTGTACTGTTCCAGACGAGGCTACCTCAGGACCTGGCTCTGATGTGAGGAAGACGCTGAGCACAGCCCCCAGCTGACCCACGGGACATGATGCAGAAGCACAGAATAAGCTTTAAGGGATGTTTGTTCCATAGCATCATGTAGCCATGGTAAACTCTGTTCCACAAAACCTTTCAGAGATGCCCATTTTGTTAAACGAGATATTGGCATTCTGGTTAAAGCAGAGGTGAGAGCCTTCCTTCTTGGAAGGTCTTCTCACTACTCTTCATCTCAGTAGTCACTGTTCCTACAACGGACCTCAGGCAATGACAGCAGAGGAAAAGAATTCCTGATTGGAGACGGTGCTATAGCACTGCAGGTTAGTGACTGTTACTTAGAAAAGTGTATCTTTAATGCATAGGTCCTCCTACTAGACTATATGTCCTATGAGGGCAGGACGACATCTGTCTTGTTCACTGCTGTAACCTTGGGGCCCAGCATAGCACCAAGCACACAACAGGTGCTCTAGAAGCAACATACATGTTGGGTATGCTGAGTGGTGCAGAAGTGGGTGCTGAAATGAGACACAGCTGAGCCTTTATGTTTTCAGTTATAAACTGGGCATATAATAACACCTACCTCAACGTGCTTCTGTGAGGAGTCAATGAAATAATAGATCAGGTACCTGGCATAGTGCTTGGCGTGTGGTAAATGCTCCATAAGTGGTAGCTGATATTGGTTACTTATGCTAGAGAGCAATAACATATCCAAATATTTTCTGGGTGACAGAAAATTCCAAGCCAAGAAAATGAAACAACTGTGAATTGAATTGTGTCCCCCTCAAAAGATACACCGAAATCTTAACCCCTGCTACCTGTGACCTTCTTTGGAAATGGGCCTTTGCAGATGTCATTAAGGTGAGGTCATCAGGGAGGCCTTTCATCCAAAATGACTGGTGTCTTTATGAGAAGAGGTGAAGACAGAGGGAGACACAGGGAGAAGATGGCCACAAGGTGATGGAGGCAGAGACTGGAGTGAGGCATGTATACGGCAAGGAATGTCAAGGACCACTGCCAAACAACAGGAGCTACAAGAGGCGAGGAAGCGTTCTCCCCTACCGATCTCGGAGAGACCTCAACTCTGTCGACACCTGGATTTCAGACTTGCAGCCTCCAGAACTGTAAGACGATAAACTTCTGCTGTTCTAAGCCACCCTGTTTGCGGTATTTTGTTACAGCAACACTAGGAAGCTAGTACACCAACATCCAATTTGTGTGCAGTGGCCATGAGCAGTGGTGATCACGATTCCTTCCCTGAACCTGTCTTAAAACTCAGTCTGTTGGAATTTCAGAAGGGCAAGCCCTGGTGAAGTGTCCTCCCTCCCACAGAGGCCTGTAAATTACATACTATCTCCAGTTTCCATCAGGAGCCAGAAAACCCCCTTGAATTTTAGAATTCAGTTACACGAGAGAGAAAGAAAAACAAAGATAACGTTCACTTAGGAGAATGTTATTTCTTGAGAAAAAGACTCTTAACCCTTATCTCCGCCTGCTGAGGAGGGACCCTTAGAAGTTTCCAGAATAGAAGTGAGAAAAAACCCCCAACAAAACCCACTCAACAACACAAGATTCATTCAAGCTTCTTGGCACCAAGTCGAACAAAAAAAGAGGACTTAATTAAAACAGGGTCAGCGACATCAGGCAAACCACCGAGGCCGGGCTCAGGAGGAGGGACGTGAACTTTCAACTTTGGAACAAAGGCTTGCTGTTGCCACGGAACCACCATTCTGCACATTTTTGGCAGCCAGGGAACCTGTCCTCTGAAAACAGGCAAGAGGCTATTTTTAAAACCCAGCAACAGCCTCCTGGACTCAACAGCACAGCAGGAGAAAGTAGGTCTGAGAAGTCCCAGTGCCTGGCTGCCCAGCACCTGGTAAGGCAGAGCCTGAGGATACAGCGAGGTAGCCATCGTGCCTGGGAGAAATTAGGAATCACGTTCTCCCCTGGTTCTGTGAAATGTCCCTGGGGGCATGTGAATAAAGCGGGGCGGGCACCTGTTAGTGGTAGGTCACTCACCATCCTTCTTTGGTTTTAGTTTCTATCTTGAGGGATATTTTGATTATTTTTAACCCACTAAACCATAGCTAATTTCCTGGACCTCGGACGGCCCCTCCTGTTTCCCATTCTGTCTCCTCTTAGGTGGGCACGTGGCCCCCCCCACCCCGAGGAGGCCCCCTTTCCTTCCGACCCTCCCAGATGACACTGAGGTGGAGCGTGCCTGTCTTTGGAGTGAGATGTAAAGGTGAGGACGGTGGTTCCGCCCACGTGACTCCCGCAGCGGGGCCTCGGAGTGGGCGGGACTTCCTTGAGAGTACTGACTGCCTTGTCCCCTGCTCAGGCTTCTTGCATCCTGCTTTAGGCATCCAGCACTGTGCCGGGCACATGGGAAACAAGGAAGCGTAGGGCTTTACCTCTGATCCAGTGGAGTTTTATGTTCTAGGCAGACTAGAAAAAAAAAAAAAACGGTGTAATGGAGACATGATTGGAGGATGGGGAGAACCATGGAACAAGGAGTTAACAAGGATAGCTAAATCACAGTGAAAGAGCAGCAGAGCTGGGCCTGGAGCCTCCACGCTAGGGCACTTTGGCCCTTCCCTCTCACCCTCCCTCCTCTTGCTGCTGTTGGACAGTTTTCCCCAAGAAGACCTGAAGCATCTTAAGAGCAGCTCCACCTCCAATGAGTTCCATGGGTCCCTAGTACAGCCCTATAAACATTGTGTCCACTTCAGAAGGGAATCTTTGAATAGATTCCTTTCTCTCCTTCCCTGTGTGGGAATGGAGTGGTTGGGAAAAGGGCACTAGAAAATTTCTGCTACTATAGCCAGCTATGTGAGTTTGAAAAAGCTATCAGACCTCTCTGAGCTTGTTTCCCCATCTGAAAAATGTAGAAGGTAGATCGGATAACCTCTAAAAATCTATGATCCTATGACATAACCTAGCAAGACCTGCAGACTAGACCTAGAACAGTTGCAAGAGCATGAATTTACAGTTAGACAGACCTGGGCTCAAATCCCAAATCTTACCCTTATTTGCTGTGCAACCTTAACAAATTACTAACCTCACTGAGTGTCAGTTGCTCATTACTAAAATGGGGCACTAATTAATAGTTGATTTAATAATTAAATCCATCTCACTAAGCTGGTGCGAGCGTTAAGTAAAACAACACGATGTTGGTCACAAGTAGCCTTTTGAAAAATCTTAAGTTGGAACATACGATGTATTTCTCAAAGGAATGAATGGCGGTTTCCCTCCAAGAGACACAGAAATTCATGCTGTGGTTCCCAGGTAGGGCGACTACATATTCTGGTTTGCCTGTGTCTTGAGACAACTATTATTTGTTTTTCTTTTTCACTCTCAAAAACTTACTGATCTGCAGGTCCAGCCTATTAAATTTAATACTGCAAACGCTTATTGGGAGCCTAGTATGGAAAGTCAGGGTCATTTTTTTGGTGGAGTCATTTTGAACCCTTCCCCTGTGCAGTCATTAATTTTAATCCTACTCGCCACATAAAGTATCTGTGAAGTGACTTGTAGCACCCACAGTCTTTTGCTCTCTATGACTTTATGGAACAGTCTACAACGTACCCTGTGCCAAATTCTGTAGAGCTGGTGTTGAACCCAGACAGAGGATGGAGACTTGAAGTTTCTAGACCTGTAAATTTCAGGCTTGTCTTGGCTCCTTGAGGGCCTGCCTGATCTTTGGCCTCAAGTAAGTCATGTCATTTTTACCTCAGTTGCGACAAGTAAAATGTAGGAAAGAGAGAAAGAGAAGACAGCGTTTGTTTAGCTCCTGCTATGGTCTGAATGTGCCCCTCCAAAATTCTTATGTTGAAATCCTAATGTCCAATGTGATGGTATTAGGAGGTGGGGTCTCTGGGAAGGGCATTTGGGTGGAGCCCTCATGAATGGGATTACTGCCCTTATAAAAGAGGCCCTGGAGAGTTCCCTAACCCCTTCTGCCATGTGAGGGTATGAGGACAAGTCTGCCACCAAAACTGAGCCCTCATCCCACCATGCCACTGCCCTGATCTCGGACTTCCAGCTTCCAGAACTGGAGAAATAAATTTCTGTTGTTTATAAGCCACCCAGTCTGTGGTATTTTGTTATAGCAGCCAGAATGGACTAAGACAGCTCCCTCTGGGAGCATGTTACAAATGCTACACCATTTACTCATCACCACGAGTCTAGGAAGCTAGGAAATTCTCATTTACACCCGGGAGAACTGAGGCTCCATGAGGTCGCAGCGCTGAGACAGGAAGTAGTGTAAGTAGTAAGTACAGGCAAGCAGGTAAGAAGCCACCGAACCTTCATGTCTCTCTTGTTGAAGTTTCGGGAGATACTTGTAAAACACTAAAGTCCTTCAGAAGACAGGCTCCTACTAACATAGAGAAAACCTGGAAGAGGTTTCTAAAGGTTTCAACTATTTTTTTTCTTCCTGGAATTTGCAACTATCACTTGTTGCTCTAGTGTTTTTGATTATGAGATGCCTTTTGGCAGGAGAAAATTGTTCGAGTCGAATTCCAAGGGTTGGGGGAATTTTTCCCTCTGTTCTCCTCGAATAAGAAGGAGCCTGAGAAGGTGTACAAACAGCTGTAGAAGAAAGTGTGGTTTTCATTTCTAAGAAAGCGTCCATACATGGAAAGCTGATGAAGAGTGCCCTGGTTACCATCACATCATTAGCTGACTGAACAATTTATAATTGGGAGGGAAAAAAAAAGGCTGCATAGATGAAAATTTCCACTGAAACTGACACCCCTGTCCAAATAGCAAATCACTTAAGAATCTGAAAATTCTAATTTTGCAACTCACAGATGCTTCCAATTAGAACAAGGAAGGTTAGTGTGGTTTCAGCTGCTACTTGAAAATATTAAAACAGGCCAAGAAAACTCAGGCAGAGATGGTACAAAGGAGTTTCTTTTTCTACTGAAATATTTACTCTTCCAACAATAATAATCACAGAGGTTTCAGGCCCCGTTTTCTCTGAGAAGCCACACTTAACAGTCTTCACTTTCTTTTATGGCTGTGAACATGGCACAGACCCACACATGCCTCCACTTTATAAAACAAACACACACCTTCCTGCCGTCCAGAAGGTCTCTAGTTAATCTGGGTCTCTGGGCAATAAGTTTTTGGAAAGTGGCTCTGTTCTAACATGAACTTCTGATTTATCCAAGCAAATAATCGTTAAACCTGAGAGACTGAAAATTCTCTACCTCTGACTCAGAGGCCCTGCCAATGAGTCATTTGTTTACAGGTATGTGCAAGATCGGGAGAGAGAAACATCCTGTTTTTCTGAAGCAGGTTTGAGAAGTAGTCCCACATACTTTTTCCAACTGAGTCATAAATCTCTGTAGCCTCAGCTTGAGAAACAGGCTAGGAGCACAGGACCCTGTCGAGACCCACTGAAACAATAGGCCCCTAAGCCAAGGGCAAGCTGAAGTTGTAAAAGCTCGGATCAATTTTATGCTAGCATTTATAAGACAATTCTATTGGTAGACATCTGAGCCCTATCTTGAAGCAACTTGTAAGTGGAAGATTCTGCCCACTTTAATTTATCATATAAACATTTCTGGAGCTATCACCGTATATTAGTCATGAAAGCTGGAATTTAATAAAAGAGAACAGAATGCAGTTTTCAGAGAGGACAAAAGTTCACTGGGAAAACATATGTGCAAACCTCAGGGACCCTGATCACTGGAAGCGAATGCAAGAGACAGCTAAGTGCCTGGAACCAAATGTATGAAAGGGCTACTCATCAGGTATAATTAAGCTGGGGTGAGGTGGGTGCGGGGCATTTGATGTAATTTGTCATTTTGACTGAGTTTAGCCTCCAAACTATAAATCTTTTTAAAGGAAGAAGTCTCAGAAAACTCAAGATCCGGAAGGTGAAGGCCAAGAAAGTATTTACTCTGAAATGACTGGGAAACGACGTGTGTTCCAATTGGACCCACTGAATTCAAAACACTAGAGTTATTGTGAAGCTCAAGAGCAGAAGCTCAGACTTAGGCTCAAATCTCATGTATTCTGGTTAGTAGCTGAGTGACCTTGGCAAATGATTACATCTGAGCCTCAGTTTCTTCATCTGTTAAATAAGGATAATAAAACATTTCTAATCAAGTTGCCTGAAAACGATGAAAAGAGATAATATATGGAAAGCAGTTAGTACAATGCCTGGTACATTTAGTAAGTGCTCAATAAATAGAAGCTATTTTTACTATTACTCCATGTAGACTCTCCTAGAGAATCATTGGTATCCGAGGCTTACCATTAGTAGCAGAATGTGATGAGGAAGGCTGAAAAAAGTTGACTTGATCCGATTAGGTAGGTATGAACTATATGCTTGCAATATTACTTCTATTTCTCTATTAGAATACCTTGGGTCTATATAGCTAAACCCCAAACTATTAGATGCCAGAAATATAAAATGGGAAGCTCAATCATGACCTGTTCATGAGACTGTGCCACTATGAAAAATTTTTACTGTTATGCTGAGAAACACAGCAGGTCCAGTCTTTCTTTTCTATTGGCTGTGTAAGCTAAGCACTCATTCATGAATTATTTCAACAATTACTTATTAGACCCCTCTTTGTGACCTGTTCTAGGCATTTGGAATATTCACGTCAGTTAACAAAACAGACAAAGGTCTCTGCCCTTATGGAACATATATTCATTCATTCATTCATTCTAGTATATGGGAACTGCCATACTAGGAGTTAAAGAAAGGGAAGGGCAAAGTTACAAAGATGAATGAGACACACTGTCTGTTAAGCTCCGTCAGGTAGAGGAGAGAGTGATGGAGCAGGTCTGTAAATAACTACTGGATAACAATGTAGTAAGTTCACTAGTAGAGTATTAGCAGAGGCCACTGTGGACAGACATAGAAGAAGGATCAAAATATTCTGCAAGCAAGAGTGTGGGTACAGAGACTAAGGAGGTGGCAAGAGATGAAGACATTTGGGATGATTTTAAAGGGTACGTGGGAATTTGTCATTGGGTAAGATGGGGAAAGGCCATCAGGCAAAGTGAACATCTGCTGGTTTCTGTCAGTGAGGGAAGCATTTGGTAGAATGTAAGTTTAAAAGAAAGTATAATGTATAAACTAAAGTAGCTTATTTCAGAAACTCAACTGTTATCAATCATGGAATAATTAAACTCTGGTTTTTGTTTTGTTTTAAAACTAGGACTAAGTAGAAAACAGCTTTTATTTTCCCCTAAGTTTTCCCATCAGGTGAGAACAGCTGTCAGCTCCAGCTTGAGTTTGATTTCTGATGCTCTGCTTACCCAGAGGAGAGTTTATGAAATTATGGTCCACGTGCTACCAATATAGTCCATAAATTTCCTGTAGGATAATGAGTTTGGGTAGTTTATTTTATTTTATTTTTTGTGGTACGCGGGCCTCTCACTGTTGTGGCCTCTCCTGTTGCGGAGCACAGGCTCCGGACGCGCAGGCTCAGCGGCCATGGCTCACGGGCCCAGCTGCTCCGCGGCATGTGGGATCTTCCCAGACCGGGGCACGACCCGTGTCCCCTGCATCGGCAGGCGGATTCTCAACCACTGCGCCACGAGGGAAGCCCCAAGTTTGTAGTAGTAGTTTTAAAATGGAGATTCTTGTGCCCCACTCCTGACACAATGAAACAGAATCTTGGGAAAGGGAGCTAGAGTCTGTAATTTTTTAAAGTGGACTCTTACAAAAGTTTAAAACCACTGGCCTGGGTAGAGGTTTACTCTCAAACACCACCCCCCCATTTCTGGTTTGATCATCAAAATCATTTAATTACCTATCTACCCTAATTCTAGCCAGCACTTTACCTGATTTTGCTCTATTACTTGAATTCAAATTTCCTGCACCGTCTTTGTCTAGAGAGAGAGAGAGAAAAGTTTCTCTGCCCCTTACTACTCGTTACCCTACTCCCACCCCCATATGAGCCAAGGAGGTTCACTCCAGCTTCATCTATTCTTCCAATCAGTGAAAAAGTTACCATGACAACCTCACATCCACGTCCCTCCACTTGGTTGCACACAAGAAGCACAGCTGGCTCACGCAGGGTCCATCCTGCACCTGCAGGCAAGGGCAATCTACTGCACCTATTTGTGGTGAGGATTGGACATCGTTATTAATCTTTTGGAACCAAAGATTCTGGAAATGCAGGTCATGATCTCATTCCATTCTCGCTGTTGATTTCTTCCCAATTGATAGGCCTGGATTTGGAGATAAAGTTATTTTGCAAGTAATAGATAGTCTGTTCTTTAATTATACCAGTAACATAGAGACTTTTTGCAATTACTTTTACCTCTCCAGCCTCGCTTTTAAATTCAGTTAAATTCCAGAAACAGTTATCGAATGGCTACTATGTCCCAAGTCCTGGGCAAGTCTTCCTGCTGAAGATTCTTAAAGGAACCAAATGTAATTTACATTAACATTTTAAAAAATTAGGACATAATGAATTTTAAACCAAATTACAGAGGTAAAGCTCTTTGTTTTTAAGGAGCCATTAATAATAGAAGCTCACTCCCCAAAGATCTATTAGAAGTCATCAGGAAAATAAGACTCTAAGTTTCTTCTATCCATTGATCCTATGCTTCTATCCATTGGTCCTTCCATCCATCCTTCCTTCCATCTAACAAGGAGTGTACCCAGGCTCTGTGCTGGGTGCTGGGTGCTGGGTATTCAACGATGAGCTAAACAAATATGGTTCCTGCCAGTCAGAAGCTTATAGTCAGTCCAGTCGTGGAAGGAGTCCTGAATGACAAATAGAAAGCTGCCAACTCCAGGTGCAGTTCTCTCTCTTACTATTTGTAGAGAGCCTGGGGGAGTCAACCTCTGGATCCCCCATTTCGTCACGTGAAAGGGGCTGCCCTGTGTTTCACAGAGCAGTTGGCAGGATTGTATTTAAATTCACCTTCAAACTTCAAAGTGTTATATAAATGTAAATAATAATTACGAATTAAGTTTGATTCAAATGGCGGGGGAACACCTACCTATCTCTCTGCACGGCAGTAAGGGAATAAAGAGTCAGGAGACCTGAGTTCTAGTCCTACTGTTTCCACTGATTTGTACCCCCGGTGGGGAGGGTGTCATGTCCCCTCTTGGCCTCGGTTTGGGCTCCGTGATCCTGTCACTGTAGGATGCAAAGAGAGGCAAACTGACAGAAATGCTGAGTTCAAGGGTCTCTTAAGAGGGAATCTATTCCATCTCTTTACAGACAAGGCCTCACCTAAGACTTGCTGGAGAGATGTGACTCTTCTCAAAGTCCTCTTAGGAGGCAAACGTCTCAGCCTGTCTTGGAACATGGAGCGGGGAGTTGTCTGGGAGCTGTGGGGAGGGAGCTGTCGGGGGCACACAGGTAGCATCTGTGTTGGCTGTGCAGGGGGTGCGCTTAAATGTGGAGCCATTGAATAACCTGATACCAACTCAAGGACGTATCATGGGAGCAGGATCCATGAAGTGCTTGTTGTGTCCTTGCTATGTGCCTGAAGGGCTCTGCCTGTGCGGGTGTGAAGATCCTGCCAAGGTGCAAACCCTGGCTCTCTTCCCGTGGCTCTCTAACCGGGCACCCTGACACGGCCCCCGTCTCCCCGCAGGGGACTCCAGCCGAGACTGATGCACGCGGGCTCCTGCAGATCCCTGTGGCTAATTTCATTCAGTCTAAGGAATGTGTTTGCTTAGCTGTCATTCTTTTTCTTTTATAAATTTACTTATTTATTTTTGGCTGCGTTGGGTCTTCGTTGCTGAGCGCGGGCTTTCTCTAGTTGCGGCGAGCCGGGGCTACTCTTCATTGTGGTGTGTGGGCTTCTCACTGCAGTGGCTTCTCTTGTTGCGGAGAGTGGGCTCTAGGCCCATGGGCTTCAGTAGCTGTGGCACGTGGGCTCAGTAGTTGTGGCTCACAGGCTCAGTAGTTGTGGCTCACGGGCTCAGTAGTTGTGGCGCATGGGCTTAGCTGCTCCGCTGCATGTGGGATCTTCCTGGACCAGGGCTTGAACCCGTGTCCCCTGCATTGGCAGGTAGATTCTTAACCACTGCGCCACCAGGGAAGCCCTGTAGCTGTCAGTTTGAGGAGGACATATGTGTGGGACACATGACTAAGAAATGCTGAGCAATGCAGGACTAGAGGGAGTTCCAGTGTGGAAGGAGGGAAAGGCCCTGGAACAGAACAGACTCGGGTTTGAATCCTGCCACTTACTAGCCCTTTGGCTCCAGGCAAGTGTCCCATCACCTCTGAACCTCTCCTCTGTGACATGGGGACAGTAACATATTCTGATTTCTCAGGGCTGTTGTGAGACTCCAAGAATAAAGGTCACACGACTATCGTGGTCCTGACCCCTCAACAGAAGGCAGTGGCAGCTGTTGTTCTGATCCAGCTCACTGTTCCAGTTCTGGAGCCCAAGCTCAACTTTCCATGCCTGTCACTGCACTGCGATGCAGTTCACATCTGACGTTTCTTCTTCTCTCTTTCACCTTCACATCCAACTAGTCTTCACGTCCTGCAGGCTTCTCTTTCTCAATGTCCTGCATTTTCACCCTTCATTTCTGCATCTCAGGCTCTGTCAGGCTCTTGTCTCATTGTCCTTCAGCTGACACAGCAGTGCTCTGTGGACGCTCCTCTTTAGTCCTCCGAGAACTATCCTCCTTGGAAAATGCTTTCGGTGTAGCCCCCCTCTCAGAAGTGTACTGTGATCCCTGATGAGCGAATCCAAAGTCCTCACTTGGCCTCACATTGGCCTTACCTTCCCCACCCACTTGATGGAGTGATCTCCTCACACATGCTGCGCACACGGTGGTGGTGAGTCCTCTGTCCTGGAGAAGCTCCATCCCCAGGGAGAAGAGGCTCAGAAGGACATGATGGGCAGTAGCCAAGGGTGTGTGCTTTGGAGCCTGGGTTCGAATCGCAGCTTGACTGTGTACTAGATATGGAACTGTTTTCAGGTTATTTAAATCTCAGGGCCTCAGTTTCCTCTTCATGAAAATGGGCCTAACATCACAAAACTGAAAGAGATGTTGTGGGCCTGAGTCAAGCACCTAGGAGAGCGCCTCGTGCATTGCAAGCTCTGAATAAATAAATATGAGCCACTGTTATATGACAGAAGTGATTCAAACATCCCATCAGGAAGGAGCACTGCTGGCAGCTGTAGGTAATAGAAAAGTCTGACTCAACTGGCTGGAAAGAGGAAATTTATTTCACATAACAAGAAATCCAGGGGAAGGCAACGTGGGATTTGTTTATTTACTGGCTCAAAACGTCACCAAGGATGCAGGCTCCCTCCATGACCATCCTTGGTGTTACAGCTGTGTCCCTGCACTGTTTTCCTCACGACTGTAGGATGATCGTCACAGTTCCCAGGCAGACATGAGAACATCCGGGAAACAAGGAGCTCTCCTGTGATGAGAAAACCTTTCCTGGAATCCTTGGGCAGAGCCCTCACAGCTCTTCAACCAGAATTGTCACTGGTAAGGGAACTTCTCTGTGACTGGCTGGGATTAATTAGGACCCACTGCTTGGTGTTGGGAAGGGCCAAGGCTTGTCAAAGCACATGGCCCTCTGGGGGAAGAAAGAACTGGAAAGAAACCTGGGGTTTTTGTTAAGAAGCAAGAAGTGTCTCCTACATTCCCAGTCCTGAGAGTCTGTGATTCTTGCTTGTTCTAGCCACACCTCTTGCTTATGCAATTCCTCCTGCTTGGAACTCACGCAATAAATCTTTGTATGTCAGCGACTGTGCTGGGCCACCTTCCCACCATGAATCAAAATCCTGTTCTCAAGCTTTAGATCAAGAGCCAACAACTCAGCGGAGCGATTTCTTACCATAATGAATTACCTCCATACTTTCAAAATAAACTAGACAATCCAGACCACACTTTAGTAACTGGCTTGTATCACCTTAGGGCTGCACCTCACCTCACGTGGGCTGTAAACTCCTCAAGGTTAGGGACCATGAGTAAACTGTCTTATTCCATTTGGATCTCCCAGGTGCTTATGGTGGCCAAACATAAAGATGGCACTTAATCAATGCTTGTTGAATGGAACCAAATCAAAGGATGGTCTTTAAGTCCTCTCTCTGGTAGGTGCCCAAAGGTACCATGCTTGGCACCCTGGGAGACACAGGGCAGAACAAAGCACAGTTAATCACCCCCCTGAAGCTTGTGGTACAGGAGAGGAACTCATATGAGAAATTGTGTGAAGTTGGAGAGGTCCATCTTCTACCATTCACTTTACTTTTTGTCCTTTTAGCTTTTTCACTTGCGCCCCTCCAGTAACCTTCTGGACACTGCTGATGCCACACCAGGGCACCCTGCCTGAGCCTTGTTCCCATCTCCAGCACCCCAGACACACTCTTCCTGATCTGTTCCTTCTCGTCCCATTCACACAAAACCTCTCCTTCCTAAGTCCCAGTCCCTATGATCTAGGGGAATGTTGGTTTGATATTAGTCTCTAAGAAACTAGTTTATAGATCAAGTTTTCAAATTCTCAATGTTACCCATCCAGGGCACGTGAGGAATTTGGGGGATTCCTGTGGGTGCAGGGGCATATAATACTGGATTTTGGGGGTTGGCCAGCTGGTGGTGGGTTCTTTTCCGGCAAGACAGCCTTCACTTTTCTTCAAGAAATTCTACAGCAATGATCTTTTACTCTTCCTCTAGTCTAGAACCTTTCAAAATATTTGCACTATTTGCAGCATCTCTTAAGAAACTGCTCTTTGGGGACTAAACATAGCTTGAGCAGGCACAAGCTTTTATTTTTATTGAAGTATAGTTGATTTACAATATTACATTAGTTTCAGGTGTACAGCATAGTGATACAATATTTTTATAGATTATATTCCATTTAAAGTTATTAAAAATAATGGCTACATTTACCTGTGCTGTACAAGATATCCCTGCTGCTTATCTATTTTATACATAGTAGTTCATATCTCTTAATCCTACACCCCTATCTCATCCCTTCCCCCTTCCTTCTCCCTACTGGTAACCACTAGTTTGTTCTCTGTATCTGTGAGTCTGTTTCTGTGAGCAAACACAAGCTTTAGTGCATTTTACAGGTTAATGAGAGATCAAGGTTATTTACGGAAAGGTCTACTCAACTCCTGACTGTATGTACGGATTTCCTTCTCAGTAAGGAAATTCTCCCACACCTATTCTTTTGATCACCATGGTTGGGATTGCCAGAGACAAAGGAGGAAAAGTACAGAGTCAGATAAAAAAGAAACAAAAATCAGTTTGTTTAAATTGCCAGGGAAATCTGCCTTCGGCTAAAGGAAGTCAAACTCAGAACATCCTGTTCTAGTTAATAAAGCTCATCTGCTTCCAGCTTGAACAGAAAAATAAAATCTTTGCATCTGTGTGAGGCCACTCAACCTTTTCTACCTTCACTCTGAGCCCCCTACACCCAGACTCATGAGTGCCGGTTGCGGGTGAGGGTTCTGTATCCTCCGCACACAGCAAGCTGCTCCTGAATGAAGGCAGGACACATGCAATGAAGTACAAACTCAGTTTTTCGTCTGTAAATCTTTAAACTTCCTCTAAAAAAGAAGCCACTTCCCTCAGTGATTGAAACCCATGTAATTCAGACACAAAAATAAACGACCCTCAGTGGTTTCCAGGAGTGGAGTAGGGGAGGGAGAGATGAACAGGCAGAGCACAGGGTTTTTAGGGCAGTGAATATACTCTGTATGATACTATATTATACATTTGTCCAAACCCATAGAATGTACAGCACCAAGAATGAAGCCTCATGTAAACTATGGACTCTGGGTGATAATGATGTGTCACTGTAGGTTCATCAGTTGCGACAGATGTAGCACTCTGGTGAGGGATGTTGTTTATGGGGAGGCTGTGCATGTGTGGGAGCAGGGGGTCTATGAGAAGTCTCTGTACCTTCCCTTCAATTTTGCTGTGAACCTAAAACTGCTCCTAAAAAAACAAAGTTGGGCTTCCTTGGTGGCGCAGTGGTTGAGAGTCCACCTGCCGATGCAGGGGACACGGGTTAGTGCCCCGGTCCGGGAAGATCCCACATGCCGCGGAGCGGCTGGGCCCGTGAGCCATGGCCGCTGAGCCTGAGCATCCGGAGCCCGTGCTCTGCAACAGGAGAGGCCACAACAGTGAGAGGCCCGCGTACCACAAAAAAAAAAAAAAAAACAAAAAAAACCCAAAAAACCCACAAAGTCTTTACTAAAAAAAAAAATTTAAAAAAAAGGTCCTTCTCTCCTCCATCTCTCTGTCTCAAAGTGTTTCTGCAATGTGGGATCCAGATACAATTTAACTTACACCACATGACATTCATGTCAAATGACAGCTGAACAACCTCACGCTCTGGAAGGACTCCCGTGCCACCTTCCTCAGATCCATTCCAGCATCAATTCCCAATCACTGGCGCCAAACGATCCATGACAGACCCTGGACTGCCCAGCTGGTCTGTCTGGGAAGATGCCCACATGTGAGTCAGAACTCTCAGCAAAATGACACTTCTGCAGATAAGCCTGCAAGCTTTTTCTTGTCAGAAAATGAAAGCCATGTGTTTTCATCTCCTTTTGCATTTATCTGCCTTAAATGCCAGGAATTTTAGAGGCAAATTTACAGCCACAGTGCGTGAGTGACTTTTCACCAGCCTTTAATTCAGTGGTTTTCAAAGTGTGGTCCCTGCACCAGCAGCACTAGTAGCGCCTGGAACTTGGTGGCTGTCAAGTCTCTGAGTCTGTTTTCACAAGCCCTCCAGGTTATTTTAGTGCACCCTAAAGTTTGAGACACCCTACTTTAATCTGTTAGCTCCATCCACCCAATTAACAAGGGGATTGGGGCACTAATCAGAACCATCTAATTTCACAGCTCTTCTTCTGACTGGCTCTTCCAGGGACCTAAAGCAGAGGCTCACTTAAGTTCCCTCTGGAGAAACAGAGTTCACTGTAAATTTGTGAACAGGAACTGGAGTGGAAAGTGATCATGAACTGAGGCAGTTCTGGGGACCGTCACTCGCTCTGCCTGTTTTTCCCTCTTTCTTTCCCATCTGCCCTGTTCTCTCTCCACAGATCCGATCCTTTACTCCCTATTCTTTTTTTTTCTGCCCCATCATAGCTGGCATTTGCCTTTGGCCTACCATGACCCAACTCTAAAATCTAAACCATAGCAACCCTTTTGCCCTAATTTCCCTTCCTAACTGGAAAATTCTCTCCATATAATTTTTCCCTTTTGTCAGTTCAAATTCCTGGAAAGGACTCCAATTGGCCCATTTCCTCTTTTGAGCCAGGGTACCCTGAATCACGCCCTCTTCCAAATGATCAGTCACCTTTGGTCTGATGCTTTTTCCCGTCTAATGAACTATTGACATAGGATGAATTGCAGCTTGGGAGACAGGTGACTTCTGTGCAGTGACAGAGGCTTCAGGAGGAAATTGGGGGGCGGGGGAAACACATATGAGACTACCCGCCCCTCCACTAACCGCGTGAATGAGACATGAGGGAACTTGGCAGTGAGGTTCAACAGTTGGGTTGCTGACGGTTGAGCTGGAGATAAAGTTTCTGTTACATTATCATGACCCTAACCGTCAGTACACTGCCAGCCTGGGGTGGCCTGGAAGATATGGGCTGCAGGTTACCGACTCCTGACAAGTCAGAGAAGATCCAAGCTGGAGGTTACCCTACTCAGCAACGGCCCAGGAGAATCCCTGGGGTGCTCCTGAAAACTAAAGCTGCCGGGGCCCCACCTCTGGGATTCAGATTTAAAGCACCGCAGATGCTTTTTCTCACAGCTGCCACTGAGAACTCCTGCTCTAACTTGACCTTTTTTTTTTTTTTTTTTGCAGTACGCGGGCCTCTCACTGTTGTGGCCTCTCCCGTTGCGGAGCACAGGCTCTGGATGCACAGACTCAGCGGCCATGGCTCACAGGCCCAGCCGCTCCGTGGCATGTGGGATCCTCCCGGACCGGGGCACGAACCCCTGTCCCCTGCCTCGGCAGGTGGACTCTCAACCACTGCGCCACCAGGGAAGCCCTAACTTGACCTTTTAATTTTACAGGTGGAGAAACTTCAGCTCAGCTCCATAAGGCGACCATGGCTCACTTGAAGATCCTACTTGTAACTTGGTTATAGAGCTTGAGTTACTAGATCCTACATGGTTAGAGTCGGAAGAGATCACAGAAGCCATACCACCCAACGCCACCACCTTTGCTTGAGCCTAAGGAGCTACGTGGCTTGCCTAAGGAGTCATGGCCAGAAAGAGAGTAGCAAGGGCTAGAACCCAGGTGTCCTGACTCCTAACTCCGTGCTCTGCTCAGAACACCAAGGCTGGGGGACTAAAAGGGCCAGACGTGGAAGTGAAGACAGGAAGTGAAGCAGACCCAGCTGCAGCCCTGTGCTCGCTCTGCTCCAGGGAGCCTTTCCAGCATCACAGCTGGAAGAGTCTGGCAGAGGAACCTGGGCATAACTGGACGTGGAGCGGGCACTGGCAAAGGAATCAGCACTGGGGGCCCTAAGGACGGGGAGGAGACAGCTGGTCTGATGAGGCTAATCCTTGCTTTCTGCCTGCCTCCCAATTATGCTGGGACTGTGTGTGTGTGTGTGTGTGTTCCTGATGAACTGACAGATGGGCTGCAGTCCAGATTGCAGTGTGATCAAAGACGGTGTCCTGGGTGTCAGCGGTCTTCTGACTTTTGCTGAGATAAAGTTGTCTTTGTTTTCCAGAGTAGCTTTGGTCAAGGTGTTGGCAACATCAGTCTTGTATGTGGCTAGAAGATGGCTTTAGTAGGCATTTAAGAAGCAGAGAGGGGGGTGTGTGTGTGTGTGGAGATGGTAGAGGTGGTTGAAGATAAAAGGGTCCCAGTGTAAAAAATGAGGCAAGGGCTCGCCAGACATTGACAGTGGCAGGCAGGAAACCCCAAGGGGGTGAGTGTGAGCTTTAATCACATCCTTTTATGGGGATTGGGGAGGGAGAGGAAGAGATGAAAAAGTAAACCCCCTTCAAGCTTTTGAGGACCTTTACAATTGATAAAGCACATTCACACACATTTAGCTCATCGGACCTGCACAACATCCCCACGAGGTGCACAGTGCCTGTGATCCAGGCTCAAGGGCCGGGAGCAGCCAGGCTTCAAGGCCACATGGTTGTTACTGGGGGAGCTGACCCCCTCTTTCTAGACTCCAGCTCCGGTGCTCTGACCACCATGGTATACTGCCCTCTGGGTGTGTGTGTGTGTACCTCACGTGTCCCTCAAGGATGCAAGTGTTGGGCTTCCCTGGTGGCGCAGTGGTTGAGAATCTGCCTGCTAATGAAGGGGACACAGGTTCGAGCCCTGGTCTGGGAAGATCCCACATGCCGCGGAGCAACTAGGCCCGTGAGCCACAACTACTGAGCCTGCGCGTCTGGAGCCTGTGCTCCACAACAAGAGAGGCCGCGATAGTGAGAGGCCCGTGCACCGCGATGAACAGTGGCCCCCACTTGCCACAACTAGAGAAAGCCCTCGCACAGAAACGAAGACCCAACACAGCCATAAACAAACAAACAAACAAACAAACAAATAAATAAAAAGCCAAGCATTTGAAGCCCTTTAAAAAAAAAAGAAAAGAATGCAAGTGTTTGTCTGTGAGGCATCATGTTTACCAGGGCCACAAGAAGCTGGACTATGAACACAGGATAAATACAGGGAATTGGCTCTGGGTCCACTGTGATGTCTTAGACAACTTAGTTTTCATCTGGGTAAAGTAACAAGCACCTTGCAGGGTTGTGGTAGGGCTCAGAGATCAAGTACACAAAGAACCTAACTTGGGCTCTCGAGGAGCCTGGTAAAATTCAATCAACAGTAGCTGTTAATATCCTGTGTACCTGGTACTGGCCTGTGTACAGAAGCCCATCTACCTGCAGATAAGAGAGACAAGAGCCTGGCGTAGGGCCAGGGGCTGCTGGCTTTGTCCAAATGCAAAGTTGTCCTCAGGTATCTGCCACAGAACCTCGACTGGGGAAACCAAGTCCCACTTCCTACCCTCACCTTTCTAACTCATCATGGCCCCGTAATTCTGCACAAGTACTTGCTGGTGGATGTGCCAGTTAAGCACAAGTACAGATCACGCAGCTCTGAATCAAACAACAGAGTGGTTGGCATTTCGAGGCCTGCAGTTGAGACTCTTGGGTGGGGTGACTGTGTCAGATGACAGATCCTAGCAGAGATGGGTCGGGAGGATCACAGCTGCCGAGCACTGACAAGCGCCCTTTACGTGTGGCAGTTCAAAAAGAAATCATCTTTTTGAACTGGGATTCAAGGTCAAGTCTGCCTGGCTTCAAAGGCCGTGCTCCTTCCACTACCTGCAATCCATCCCTCATCACCCACACAGCTGGGACCCCACATGGGGGCCGGGAAGTGTTAGGCGTACAGGTATGTGTGTGCAGAGCGCTTGGAGCTCGAGAGGACGCGGAGGGTGAGGACCGGGCTGGTCCACGGGAGGTGGCCTCCTGAAGGGAGGACATTCGCTCACACTGGACAGCAAACCACACCATACTGGCTTCCTCTCCACACCTGCTCCGTGGTTGAACTGTATTCCTCTCGCCTGGCCTCTCCTCTGGCTTCCACCTCTTCTGAGTCATACACTAATGACCTTGGGTGCATTCCTTTAAGTTAGGCTAGCCAGGACCCATGGCCCATGAAGGCACATGCAGGGGGTGTGTCAGGGGAGACGCAGGAAGGGGCAGAGGAGGGCTCCACAGAGCCCAGAACCTTCTGCTGTGTCTCATCTGCCCAGGGGTATTCAGGTGTCCTTGAGACACTCTGGCATCTCCCTCAGGGTTGTGAGGCGATGCAGAGCCCCAGGGGTGTTGAAGGGTCAATTTTAGCCTCAGCTAGATCTAATTAGTTTAGGTTGGGGGCCAAGCCCTTTCACAGAGGACTCCATTGTTCCCAAGAACCTGGCAGGAATGTTTATCATTTCAGAAACTGAGAAGTACCTGGCTCTCTCCCTCTTGGCCCTGGGGCTGCCCTCCCTTCGGATCTTAATCCACAAATCCATTCCCAGCCAGGCCTCAGATGAAGCTCAGGGCTGGGGTGGAGCCCAAACTCTCCTTTCCCTAAGGAGCAATGCAGGTATGCAGTCAATACCAGGAAAGCAGCCAAGTGGACACCTGGAGCAATAGCTCAGAATGTCACGTGTCAGATAACTTAATTGGGTAATCATCTGAAGAACTGAAGTCTGTACCAAGAGCATGAGGGATGAATCCAAGAGGACGGTTCAGTCTGCCAGTGCCTGCCTCAGCCCCACCCAGTGGTCCTGATAGTGGGGTTCATTCCCTCCCAGGAGGGGCTCTGGAAACAGTATATAGCAACCCTCACCTCAGACCCCTGGGCAATCAAATTCCAGGAGCTGCAAGGGCACCCCATCCTGAATACCCACCAAATGTGCACAGCCCCAAACTCTAGCAAGCAGCATGGTGTGGAGGTTATCTGTCCACACTCTGGTTCAGACTGCGTGGGTTTAGGTCCTGGCTTTGCTGGTTATGAGCTGTGTGACTCTGGGCAAGTTTTCTTTGTGCCTCAGTTTTCCCATCTACAAATACGATGATCATAGTACCTATCTCTTAGGGGGTCTGTGATAATTAAACGGGTAATCTATATAAAGATTTTAGGATAGCACCTGGCCTTTAGCGAGCAGTTATTATGATGATGCTTTTCTCCTGGTTCTAGTACAACTGCAGGTCTCCTGCCGGGACCATCACACATCTGTTTTCCATGCTACGTGTCCAGCTTCTGCAGCACACTCTCTACACCCACTCAGGGTCGACCTGGCTCCCTGGGATCAGGTGGTTGGCAGGGCCCTGTTTCCACCCACATGGACCTCCACTCTGCTGTCAAGACCCTCTCCGTTGCTGACCCACTGGAGAACCACCAGTGAGTCCAGGATGGGAGTGTGAAACAGCTCCCCATTAATCCAGCCCCCTTGGGCAGTGGGGAGGAGACCAAGTATTGGGCAGAACCACTGGTCAGTTCTCCTACCCAGCCCCTCTAGTCTGCTGTTCCACCCCCCATAAGGTCCCAGAGGCCTTGCATTCTAGCAAGGGGGAGGTGGGTGTGCTTGGGTCACTGTAGACAAAGACTTTTTCTTTGAATTTTATTTATTTCTTTATACAGCAGGTTCTTATTAGTTATCTATTTTATGTATTTTAGTGTATATATGTCAATCCCAATCTCACAATTCATCCCCCTTCCCCCCACCGCCACTGTCCCCCCTTGGTGTCCATATGTTTGTTCTCTACACCTGTGTCTCTATTTCTACCCTGCAAACCAGTTCATCTGTACCATATTTCCAGGTTCCACATACATGCGTTAATATACGATATTTATTTTTCTTTTTCTGACTTCACTCTGCATGACAGTCTCTAGCTCCATCCATGTCTCTACAAATGGCCCAATTCGTTCCCTTTTATGGCTGAGTAATATTCCATTGTATATATGTACCACATCTTCTTTATCCATTTGTCTGTCAATGGGCATTTAGGTTGCTTCCATGACCTGGCTATTGTAAATAGTGCTGCAATGAACATTGGGGTGCATGTGTCTTTTTGAATTATGGTTTTCTCTGGGTATATATGCAGTAGTGGGATTGCTGGGTCATATGGTAATTCTATTTTTAGTTTTTTAAGGAACCTCCATACTGTTCTCCATAGTGGCTGTATCAATTTACATTCCCACCAACAGTGCAAGAGGGTTCCCTTTTCTTCGCACCCTCTCCAGCATTTGTTGTTTGTAGATTTTCTGATGACGCCCATTCTAACTGGTGTGAGGTGATACCTCATTGTGGTTTTGATTTGCATTTCTCTAATAATTAGTGGTGTTGAGCAGCTTTTCATGTGCTTCTTGGCCATCTTTATGTCTTTTTTGGAGAAATGTCTATTTAGGCCTTCGACCCATTTTTTGATTGGGTTGTTTTTTTAATATTGAGCTGTATGAGCTGTTTATATATTTTGGAGATTAATCCTTTGTCCGTTGGTTTGTTGGCAAATATTTTCTCCCATTCTGAGGGTTCTCTTTTTGTCTCGTTTGTAGTTTCCTTTGCTGTGCAAAAGCTTTTAAGTTTCATTAGGTCCCACTTGATGATTTTTGTTTTTATTTCCATTACTCTAGGAGGTGGATCTAAAAAGATCTTGCTGTGATTTATGTCAAAAAGTGTTCTTCTTATGTTTTCCTCTAAGAGTTTTATAGTGTCTGGTCTTACATTTAGGTCTCTAATCCATTTTGAGTTTATCTTTTCTGTATGGTGTTAGGGAGTGTTCTAATTTCATTCTTTTACATGTAGCTGTCCAGTTTTCCCAGCACCACTTACCAAAGAGACTGTCTTTTCTCCATTGTATATCCTTGACTCCTTTGTCATAGATTAGTTGACCATAGGTGTGTGGGTTTATCTCTGGGTTTTCCATCCTATTCCATTGATCTATATTTCTGTTTTTGTGCCAGTACCATATTGTCTTGATTACTGTAGCTTTGTAGTATAGTCTGAAGTCAGGGAGTCTGATTCCTCCAGCTCCATTTTTTCCCTCAAGACTCCTTTGGCTATTCGGGGTCTTTTGTGTCTCCATACAAATTTTAAGGTTTTTTTGTTCTAGTTCTGTAAAAAATGCCACTGGTAATTTGATAGGGATTGCATTGAATCTGTAGATTGCTTTGGGTAGTATAGTCATTTTCACAATATTGATTCTTCCAATCCAAGAACATGGTGTATCTCTCCATCTCTTTGTGTCATCTTTGATTCATTTCATCAGTGTCTTACAGTTTTCTGAGTACAGGCGTTTTACCTCCTTAGGTAGGTTTATTCCTAGGTATTTTACTCTTGTTGTTGCAGTGGTGAATGGGACTGTTTCCTTAATTTCTCTTTCTGATCTTTCATTGTTAGTGTATAGGAATGCAAGAGATTTCTGTGCATTAATTTTGTATCCTGCAACTTTATCAGATTCAGTGATTAGCTCTAGTTGTTCTCTGGTGGCATCTTGAGGATTCTCTATGTACAGTCATCATGGCATCTGCAAACAGTGACAGTTTTACTTCTTCTTTTCAAAATTGTATTTCTTTTTCTTCTCTGATTGCCGTGGCAAGGACTTCCAAAACTATGTTGAATAATAGTGGTGAGAGTGGACATCCTTGTCTTGTTCCTGGTCTTAGAGGAAATGTTTTCAGTTTTTCACCATTGAGAATGATGTTTGCTGTGGGTTTGTTGTATATGGCCTTTATTATGTTGAGGTAGGTTCCCTCTATGCCCACTTTCTGGAGAGGTTTTTATCATAAATGGGTGTCGAATTTTGTCAAAAGCTTTTTCTGCATCTATTGAGATGATCATATGGTTTTTCTTCTCCAATTTGTTAATATGGTGTATCACATTGATTGATGTGTGTATATTGAAGAATCCTTGCATCCCTGGGATAAATCCCACTTGATCATGGTGTATGATCCTTTTTTTTTTTTTTTTTTTTTTTTTTTGGTGGTATGCGGGCCTCTCACTGTTGTGGCCTCTCCCATTGCGGAGCACAGGCTCCGGACGCGCAGGCTCAGCGGCCATGGCTCACGGGCCCAGCTACTCTGCGGCATGTGGGATCCTCCCAGACCAGGGCACGAACCCGCGTCCCCTGCCTCGGCAGGCGGACTCTCAACCACTGCACCACCAGGGAAGCCCCATGGTGTATGATCCTTTTAATGTGCTGTTGGATTCTGTTTGTTAGTATTTTGTTGAGGATTTTTGCATCTATATTCATCAGTGATACTGGTCTTTAATTTTCTTTTTTTGTAGTATCTTTGTCTGTTTTTGGTATCAGGGTGATGATGGCCTCATAGAATGAGTTTGGGAGTGTTCCTTCCTCTAAAATTTTTTGGAGGAGTTTGAGAAGCATGGGTGTTAGCTCTTCTCTAAATGTTTGATAGAATTCACCTGTGAAGCCATCTGGTCCTGGACTTTTGTTTGTTGGAAGATTTTTAATCGCAGTTTCAATTTCAGTGCTTGTGATTGGTCTGTTCATATTTTCTATTTCTTCCTGGTTCAGTCTTGGAAGGTTATACCTTTCTAATTTGTCCTTTTCTTCCAGGTTGTCCATTTTATTGGCATAGAGTTGCTTATAGTAGTCTCTTATGATGCTCTGTATTTCTGTGGTGTCCGTTGTAACTTCTCTTTTTTCATTTCTAATTTTATTGATTGAGTCCTCTCCCTCTTTTTCTTGATGAGTCTGGCTAAAGATTTATCAATTTTGTTTATCTTCTCAAAGAACCAGATTTTAGTTTTACTGATCTTTGATATTGTTTTCTTTGTTTCTATTTCATTTATTTCTGCTCTGATCTTTACGATTTCTTTCCTTCTACTAACTTTGGGTTTGTTTGTTCTTCTTTCTCTAGTTCCTTTAGGTGTAAGGTTAGATTGTTTATTTGAGATTTTTTCTTGTTTCTTGAGTTAGGCTTGTATTGCTACAAACTTCCCTCTTAGAACTGCTTTTGCTGCATCCCATAGGTTTTGGATTGTCATGTTTTCATTGTAATTTATCTCAAGGTATTTTTTGATTTCCTCTTTGATTTCTTCAGTGGCCTCTTGGTTATTTAGTAACGTATTGTTTAGCCTCCATGGGTTTGTGTTTTTTACGGTTTTTTTTCCCTGTAATTAGTTTCTAATCTCATAGCATTGTGGTCAGAAAAGATGCTTGATATGATTTCAATTTTCTTAAATTTACCAAGGCTTGATTTGTGACTCAAGAAGTGATCAGTCCTGGAGAATGTTCTGTGTGCACTTGACAAGAAAGTGTAGTCTGCTGTTTTTGGATGGAATGTCCTATAAATATCAACTAAATCTATCTGGTCTATTGTGTCATTTAAAGCTTGTGTTACCTTATTAATATTCTGTCTGGATGATCTGTCCATTGGTGTAAGTGAGGTGTTAAAGTCCCCCACTATTTTTGTGTTACTGTCGATTTCCTCTTTTATAGCTGTTAGCATTTGCCTTATGTATTGAGGTGGTCCTATGTTGGGTGCATATATATTTATAATTGTTATGTCTTCTTCTTGGATTGATCCCTTGATCATTACATAGTGTCCTTCCTTGTCTCTTGTAACATTCTTTATTTTAAAGTGTATTTTATCTGATATGAGTATTGCTACTCCAGCTTTCTTTTGATTTCCATTTGCATGGAATATCTTTTTCCATCACCTCACTTTCAGTCTGTATGTGTCCCTAGGTCTGCAGTGGGTCTCTTGTAGACAGCATATATATGGATCTTGTTTTTGTATCCATTCAGGCAGCCTGTGTCTTTTGGTTGGAGCAGTTAATCCAATCAGGTTTAAGGTAATTATCAATATGTATGTTCCTATTATCATTTTCTTAATTGTTTTGGGTTTGTTTTTGTAAGTCCTTTTCTTCTGTCGTGTTTCCCACTTAGAGAAGCTCCTTTAGCATTTGTTGTAGAGCTGGGTTTGGTGGTGCTGAATTCTCTTTAGCTTTTGCTTGTCTGTAAAGCTTTTGATTTCTCATTGAATCTGAATGAGAATCTTGCTGGGTAGAGTAATCTTGGTTGTAGGTTCTTCCCTTTCATCACTTTAAATATATTGTGCCACCCCCTTCTGGCTTGTAAAGTTTCTGCTGAGAAATCAGCTGTTAACCTTATGGGAGTTCCCTTGTATGTTATTTGTCATTTTTTCCTTGTTGATTTCAATAATTTTCTTTGTCTTTAACTTTTGTCAATTTGATTACTATGTGTCTTGGCGTGTTTCTCCTTGGGTTTATCCTGCCTGGGACTCTCTGTGCTTCCTGGACTTGGGTGGCTATTTCCTCTCCCATGTTAGGGAAGTTTTTGACTATAATGTCTTCACATATTTTCTCGGGTCCTTTCTCTCTCTCTTGTCCTTCTGGGACCCCTATAATGCGAATGTTGTTTCGTTTAAGGTTGTTTCAGAGGTCTCTTAGGCTGTCTTCATTTCTTTTCATTCTTTTTGCTTTACTCTCTTCCACAGCAGTGAATTCCACCATTCTGTCTTCCAGGTCACTTATCCATTCTTCTGCCTCAGTTATTCTGCTATTGATTCCTTCTAGTGTATTTTACATTTCAGTTATTGTACTGTTTATCTCTTTGTTTGTTCTTTAATTCTTCTAGGTCTTTGTTAAACATTTCTTGTATCTTCTTGATCTTTGCCTCTATTCTTTTTCTGAGGCCCTGGATCATCTTCACTATCATTATTCTGAATTCCTTTTCTGGAAGGTTGCCTATCTCCACCTCTCTTAGTTGTTTTTCTGGGGTTTTATCTTGTTCCTTCATCTGGTACAAAGTCCTCTGCCTTTTCATTTTGTCTGTCTTTCTGTGAATGTGGTCTTCCTCCACAGGCTGCAGAATTGTAGTTCTTGCCTCTGCTGTCTGCCCTCTAGTGGATGAGGCTATCTAAGAGCAACAAAGACTTTTTGTCTCAATTCTTTGCACTCATCTTTCATGGCCCAGATCAAATGTCATTTTCTTGGTGTGGCTTTCCCCTGATTCCCACTGTCAGAATTTTCACTTTATAAATTGCTTGCCAAATGTGATCTCAGACCAGCTCCTTTCCTTTGGCCACCCCAGTTTCCTCATTTGTGAAATGAATGACACTGTTTACAAACTAACCTTCCAGGACTTTGGGAAGATCCATTATAAGCCAATGGATGTAAAGGCTTAGGTCCCCTCCCATTGCCCTCCTTGCCAGGCAGAGGAGGTGGGGAGATACCCAAGGTAGCTGACTGCCAGGCTGTCTACAAAGCCGATAAAACCAAGCCCTTTCCTGGAATGGCCGTTCCCTCCTTCTCCACCCATGGAATTCCTATTCAGCCTTCCAGGTGAAGCATTCCTGCTGCCCTCAGGGAAAAGAAATATTCCTCTCCCTTGTGCTCCTGTAATCCTTTGTCCCTATTAAATCTCTTATTTCCTTTTAACTTTTATTGTATTCAACTTACATTATTATTGCTTGAGGTCAAGAACTGTATTTTGTTCTTTGGGGGTAACTTCACAGTGTGTAACATGATGCTCAGCACCTAGTAACAGCTCCAGAATTGCTCATTAACTCAAATTCAGTCTTGCATGTTTCCTGGATTCTGGAGTGGACCCTGGAGGCAAACTCTACCATCACCAGCCTGATACTAGTTTATCTGAAGCCAACAGCTTAATTAACAATCTAGTCCATAGCGCTTGTGGAGAAGGGCTCCCACACAGCCTGGGAGTGGGAGAGGGGAGTGGGATGGCCGTGTATTTCCATGCAATCTCAGCTGCAAGCCAGTGACAGCAGTGAGCCATGCCTTTAGGATTAAAGGACCTCTTCAGGAAACAATGAGTCTGGAAGAGCCAAATCGCATCTGTAGTTACACATGTTTGTTCATTATATGTTCAATGACTCAATTTTCTTTGCAAAAATTTTAAAATGCAGATATATAGTAGAACTCTATATTTATCAGTCCTTCCTTCCTCCCAGTAGTTACTGAAGGAAACAGACCCTAACATTTATGCCAGGTACCTGACTACACTATCACACTGTACCCTCACAATGATTATTTGAAGTAGGTAGCGCTATTACCTCCATTTGATAAATGTGTATATTAAGGCTGAGAGAGGTTAAGAAACTTGCCCAAGGTCAAGGAGACTAAACCATGGGGCTGACTGCGAACACCTAGCTCTTTCTTCTCACTCAGTACACAATGCTACCTTCCCATCTGAGGGTCGATTACTCGAGAAATGGATCTGATGCATTTCCTGCCCCCTCCAGAAATTTGTGTTCGAGTAGAGGAGGCTGATACACAAATAATTAAAAACATAAAGCACCAACAATAAAACTATGGAATAGAAATATGTGTAATGGATTGTGTGGGAGGCTGAGGGCAGAGTGATCAATTCAGGCCGGCGTGGATCAGGGAGGGCTCCACAGAGACTCTTGGAAGGGGTGTGTGTGCAGGATAACTTGAATCTTGACGGGTGGAGAATGAGGAAAGGAGAGAATGCAGGAGTCTGAGGCAGAGGGGACTACATGTGCAAAGGCATGCAGAGAATGCCAGCCATACTTGGACAAGAAGACTAGATCAGGGGAGCCAGAACATGGGATTTTTGAGGACGATCTGGGCTGTGCCAGGCTTAGTTTTGTCAAAGTGTTCGACTTGTTTCTTTAAGCCCCAGGTGGCTGCTGACAGCCTCAGAGGAGGGAAATGACATGAGCTGAGCTGCACTGTGCAAGAGGAAGGACCTGCAAGGACCATCTCTGAGTAGGAGCTGGGAGGTAAATAGGGTCCTGCATCCTTCAGATATGTACCATCAGCTTCCAAGGTCTCTGCCAGTGTTGGTTTTAGGGATGAGAATAAGGGAACAGGAGTCTCTTTCCTGTTGAAAGACGCAGGTCAAAGACCAGAACTGCTATGGGGCCTTGGTGCACTGCCTCGCTCCCCACACACCACCCCTACCCCATGCCCCAGAATGGCAGAAGCGTGGCTGCTCTGAGTGATGAGGACGAGTCTGCTACAACAGCCGGACACCCTCCCCCAGACGAGGTGTGACACGCTGCCCTCTGCCAAGGGTAACACTGGGGACTCCCTGGGCTCAGCCTGCAATGCTCATCCCAAATGCTGCCTTCAGAACCGGAAGACTGGTTTTCCAAATTAACAAAAGATGTTCTGGATCCATGATTACATGTTCCCCACATAGCGCATGATTTATAAACACAGATTTATAAATTCTATGTAAACATAAATTACACATCTGTCACAGTATGTTGTAAATTTACGTATTTTAACACAGACCGAAACAACGTTCCACGACATATAATAAACCCAGGAGCTCTTTAATCATCAGTGATAGAACTATGTGTTGACAATTACCTTGCACTGAAGACTTGAAAGTCCTCCCATTTTTTCCTTTTTAATTTTAAAAAAATGTATATGCTGAACTCACTGTGAAAAAACCAGGTGATCTCTTTAGAAAACTGCTCCCAAACTCTTTGGCTCTGAAAGAAAATGCAGTGCCAAATTTTTGCCTAATAAAATGATGATTTGAGTGGAATCTGAGTCAAACCCAAATGAAGGAATACTGGTTCTTTGAATCAGCAAAAGAATTCAGTCTCTGGCATCCAACACTCCATTATTCATGGGCCTGAATTGGCAGGAGAGCTGTTGGCACATTGGAGATGACCAGGAAAGCAGGGTTTGGAGGGAGAGAGGGAGGGAGGAAGTTGGAGGAAGATAAGGAGAGAAAAACAAATCTTCCTCTCAGGCCAACTCTGAACAACATGTCGGGCATTTATTATTCCAAGGTGAAGAAGTTCCACTATCCCCTTGCTAGATATTCTCTCAGCTCATTTCTCTGCACATGGGGTCATTTCACTGAGCAACTGCTTAAAAACAAATGTCTCGCTGGGCTGCTGCCCCAATCAGAAAGCACCTCCGGAGTCCCGACAAGCAGGGCCAGCAGGAAGATTGATTCCCCTCCATGAGACAGCCCCTCCCTGAGCTCTTGTCCCAGGACCACTCACCGGGGCCTGCGGAAGGTCAGGCCGTACTGCTGACAGGCCAGCCCCACGGTGGGCGTGTACACGATGGGCATGAATTTCTCCACGTCTGACGTCAGCACTCGGTAGAAGAGCTTCTCGTTCCGGTCTTGGAGTGTCATGAGGATGATGTACCTGGGGAGGTGAGGCAAGAACCAAGCTGATCACATGAGCACCATCTGTGGCAGCACGGAAGGCCCCTGATGCAAAGACCCAGGGCTCCCACTCAGCTACTTTCAATGGCACCTTTATGGGCAAGTCACCATCTCCTCTAAGCATGTGTCTCACCATCTATGAAATGTGGAGAATAGTACCTGCCTTATGGTGCTATTACTACACGTGGTGTAGATGCTATTCTAAATATTCTTCATTAACTCATTTAACATGGGGAACATGCCTCCCAATGACTTGGAAGTTGGGTACTATAATTCTGACTATTTTAGAGACAAGGAGATCAAGACACAGAGAAATGAAATAATTCACCCAAGGGATCTGAACCTAAGCAATCTGACTGCAGAATCTGCACTCTCAACCATGATGCAAGGTGGTTAGTTATACTATTATTATGTGGACATTAATGAATGACAACAGAATAACAGCATTCTGGGGATGGGGGAGGGTCAAGGAAAATACTGGACGGACCAGTGATATATGAACTGGCCTTTTCTACCACACAGGGCTGGTTCCTGTCACAAGCAGTGTTCACCAGTGGTTGAGTACCAAGTGATCTCAGGAAGCATGTTCCCCAAAAAATCTCTCTCTTACTTAGTTCCTGAAGCCTGAAATCACTAAGCCAGGAAAAGAGCCTTTCATTCACACTCCTAAAAATGCAAAAAAAGTCTGGGAGAAAAAAGCAAGGGATTGAAATTCCCAATGAGGTGTAAGTGACTGCTGATATTGCAACCTTTCGGGACAACAGTTTGGGAGAGATAACGAAGGCACATGAGGTCCTGGCATGGAGTGGGGTGACAGAGATGCTCTGACAGGGGAATGATCCCTGGGTGTTGTGTCAGGGTCCTGGGTGTGAATCGCAGCTCTGCTCTTCACTAGCTGTGTCACTGTGAGGAAGTCTCGTGACTTCTTGGGGCGTCAGTCTCTTCTTCTTCACCAAAGACACTGGTTCAGAACTAAAAAAACGTGTTTTAGGAGGCACTTTTCGGAAGGGAGGATTTATGCTTAGAATAGCCAGGATCTCAGCTCAGCACTACTGTAAGGATTCCCTTACTCAGTAGCTATTTGTACACATCACTTCTCAATTCTGCATTCAGTGATGTCAAGTTGGTAAGTTGAAACTGACCATGGTGGGAGTATTTACACCATGGAAACTGGCAAGTGCTCTAAATCCCCACCCAACGGCCCCAAAGCCAGTTCTTAAACATTTACCAGCACTCCACTGTCCTTACCCATAAGAAGCTGGGGAGCGTCCTTAGCATTTCCCCCTAAGCACCTGCTGAAATGAGGGACTCCAGGAATGAGTGGGTCAGAGTAGTCAACAGGGCGAGTGTCAGTAGCAAACTCCCTAGCGCTCCCAGCATCAGGCATCTGCCCCCTGAGCCTGGCACATCTTTCCAGGCATATGAGTGAGGCCCATCTAGCTGGAAAGAACTGGAAAGGGAAGGATTTTGGATTTCGATTTTTAGGGCTTAATATCTTTAAGAAGGAGGATTTCACCTTGGACTTTAATTCTTCTTTGCAAATTTAACAAACGAGAGAAGTTCAGATTGTTCAAAGTTAGGGCACGTCTAATATTGTTAGCTGGAATCAACGTGTACTTTCTGGTTTGCTCTTCAGGGTGACGAGGCTAGACACAATCTGAGTGGAATAAACAAGAGGGCGAGAACGTTTGGCTTGGGCTGCAGTATGGCCTTGGAGTTAATGTGAGTAATGACCATAGAGGTTAGTGCTGCAGGGGAGTGGGGGAGGGGGCAGAGGCTTCCTTACCTACTACCGCTCAGAAGTGAAGGATGGTATTGGGGGGACATGGGAAGATCCTGACAAGCTGCTGCACTCAGCCCCTAGGGGGATAGCCACAACCTCAAGGACCCAAAGTCTTGGCCATTAAGCTCTATGGATATGTAAGAGGAACACTTATCTTCTCCCTACATTTCTGCTGGAGCCCATGGCAAGATGGGCTTTATTTAACAAGCTCTCACATACTGCCGACTATGGGCCAGGCACTGTTCTAAGCACTTCACAAATACTAATGTATTTAATCCTCATCGTAACCCTATGAGTTAGACACCACTGATATACTCAATGTACAGATGGGAAATGACCCAGAGAGGCTAAAGAACTTTCGCTGTTAAGTGGTAAAATGAGGATTTGAACTCAGTCCAGTACTAGTCTAGTCTTGTAGCCACTAAGCTTCAATGCCTCTTAGCTACGCTGTAGCAGAGAGGTTGAAAGCACGGACTCTGGAGCTAATTATCTGTGTTCAAATCCTGGCTGTGCCAATTCATAGCCATGACCTGTGAGGTCACTACCTTCTTTAGTAAGACTGATAAAGCTGACCCTGTGATCCCCCATTGGCTCTTCATGTCTATATCCCCACTGGGGAGGGACCAGAGGGGCAGTAGGGTTGTTAACTACTCCCCCAAATCTCCAACCTACGACATCGCAGGTCCTTCCCAAGGTGCCCCTGTCCATTTCCCCTCTTCTCCACCACATTCCCTCTATTCCAGGAACCTGGGCCATGTACCACTTCCTTAACATACCTGTCCCTACATTTTTGCCCCACTTCTTCCTGCTGAGTAAAATGCCTTCCATGAACCCCACTGCTGAATGCTGAAGTCCTATTGGTGCTTCCTGGGCTGACTCTGATTCCACCACTTCCCGGGGGCCCAACCAGATTCCATTGGTTGGAATTCAGGCTCCCTTCCCAGTCTTCCCAGGACACATTGACTGTGCCTTGATCATAACAAGCCCTGGTCCTCAAGGAGACCATCACCCTATGGAAGGCAGGGCTGGATCTGGGATCTCTCAGGGCTCTCAGCCTTTCCTGGCTAGAGAGTATCCAGAAAACCCTCTGTGGACCACAGGAAACAGACAGCTAAGCCTGGGGCTCTGGGGAGAGAGAAGAGACTTTAGGTACTAACTTGTCCAGGTCACTCTGCTGCCGCTCGTAGTATCTCATAATCCGGAGGAGCTGGACGTCCTGACTCAGGAAGCAGGGGGGTATTAGGCCATGGATCCCAAGCTGCAGCCTTTCCTCAAGGGTAAAGGCCATGCCCTGGGGAGAACAAGAAAGAAACACACACACATAAATGGATAAGCAGGAAACCAAGGAACAGAAGAGTTCCATCCACAGACAGGCCAAAGTCACTGTGACTCAACAGCAAGGACCCTGGACTCAAATCCCACCTCTGCCGTTTAAGTAGCTGGGCAATCTGTGCCAGTTATCTTGACTCTTCTGGGTTCCAGCTTCCTCTTAGAAAAACATGGAAAATATCTATATCATCAGGGGTTCTTTTGGTTTATTTTTGTTTATTTTTTTAATGTATTTTATTTTTAGAGCAGTTTTAGATTTACAGAAGAATTGAGAAGATAGTACAGAGTTCCCACATATCTCCTCACCCAGTTTCCCCTATTATTAATATCGTCCATCAGTATGGTACATTCGTTAGAGTTAATGAATCAACAGTGATACATTATTATTAAATAAAGTCCACAGTTTATTCAGATTTCCTTAGTTTTCACCTAATGCCCTTTCTTTGTTATTCCAGGATCCCATCCAGGATCCCACATTACATGGAGTCATCATGTCTCCTTAGGCTCCTCTTGGCTCTGACTTTCCTTGGTTTTGATGACCAGGGAGCATTTTGAAGAGGACTGGTCAGGTATTTTGTACACTATGCCTCTACTGGAATTTGTCTGATGTTTCTCTCATGACTGCAGTGGGGTAGTGGGTTTTGAGGAGGAAGACCACAGAGGTGAAGTGCCATTTTCACCACATCAGATCAAGGCACATACTAGCAACATGATTCACCACTGTCGATGTTGACCATGATCACTTGGCTGAAGTAGTGCTTGTCAGCTCTCTCCACTGTAAAGTTACTTGGAATTCTGCATGGGATATTTGTCTCATTTGTCTGTTCAACCATTAATTTATATTAGAATGAACTCATGGGTATTTGATTTATACTCTGGGTTATAATCCAATACTGTCTTATGTATTTTTTTTGCTCAAATTGTTCTAGCTTTGGCCATTGGAAACTCTTTCAGTTGGCTCTGTGTCCCTTTAACTCCTATAATTTTGCTTTTTCCTTTCCTTCCCTTCCCTCCCCTCCCCTCCCCTTCCCTTCCCTTTCCTTTCCTTTCCTTTCTCTTTTTCATTAGTACTTCTTATTTTCTGGCACTACAAGATGCTCCAGGCTCATCTTGCACGGTGCCTGCCCAAGTCCTAGAACCAGCCATTTTTTTCAAAGAGGCTGGATTCCTTTTTGGAGCATGGTATTAGAAACCACAATCTGGGTTCTACTTATTCCTTGTGCTCCTTGCTACTGGAGTTTCTTTGTTTTCAGTCCCTCTCAGCTGACAGAGTAAGGAAATGAATCTATACTAAGCTAAATATCAGTTCATACTAATGTCTCTAACTCTAACCCATTACCACATGGATCTTTCTAGCCTCATCGCCTTGCTGGTCTGTGAACTCTGATTCCAACAGTGAGAGACTTAGCTCCCATCATCTGCCATCTATATGCTTAATTACTCAGTACTGTAATATATATGTAGTGGTATGTTATTATTATTATTATTATTTATTTATTTATTTATTTTGTGGTACGCGGGCCTCTCACTGTTGTGGCCTCTCCCGTTGCGGAGCACAGGCTCCGGACACGCAGGCTCAGCGGCCATGGCTCACGGGCCCAGCCGCTCCGCGGCATATGGGATCCTCCCGGACCGGGGCACGAACCCGTATCCTCTGGATCGGCAGGCAGACTCTCAACCACTGCGCCACCAGGGAGGCTCCGGTATGTTATTATTGTTTTAATTTGCAACTCCCTATTGACATATAGTAGTATCAACACTGTTAACCTGTACTACAGTGGGAAACAACTTTATGAGCTAGAGTATAGTGCTTATGTGTCATTGTTTTTGCCTTTACTCTTATAAACTCCGCTCATTTCCAAAGTCACTTAAATCAGCACTTTTCCTTGAACCCCCTTCACTGAGGTATCACATATTTGTAATACAGTTAGATCTCTTATCACAATCTGCATTCCTTCCTGGGATCCTCCAACCTATTAAATATTTTTTAAAAAATCTGAATACATTAAGGTCCATTGTTTGTACTGTAAAGTTCCATGAGTTTTGACAAAGGCATATCATGTATCCATCACGATAGTACTGTACTATAGTACAATACTATACAGTTTCAGTGCTCTAAAATCCCATGTGTTTTACCTATTCATCCCTCCTTCCACTCCCTGAATTTTGGCAAGTACTGATTTTTTCTTTTACTGTCTCTACAGTTTTGCCTTTTCCAGAACATCATACAATTGGAATCATACATTATGTAGCCTTTTCAGACTGGCTTTCTTTCACTTGGCAATAAGCACATAAGGTTCATCCATGTATTTTTGCGGCTTGATCACTCATTTTTTTAAATCATTGAATGGCGTTCCATTGTTTGGTTGTACCACAGCTTGTTTCTCCAGTTACCTAAAGGACACCTTGGTTGCTTTCAGTTTTTGGTGAATATACATAAAGTTACTATAAACATTCATGTGCAGGTTTTCATGTGAACATAAATTTTCAAAACCGTTGAGTAAATACACAGAAGTGCAACTGCTGGATCATATGGTAAGATTACATTTAGCTTTTTAAGAAACTACCAAACTGTTTTCCAAAGTGGCTGTAACACTTTGCATTCCCACCAGCAGTGAATGAGTTTCTCTTGCTCCACATTCTCTCTAGTAATTGGTATTATCAGTTTAAAAAATTTCAGTCATTGTAACAGATATGTAGTGGCATGTTATTATTGTTTTAATTTGTAACTCCCTATTGACATATTATGTTGAGCATTTTTTATATGCTTATTTTTCACCTGTATATCTTCTTGGTAAGGTACTGTTCAGATCTTTCACCTATTTTTTAATTGTTTTTTTCTTATTGTTGAGTTTTAATAGTCCTTTGATCTACAGTTTTAATGCAATCCCTATCAAAATTTGAATGCCCTCTTTTGCAGAAATAGGAAAGCCAATCCTCAAATTCATACGGAATAGCAAGGGGCTTTGAACAACCTAAACCATTTTTTTAAAAAGAAGATTTCAAAACTTAACATTAAACTGTGGCAATCAAAATAGTGTGGTGCTTTAAAAAAAGGAAAAAAAAAAGTGTGGTACTGGCATAAGTGCTTATAGATCAACTGAATAGAATCAGAAATAAGAGTGCAGAAATAAACCCATACATCTGTGGCAAGTTGATTCTTGACAAGGATGCCAATTCCATTCAGTGGGGAAAGGATAGTTTCTTCAAGAGATGCAGCTGGGCCAACTGGATTTCCACATGCAAAGAATGAAGCTGGACTCCTAATTAACTCAAAACAGATCAATAGCCTAAATATAAGAGCTAAAATCATAAAACTCTTAGAAGAAAACATAGGGGTAAGTCTTCATGACCCTGGGTATGACTATGGATTCTTAGATATGACACCAACAGCACCAGCAGCAAAGAAAAATTAGATAAATCGACTTCATCTAAAAACTTCTGTGCATAAAGGGACACTGTCAAGAAAGCGAAAAGACAATGTACAGGGGCTTTCCTGGGGGCTCAGTGGTTAAGAATCCTCCTGTCAATGCAGGGGACACGGGTTCGAGCCCCGGTTCGGGAAAATCCCACATGCCACAGAGCGAGTCACAACTACTGAAGCCTGTGCACCTAGAGCCCGTGCTCCACAACAAGAGAAGCCACCACAATGAGATGGCTTCGTTCTCTGCAACGAAGAGTAGCCCCCGCTCGCCGCAACTAGAGAAAGCCCACACGCAGCAACGAAGACCCAATGCAGGCAAAAATAAAATTAATTAATTAAATTTATATATAAAAAAAGCCAACATACAAAATGAGAGAAAATATTTGGTAATCGTAGGTCTGATAACAGTTTAATATCCAGTCTCTAAGTAACTGCTACAACACAACAAAAACAACCCAAGTAAAAAATGGGCAAATAACCTGAACAGACATTTCTCCAAAGAAGATATACAAATGGCCAATAGCATATAAAAAAATATTCAGCATCATTAGTCATTAGGGAAAGTCAAATCAAAACTACAGTGAGATACCATTCCACACCCACTAGGATGGCTGTAACTATAAACCAAAAAACCAAAAAAACCCAAAAAACAACAACAAAAACCCCCCCCCAAACCCAAAAAAACCCCCAGTAAATAACAAGTGCTGGTGAAGATGTGGAGAAACTGAAACCTTTGTACATTGCTGGTAGGAATGTAAAGTGTGGCAGCCCCTATGGAAAAATGGTTTAGCATTTCCTCAAAAAGCTAAACACAGAATTACCATATGACCCCAGCAATTCTACTCCTAGTATATGCCCAAAGGAACTGAAAGCAAGGACTTGAACAGTTACTTGTACCCCAACGTTCATTGCTATTATTCACTATAGCCAAAAGGTGGAATCAACCCAGGTGACCACCATGTGAACGGATAAACAAAATGTATATACGTACAATAAAATTTATTCAAACATAAAAGAGAATGAATTCTGATACATGCTACTTCATGGATGAACGCTGAAAACATTATGATACAGAAGGACAGATACAAAAGGCAAAATATTGTATGATTCCACTTACATGAAATATCTAGAATAGGCAAATTCATGGAGGCAGAAAGTAGATTAGGATTACTAAAGGCTGGGCGGTGGGGAACGGGTGGGTGAGTTATTACTTAATGGTTACAGAGTTTCTATTTAGGGCAATGAAAACGTTTCAGAAATGGACAGTAGTGATGGTTGCACAACATTATGAATGTACTTAATGACACTTAATTGTACAAATGGTTTAACCAAATTTTGCTGTAAATATATACATATACTTTACCACAACTTAAAAATCTAATAATGGATTATCTCCAAAACCACTGAATTGTATACTTTAAATGAGTGAATTGTGTGGTATGTGAATTATAACTCTATAAAGCTGTTTTAAAAGAATTCTTTGCATATTTTGGATACAAGTCCTGTATCAGACATGTGTTTTGTAAATATTTCTTCCAGTACGTGGCTTGTCTTTTCATTCTCTTGACTGGTGTCTTTCACTGAACAGCATTTTCTGGTTTGGGCACTGGCAGGGAGAGATGGGGGACAAGTAGGACGTCATGGAATCTGCTCCCTGGCCCAGTTAAGCCCTCTGGAGACAGTGTCTGTTGCCAGAAGTTGCAGGACCTGTTCTCATAAGGGATACTGAGGGACATGGGGACCCCAGCTGCCCTGCCTTCATCCTGAAATGACAACGTGCAACACACCGTGAAAAAGAGACACCTTTTCCGCAGAGAACTCTGGGTGGCTCTGCTGAATGAGGGCTGCCCTAGCCCTGCCTAGAAGCTCCTGGTCGAGGCTTCCTCAGCTTCCCCAACCTTCTCACTGTGGCAATGGCCAGAGTGGCTCCATGGGTGGCACACATCAACAAGGAAGGGACCAGACTCCCCATGGAGGGATTGTGTAGGGGGCTGAGAACAGTTTTTATTTTTTTATTTTTTATTTTTAAAGAAGATGTTGGGGGTAGGAATTTACTAATTTATTTATTTATTTTTGCTGTGTTGGGTCTTCGTTTCTGTGTGAGGGCTTTCTCTAGTTGTGGCAAGCGGGGGCCCCTCTTCATTGCAGTGCACGGGCCTCTCACTATGGCGGCCTCTCTTGTTGCGGAGCACAGGCTCCAGATGCGCAGGCTCAGTAGTTGTGGCTCACGGGCCTAGTTGCTCTGCGGCATGTGGGATCCTCCCAGACCAGGGCTCGAACCCGTGTCCCCTGCATTAGCAGGCAGATTCTCAACCACTGCGCCACCAGGGAAGCCCAAGAACAGTTTTTAATTAACTAATTCATTCATTAATACTGTTATTATGACCCTCATTGTAGTCAAGGCTGATGATACCTGGGGCAGCCCTGTTTAAGCTCCCCATTCATAATAAGCCCCAAGTAACGCAAGGTTCCTCCTAGACGTGAAGGCTGTGTGGGAGATAAGTGAGAACTAAATGACGCTGATGGCTGTCTAGCTTCCCCAGACTCCTATGGGGAGGGGAAGCTTGAAAAGGTAGGGAGCATCAGCTCCACTCATTCCTCCACCAGCTGAAAAATACCTCATCTACAATTATTACAAGTGCTTTTACAGGGAGTTTAATAATGACAGGGCGATTCAAGCCCATATATTGATCATCCCCACCTAGCTGTTGCTATCATCAGCTCTAAGAAAAGGACTAATAAATACCCAATCTCACCCCATCCCTAACAATCACCTTGTAAGGAAGTTTTGCAGCCTCTACTGTACAGATAAGATGGCTGAGCATGAGAGGTTATATGATGCTCCTGAAGTTGCATAGTTATTACCCCATATTTTATTGCCTGCTAAACCAGGATGCATCTTATAATCAGTAAGTCCGTTCGGTGTGATAATCTTTTTCCTGATGATTTCTTTGACTAGAGGTAAGTGACAGTCAACATTTGATCACAGGCTCTATTTTTGCCACTTACATAGTGTACACCCTGTGAGGACCTTGGTGAGATGGACCTCAGAAAATGTGAGTTGGGATGGTGAGGGGTGAAAGAGGAGTGGAAAAAAAGAGAAATAGAGTGAAAAAAGCAAATATTGGCTATTCCCTATTTCCTCTTCATTTTTGTTTTGTAACCTCGGAATATCCAAAACTATGAATTCTGGCTCCTATTATGCTTTTATAAAGTAATAACGATTACTCAGCTTATGAAAATCCTGAGGAATTGTTCCTCCTCTCAGAAGAACTGCTGGAACTGCTAGAAAGACCTATCAGGTTACGCTCGACTCTGTTTGAAAGTATGACTCATGGAGCCTCTGCAAAGTATCTCCGCACATAAAATTCCCAACGTTTTCTTCACCAAAGCCCAAAGTCACCAGTTCATAAATCCCCTGTGCTGGCTACCAGCTTTGCAAGCATGGTATGACACCTAGGTCCTTGATCCTTTTGCAGGAAAGAGCTTGCCCTGGAGACTGGGCACTCTCACTAAACACCATCAAGCAGGTGAGTCTTCACTGGCTTACTAAAGACTGGGTTTGTCTCTCCTTGGCTGTAGGATCCCAGGCAGGCCCGGTCGTGTAATTATGACATCACCTTTGTTAATGACCATTGTGGCTTTTAATAAGAGTCAGCTTCTTTCTACAAGGCTAAGTGTTTCTCTTGTCTGACTGCCACCAACTTCTTTTGTATTTCAGGAAAAAGTATGACTGTTTAGCAACTGGTAATCTCAGGGATTAAAAAAAATACTTCTAGAAGCTTTTCATCCTGAAGCTAATGTTAAGGCAACTTCAGATTTACAAGTTTGCAAAGCAGAAATGCAGGCACTTTAGCTTTACCATGGCTTCCAAAATAGGATAGGCACAAGACGATTCACTAGGGTGTAAGGGAAAAGTATTAGAACTTACATTTCTCTACGAAAGAAATAAACTTCACTAATTGGCACTCAGGCTCTTGGTCTCTATGTCAAAAAGTCACAATTCCCATAAGGTATACCAGAAGTCCTAAGGTAAGAGTAGGGTTTGTACAACTTGGAGGAGTTGATAGTGGGGGTCCTTATTCATTCTTACTACATTGAGAATCTACAGTTTCTGTATGCCTAGTTAAATAGAGTTTGGGGTCATATTATCTAGTTTTAACAAAGTCCTCAAAATAGGACAAATGGCTTTTAAAAAATGGCTGACTTTCTTAGCAGAGAGCAACCTTGTGGTGTTCAGCCAGGACACACCAGTAAGGACCTACTATTTATGACTCTTTTGAAATATTTGAATCGCTACAGAGCCACTGCTCTGACTACTCCCCCCAGTCAGGTGCCCCTCCCAACCTGCTCTGGCTTCTCCCAGGGAACCTTTGGAACCTCCCCAAGATCCAGCAACCAATGGGTTAATGTTTGGCAAAGCAGGTGGCTTCAAGATCCTGCTGTTTTGATTGGTCAGTGCCTACGCTGTACCAGTGTTAATCTTTTAACCATCAACCTATTTTATCATCTTCCCTGAATGAGCACCTCTGGCTCAGCCAGTAAATTCCACCCGTGGGCTCAACCCAGGACAAACTTACTGGCATCAGAGAGAAGATATTTGAATAGATCCCACCATCAAAGGCAGTGAGCCCATCAGCCTCCTGCTGTCCAGAGACCCAGGCTTCCCAGTGCTCCTCAAAAACTGACCTTTCCCAACCTGAGGTCTCCCAAGCCCCTCTTGGTGATCTGCCTATTGCCTCTGGATCCAGAGCCTTGCTGGACGCTTGACAATCTCTTCTCATTCATTCTTCAAACATTTATGAGTTCCTACTTTGTGCTAGGTGTACCCTGTTAGGCACTAGGGAGTCCTGAAAGGAATTAGAGCCGGTGACTATGCTCCTGAGTCTACTGGCAAAGACAGTAGATTAACTGTCTACTGGATTAATCTACCGGATTAATCTGGTGATCCTGGGCCTCCGCCTCGGGCAGGCCACTTTTCCAACCTATGAAATGGAATGCTGCCTGTTTCGTGTCTGTGGGATTAAATGAAATGACGTGAGTGAAATGCTCAGCACGGGTACTGGCACACAGGAGGTGCTCAGTGAACGCCAACTGTTCTCCTTATTACCATTACTATTTGTTCATGGGGCGGGGTGACACGAGAGAGCTCATTAGCAATGCATGAGATAAGCCCTGAAGGGTGGTCAGGGGCTCATCCTGCAGAAGGCAGATGGAGGAACAGAGGCTGAAGTGCCGTCACCACATCCAGCGTAACCGCTTGTCCGATGGCCCAGGCAAGGCTCCATGAACTCGCCCCGTCCTCCACCCCACCCAACAGGCACACTCGCTCTGGCTGCCATGCTCTGACTCACGTCAGGACCCCTGTCCACCTTGCTCTGACCGCTTCCCCCCTCCATCCATCTTCCAATCCCCAGTAGAGGCTGTCCCTCCAGGAGGCCTTCCCTGTTGCCCCATCTCATGCAGCTCTCCATCTTCTCTCAGTCAGTGTCATACAATTTAGCACATGAAGGGCATTTCCTGTTTGATTTCTTGACCGTTAAGGACCAGATAATAAACCTGAGGTAATGGGAAGCAGACACTCTGAAGCAGCTAACAACAGGCTGTAGCACAAAAATATCATCACCAATAACAAGAGCAACCGTTAGCTTTCACTGAACATCCACTGGGTTGGGTCAGGCACTGAGACAGGCACTTGATACTGGCCATCTCATTTAACCCTCATGGCAACCCTGAGTTAACAATCCGAGGATTATTATCCCCATTTTATGGACTAGGAAACTGAGGCCAGAGGGGTAACTTGCCCAAGGCCACACAGTAGGTCGATGGAAAAACCAGGAGTAGAACCCAGATCCATACGCTTCCAAAGTTCACACTCATTCCTCTGTGCTAATTAGCTGCTCCTGAGACTGGACAGATTAAACAGGTTGTTGACTGAGTTGGCTTTGATTTGACTGGAGATAGAATAATTCTGCTTCTGCAAATGGAGCCAGTTACCTTAACGGTTCCGCCACTGCTAAGTGCTCCTCTGTATTAGCACCAGGCTGGTCAGCCTATCTGCAAACAGGAGTGTTCGTACATCTGCGATTATGTACTTGGCTCATGACATACACGTAGCCACGTTTCCTCAGAGCAGCGTCGTTACTGGAAGGAAGGATTAGCAGGCACACGTGCACCAGTAAGGGTTTCTGTTCCAGCAGCATTACGTCATGCTCTGAGCTGACTGCTTATGCTACAGCTGGCCAGCTTCTTCCATCAGTCAATGGCAGAGAGGAGCCGCTGCCGGGACAGAGCTGGGGGCAGTCAGCTCCGAAACTGTACAGTGGAAGCTGACCAGCTGTTAGGGGACCGGAAGGCATCTCCTCCTCCTTCTGCCCTAGTAATTCAGCACTCAATGTTTGGGACTTTTATGAGTTAGGGGGACGTGGACTCCAGTTGGAGATAGGAAGTGGGATTACTGAGGCTGCTGTTCTCTGACTGAACCCCAGGTTTATGAGGGCCCCTGAGCACACGTCTGGGATGGATATAGGGGGGGTCTTAGAAACACAGGCATCGGGAAGTCTTAGCAGACACAGCCCGGAGAATGGCCTTCCTCCCAGACATACTTCTGTGATCAGGTGCAAAATTACAGATCCAGAAACACAGTGTAAATTCCAGAAAGGAGAGTGGACGATACGCTACTCCTTACTGCCCAGAACCAACCCGAAACAAGTTTTGGGCTCAGAGACTGAGCTTTGGTGCTGCAAATGTATGGAGGCTGCCTGTAACCGTTCCACCTATGACGTGCACAGTTCTTGTTCTGGTGGGATTACACTTCCATTTTCCTTCCATGGGATAACGAGCAGGATGCAGAGGTGCTGCCCTCACACAGCCCGTATGGGGGAAGGGAACCATAAGAAAGAAGCTCTACATTCAGTCCCTCTACTTTCTGGCTGTGTGATTCTGGAGAAAGTGGCTGCACCTCTCTGAGTTTGCTGCATTCACTGGGTGGTTGTGTCAGTCGAATAAGAACACTGAGATGCTGGCATCTCTTTGTAAATTCAAAGATGTGGCAAAAAGATTTTAAAAAGGCTGCGACTAAGCAACTTAGCAATTGCACTTTATGGTATTTATTTCCTTTCTTGTCTGTTTTCCCTGCAAGACAATAAGGTTTTTGCGGGCAGTGACGATGTCTAATGAATTGTGTGCCCCTCTGCCGAGCACGTCTTGCATATTTTTACTGCTTTATTGTTTCTAAAATGGTCTCCTGTGGTTTATGTCCAAACAGGGCAGGTGTTATTATCCCCATTTATAGAAGAGGCAATTGAGGCCCAGGTGGGTCAATGTCATGCTGAGGGCGTGTGGCTAGTACAAGCCAGTCAAAAGCATGCGACAATAATGGCTCTTTCGATTGTTTTGCCGTTGGAGACTAGTTTACACGAAGTTGTTGGATACGGACCAACGTGGAAGAGAAATGGAGGAGTCTACTTCTGAAATCCTTGGTGACTCTAGGATTTTGTCCTAACTGAACAAGGGAACAGAGGTGGCTACTTGGAAGGCTTATGAATCATTCTGTTGGCAAAATTCCCTGCGGCGGTTTGAATGCTTCATGACCCTCTCTTCCCAAGAGGCTATGATTTAAAACTTAAATAATATTATTCTTGGCACCCTGATGGCCCTCTAACTCAGCTGAACCTCCACAGGGTAATGGCACAGGAAGGCGATGGGCAGGGGAGCCGCTGAGGACAGGGGAGTACCGCTTCCTTCCTCCAACAGCTACACGGCTCCCTGACGGGCCCAGCCTGGGAGGACTGGGTCAAAAAGTGAACTATGACCAGGAGGAATAAAGCAAACAGACACTGAACAGGCATTGTGCGTGCATGCCTGGTGCGTGCCGTCAAGTGGGTAGGGGTGCCAGCGCTGGACGTGAGGCCGACTAAGGACAAGTTCATCTTACAGGGCAACTATCCAGCAGGTTGTTGTTAACCTGTTCCAGCCCTGATGTTAACCAAATCGTCCTCCTCCTGGGCCTTGACCTCAACTCCGCCCCCCCATCAGGTGAACCAGGGAGGAGGTCATTCTGCCCAGGAGACAGATGACCGATGTGCATACAGGGGATCAGGGTAACCAGTCTCCTTCTCTGTGGTGACAGCAGGAGGCAGGGCTGAAAGTTAAAAGCTGAAGTACTGGGAATGCTTTCGGAACTGTATTTCCACTTTTTAAATTAGATTTATATTAAAAGAAAGGGAAAGGAGAAATGTAGAACCTCAAACCACATGAGTTTTTCTTACTAGTGCTTAGTTTACATCATCAACATTAAATGGTTTCATTATTTCCTCCTGAGATAGAGTCTAATCCTTGCACTTAATGAATTTGAGAATCTCTTAAAAAATTTCTCAGCTCAGAAACATGATCAGCTCTGGGACCTCTGTGCTTAGGGTCCACAGGTACTTAGTTAATCAAATCGTTCTTTTCTATTGGTGATTTCCTAAAAGGTCACTAGAATTCCTACAATTGTGGCTCGGCTATTCTAGAGTGACATTATGTCCTCTGAAGGAAGTGATGTTGACATTCACAGAGAACTGCAGGGTGATCTCTCCTCCAAATGTCTCAAAATAAACAGCTCTATGCCCAAGACTATATATAGTGTCATTAGCTACTAAGCTCTTGTAAAACCTCTATCCTGTGATAAGTACAGTCAATATTTAAAGTCTCCTTTAAAGGACAAACGAACAGCTTATTCTAAATTTATTCTGATTGACTAAATACACCACTGAATGACTGATTGGGTCATTGTTGAATAGTCTGGAAATTTAATTTGCTTTTATAGATGAATATTCAGTTTGTGGGTTGGTTTATATTTTATAACTTCTATTAAATTAATCAAGATTTTAGTACCATTTTTTGGTGCCTACTAAAGGACAGGCTGTGTAGATACTGAATGAACCAAGGCACTCTTTGAATTTTATCCTTCTACAATATCCATATGAAGTAAAATATCTGCCCAAGGTTGTATAGTTAATAAGCTGTGGAGCTGGAATACAGACTCAGGTCTGTGTGCCACTGAAGTCCATATTTGTAATCACTATTTTGCACACATCATTTTGCATCCTTTGTTGTGATTTGAACATTTTGCAATAACGTTTGTCAGCCACATTAAAGACAGTTTGATCAGTCTACTAAAGTGAGACTTTCTTGGCTCGCCTTATGCCACTAGACCCCAGCCTATTACATTTAACACCTTCTCTAGAGGGAAAGGGGAAAAGCATTCAGCAACATTTAGTGTTCGTTCCCCAAAGGTGGGAGAATGACAAGGGCTGGGAATAGAAGGGAAATATTCACCCCAGGAGAAATAAATATGGCTAAGTTTATCAAACCAGCTCTGACTGTGAAATCAATTTAATAGGGAGCAACCAATATTTAAAAAATGATGTAGACTTGAGCAGAAAATACCAGGTTGTATCACACTTAGCATGGACAAGTGTCGTTTTGCTAAACTTTTGCTTAATTTCAAGTGTATGTGTGTGCACGTATGTGTGCGTGTATATTGTGTATCTGTGTACTGGCTTGTGATGTAAAGTGTATATATTTTTTTTGCCTCTCCCGTTGCGGAGCACAGGTTCTGGATGCGCAGGCTCAGCGGCCATGGCTCACGGGCCCAGCCGCTCGGCATATGGGATCTTCCCGGACCAGGGCACGAACCCGTGTCCCCTGCATTGGCAGGCGTACTCTCAACCACTGTGCCACTAGGGAAGCCTGTAAAGTGTATTTTTAACTGAAGGTTGTGGTTTAAACGGTTTTGAGAAACACCGTAGCACAGGATAATGATTATGAGTGATGGAGTCTGACTGCAAAAGACTGAATGCCAGCTCTGACCCTTACTAGATGCACCTGGGTACATTACCGAACTTTTCAGGTTTCAGGTTCCTCCTCTGTAAAACCGAGCTGATAACGGTATGCACTTCATAATGTGTGTCACATGTAGCAGTGCATCTGATGCTTAGTAAGGACTCACTAAGTAAATGTCAGCTATCGTTATTTCAAACAAAGCAGGTTGGGTGATAATTTGTTGGCAAAAGCAATGCTTTGTATTATGTCTCCAGAATCATTTCAATTCCAGACACAGACATCCATCTGCTTCCTGGGCATCCCGACCTACATGTCTCATAGGCCTGTCAAACACCACATGTTGCAAATCAAACTCATCTTCCAGGCCAAACCTCCCTCCCACACTCTCTACTCACCAATGGTATCACCCGGTAGCTCATTAGAACTTTGAATCATCCTGGATTCCTCACAACTCAGCCCAAATTTGCAGTCATTACCAAATCTAGGTGATGTTCTATCTTCTGAATAGTTTGAGACAGAGTTTGAGATTCCTCTTTTATCCACCTTCCTCATTCTCATCCTCCTTTATTTAAGATCGACATCATCCCCGGTCTGCTCATAAACGAATGGTTCTGCAAGTCCTGGCCTCCAGTCTCAACCCCTCCCATTCCTCGCTCTCATCGTCCCACCCCTGGAATACACCTTTCAGAACTTGCCAGACTGACATTTTCCAAAAACCAAATTTCATAATTTCACTCTCTAACTTAAAACATCTTTATCTGACCTAGAGCTTATCATATTCAATACTAAGTGACATAAGTAAAACAAAGACAAATATATGATATGATTTATATGTGGAATCTAAAAAAATGATGTGAACTTATTTAAAAAACAGAAATAGACTCACAGACATAGAAAACAAACTTATGGTTACCAAAAGGGAAAGGGGGATGGGATAAATTAGGAATCTGGGATTAACAGGTAACACAATACTATATATAAAATAGATAAACAACAAGAACCTACTGCATAGCATAGGGAACTATATTCAATATATCATAATAACCTATAAGGGAGGGACTTCCCTGGTGATGCAGTGGTTAAGAATCCGCCTGCCAATGAGGATTCGAGCCCTGGTCCGGGAAGATCCCACATGCTGTGGAGCAACTAAGCCCATGTGCCACAACTACTGAGCCTGTGCTCTAGAACCCGTGAGCCACAACTACTGACCCCGCGTGCCACAACTACTGAAGCCCGCGCGCCTAGAGCCAGTGCTCTACAATAAGGGAAGCCACCGCAATGAGAAGCCCACACCCTGCAACAAACAGTAGCTCCCACTCACCACAACTAGAGAAAGCCCGCTTGCAGCAACAAAGACCCAACACAGCCAAAAATAAATAAATAAATAAATAAAATTTATATATAAAAGAAAATAACCTATAAGGGAAAAGAATCTGAGAAAGAATATATGTGTCTGTTATGTGTGTGTGTGTGTAACTGAATCACTTTGCTGCACACCTGAAATACTGTAAATAACTATAATTCAATAAAAAATCTTTATCAAAGCCTGCAGCGCTTTTCATAAGCTGTGCATCATTCTTGGCTTCATCTCCTGCCAACCTCCATGAGAAGCCCTCAACATAGCAAACTCCTTTACCATTCCCAGAGGAAGTGGGCATTTTCATGCCTGTGTGTGTGTACGCGTGCTGGTGCCTCTGCTGAGCATGCTCTTCTATGCCTGTCCACTAATCACTCTAGTGCATAGAAGGATGAAAGGTTATTGATCTAAACTTAAAATTCTCAAAATTCAGTGTACCTGGGGAGCACCTGGGTTGCTGGTTTAAAATTCAAGTCCTTGGCCTGTACCTGTGAATGCTGATTCCTGCAGAGTCGGGGCTTTTCACCTGCACCCCCGGTGATAATGAGGAACTGCCCCAGAAGAGGAGACAAAAGTTTTGCCCAAATTCTCATCCACTGCACACAAATTCAGGAGTATAGGTGAGTATATTGTCCTGGGGAAATATCTCAATAGAAACGCAATCAGGAGAATTTCTGAAGGAGGTGGGGGTGAGGTGGGTGGAAGCTGACTTATTAGCAAAGATTTCTCTTTCGGGATGAGCAGGAATGACAAGAAGGAAAATGCTGCTCTTTAATATAATTATCTGTTAATGCTATTGCCTGAAAATACGAAGATTGCATACGGCCAAAGCACAACGATGGCACTAATCCTCACACACTGTTGTCTAGCAAGGTCTCTCTTTGTCCCTAGTGGAAAACCCCGACGAGAGTCCTGGCACTGGGTAAGTTTATAACAGAGAGAAAATCGGCTGCCACCCCTATGCAGAAGACAGGAGCCGAGTTCTTTCCACTGGGTCTGAATCAAAGGGATTTCTCTGTTATTTTGCCAGGAAAAAAAAAAAAAAAGAGAGAAAGAAAGAAAGGGAGAGAAAGAGAACAGAAGCTTCAAGTTAAGTATCTGGGCATTCTGGTTAGTTAAACATTGGTGAGAAATCAAGATCATTAAACATTGGTGAGAAATCAAAACCAGTGACTGGCTTTTATAGGGAACAAATCTCTGAAGCATTTTTATGGATGAAAGTTAATGCAAAGCAGACAACCTGAGGCTTGCAGATAAGGACCTTAGGAAGCTTTTCTCACTGCTGCCTCTGCTGAGCTGTCCGCCACCTGGTCCACCCTTCTTACTCAACCGAACCATCATCCACTCATTCACGCATTCAACTAGCAGGTACTGTGTGACGTACATAATTCTAGGCACAGGTGAGAGATGGCAAAGCCCAGCTCACTTTCCAGTAAGGAAAATTAACACAGATGACACAAGACAAAGTGATTCATCATTCATTCAAAGTAACAAAACAAGGGGGTGCCATTCATTTGACAAAAATTTGTTAAGTAGCTACTTTGTGCAAGGTAATGTGCTAGGCGTGGGGATGCAGCTGTGTGAAAGAGAAGTTCCCATCCCCGTAGGGAAGACAAGTAGTCAATAAATAATTACCACGTAATTATTTCATGATAAGAAATACTACAGAGCAGATGCAGAGGATGCTATGAAAGCATGGAAGGAACTGGGAGCCCTGATGTAGTTTCCTTTGGGGGAAGGGTGACTAGGAGAGCCTTCCCTAAGGAAGCAACCTTTGAGATGTGATATGAAAGACAAACAAAGAGTTAATTAGGCCAAGTGCCAGGACAGAGATGAGCAGAGAAACATCCTAAATGGAGAAGAAACAGCATGTTCAAGGCTCAGAAAGGGGAGGCAGGACCAAGATGGTACAGTGTGTGGGCAACTTTGCTAAGGACTTAGGTTTTCAGCCTCAAGAACAGAAAGGTTTTAAACAGAAGAGACATAATTTGCTCTGTGTGTGTGTGTGTGTGTCTGGGGAAGATCACTATGGCTACAGCGAAGAGAATTGGGGCGATATCACTGCCATGGTAACCGGGTGGATGACTGTGGTGGCTGGGAGATGGGACGCTAAGCAATGAGGATTTTGCGGTGGAGGAGGGGCTGGAAGGAAAGGAACGCATCTCATATTGAACTTGGTACACAGTGAGTTTGACAACCTTTGAAACATCCACCTGGAAATGTCAGGCAGTCAGCTGGGTGTCTGGAAATCTGGATAGGGCTAGATAATGAATTTGAAAACCGTTAGCAAATCAGTGGTATCTGAAACCACAGTGGGGATATATTCCTCTACGGAGAGAGTTCAGAGTGAGAAAGAATCCTAGGTCTAAGCTTTAAGAAACTCCAGCATTTGAAGGCTGGATAAAAGAGTATAAGCCAGGGGAGCAGACTGAGAAGAAGGAGCCGAAAGGTAGAAGGGGAACCAGAAGATGGCCCAAGAGAACAGTGCTTCAGGAAGGCAGGAGTGGTCAACTCTGCTGAATTTCTCTGAGAGGTCAAGTAATACGAGGACTGAAAACTGTCTGCTGGATTTAGCCAAGTGGAGGTTCCCTGTAAGCCAGTGAAGGTCGGCTGCAGTTGGACTTCGGTGGTTTGAAGAGAGAGCAGGACGGTAGGAGAGGGAATCAGCAAATGCACCTTCTTACAAGAAGGTCAGCTACTAATGAAGAGTGGTTTACGGTGGAGAGACGTGAGCCTGTTTAGATGCTGAGGGGGTGGATTCCTCAAGAAGGGAGAGAATGGGAGCCACAGCCTGGCCGGCGGGGACTGGCCATAGAGGAGGCCACCTCAGCAGCTGTAGCAGAAGGGAAGGAGGGATGCACAAGTGAAGGTGCTGTGTGCTTACAGGCTCAATGGGGAAATTATCTGCCGGGAGTGAGGGTTGGAGATTTCAGAGTAGGGAAGTTTTGAAAGAAAAGTTGTGAGAGGGTGAGAGCAAGGTGGTCAGAGAAACAGGAGACTTCTGAGCACTGAAAGGGCTCAGCTGAGGTTGGTGACAATAAATATACAGTTGTACACTATTTCCTGCTGCGTGTTTTCCTCTAGCATGGCATGGAGAAAGCAAAACTGAATTGTTTGCTTTCTCCACATCATGCTATGTTATCGAGGGTTGTGATTTTTCTCAAGAGTTCAATGAAAAGACATAGAGGCACAACGCTGAGGGTACTGTCAGGAAGAGCCCGAATGATGGACCATGGACCTGAAGCAGGAATGGACTAGGTCCGTGGGCAGGAGCGATGACTGGCATAGGCAGAGGGCTGAGTGGCCTGGAGACTGTGGTGAGTTCAGAGGGCATGGCTGACCAGGCAGCATCTCTGGTCAGAGAATGTTGTTAGAATCACTGATACCTATGATTCTATGATTTCAGTGATTCACAGAGAGGAATTTCACATGATGCCAAGGTCCAGGGTGTGACTGTGGGAATGGCTGAGGGGAAATGCAGAGGGAAGGTATTCCAGTTGGGAGAGGCCTGGGTTTTGGAGGAACCAGCCCTTTGATGCTGAAGTCATCCAAGATGATGGCAGGATTGGGGTGGAAGAAGTCTATAAGCTGGTGCCAAGGTCCTCGATGAATGGAAGGTGGTAAACGACAGTGATGAAAAGAAGAAAAGGTCAGTCTCTCTAAATAGCGCAAACTCTTAGAAAAGGCACAGAGAAGCGGTTTTTGTTGCTGTGGAAGTTATTTGTTTAAATAAGAGGATGGGAAAGGGCAGTTCTACAAGTTTTTATTCTTGAGGAATAAAAGGCTATCTATCTACCTTTGTCCTGACTTGGAAGGTTGAGGACTGTGAAAGCAGCATGAGAAGGGTTTGGGAGAAACAGTCAACTCAGGTTGGGGGTAGGTTTAAGTTAATAGATGGAGGTGGAGATAACGTCCTGGAAGGGACTGAAGATGTAAGAGAAGGTCATTATTCCTGAAATCCAAGTGGAAGGGTATGGGGTGGAGAATGGAAAGCTGGGTCAGGGGCAAGGATGTACAGACATGATAGTTTGACAGAGAAAGAGACGCAAATAAAGGAGCAGCTGGGAATGTGAGGAGAAGGGGGCTAATCGCTTGGGGTTACAAAGGAGGTAGACAGGAGGGCTTTGCAAAGGAGGTCATGTCTAGTTGAGATCACGTAGAAGTTCTGCCGATGGGCAAGGGGAGGGGAGGTACTCCAGGTAAGAGAATCAGCATGCGCAAAGACGCAGAGGCCTGGGAGGTGTGCTGCACAGGGCCAGTGCAGCTTGCTTCAGTGGGGCTGCTGGGCAGAGCAGTGGTGGAGATCAGGCCAGAGACCTGGGCAGGCACAGGGCAGGCAGGCCCAGGTCATGGAGGGCTTTGGGGTCCAGCTGAGGGCCCTGTGACTTAGGGAGCTCCTGCAGGCTTTTAAGTGGGGACAAGGCATGATCCCTGGTTACGTCTGTTCCAGACAAGTGCGTCTCTTTGCTCTCCTCATTGCCCCCTCCATGCTTTGGATCAAACTATTCATGGAGAGTCCAGCCTCAACCCTCGGGGTACATCCTACTCATCCCTGAGAACTAACTCAAGTCTTAGCCCTGGAATAAAGCCTTTCATGACTACTCCAGTCCATACCTTCCTCCTTTTCCACAAATGTTTTCATTGTTACAGTCAGAATCATACCCCAAAAGAAAGGCAGTGGAAAAGGCCACCATTCACCATTCATGTCAGCAAGTGTCCTCCTCACCCATTTAGAGAAAGACCTGGTAAGACATAAAATTATAATTATGAGAGAGTAACCTGTCTCTCTCTTCTAGAAAGAAGGCAGAACGAGAGTCGTTCCTAGAGCACTGGAAAAAAGGATTCCTTCCCTTTTCTGTTTTCCTATGCAAAAAAAAAAAAAAAAAGGTGAGTACTTTCAGGTTCAAGTATAGACAAGGGCTCAGTTTGAAAGCCCTGGGTTAATACTCTCAGAGTTAGTGACTGTGTGACCTTAAGCAAGTTACTCAACTTCTTAGACTCTCAATTTATTAATCTGTAAAAGGGGTTAATAATACCAATTCCACAAGATGATCAGAAGATCATACAAGATCATTCGTATATTCGTTCAACCTAGGTACTGTGTGCCTTACTGGGTTCCAGGCACTGTGCTAGGAGCTGGACTGTAGCAGTGCACAAGAGGGGCACAGTCCTTGCCCTCCTGGAGCTTGCAGATCACAGGGAGAGAGAGAAACATTGCATACATAATATCTCAATAATTGCTAGTATAATAATCTAGGGAGCCTGGCATGCTGCTCGGTGCCTGGCTCAGAATGCACCCTTCATACGCATTATGTAATTCCCTCCCTTTCTTAACTTCTCTCAAAATAATATAACAAGTGCTGTTTGCTAGTGTATACTAATTATTTCCGAAATTTTCAGGTGCTCCCACTATAAGTAGTTACTAGCTCAGTCCCCCATAAACACAGCTGGGTTGCCGAGGAAACCCAAGGTGACTAAGTTCGTGTCCTCTCCAGGCTCCTAAATCAAAGGAGACCAGTAGAAAATGACCGCATGAAGTCACATATCTCATCCTCAAAACCTGTGGCTCAGCAGAACAGGAAGTGCAAACACATCAAGCTCCAGGGTGAGCATCGTCCTGGGACTCGGGCTGTGTGCAGGCAAAAATGGTAGCTCTGAGTGTGAGGGCCTGGCCGTCTCCACAGCCCGTGCAGGCACTAAAATACGAAGGGGAGGGCAGGGCCCTTTCCTCTACTAATGGGCTCAATTCATTTCTGGTGAAAGAAAGGCTGGGCTTCCCTAAGGTTTACTTGTGAGTGACAATGTTATTTAAAGATCTCTGGGCACAATGGCTTTCCTAACTCCCCAGTGGCCTGGGACAAAAGAACCAGGGCCCAAGCACTGGCCCTGCTCATTGTGAAGCAGCAGCTGTGGGTCCTGAGGCTGGAGAGAGATTTCCTCCTCCTGCCCTCCCTCCCCTCCCAGCGCCTGCCCTGTGCTCTCTGCACTGCTGGTGCTGAGCTGGGCGGCCCCGGGCAGTGCACAGGCTCTTAACAGAAAAGCTTCCTCTTTTATTCCGTTAGCGGCAGCTGGGGTAGGGAATAAATCTCACTGGCTTGGTAATTCAGGCAACCTTATTTTGGGCACTGACTGGAGATCAATTGCTCTCTCCTTTCTTGGTAACCTCGCTGTCCCCTGCACCGTCCTGGAGCTCTAAAAATACGTGTCAATTTGCTGCAAGTGTTTGTTTACAAGTCTGTCTCCCCATTTAGATGCCGAGGTTTCCTTATGGCAGGTACTGTGTCCTACTTATTTTTACCTTAGTGCTTGGCTTGTAGTAGGAGCTGAATAAATGTTTGGAGAAAGAGAAAGGGGAGAGAGAGAGAGAGAGCACGCAAATGGATGAAAGAATAAATATTAGTCTCCGAGGTTGGACAACTAGATTAGGAGATGCCAGTCTGGACTTTGAAGACCCTAGTGGGTCCTCAGAGGTTCCACAGAGGTGTTGAGTGGGGAGTGTCGTGAGAATAGGTGTCTGTCTTGCTTCTCCCATGCAGCTTAACTCAGCTTTTATGATATTCATTGAGCTTCCTTATTTGAGATTTTGTGTGAATAAAAGGTTCTGTGGCTAAGAAAATTGTTTGAAAAGAATACTGGGCTAAATTTTTCTCCCTTACATCTCTTCCTGCTTTGCTCTTTTCCGTGACAAGGCAAGTACTTGCATCTCTTCTGCTTCTGACCACTGGTAGAACATTCTCCTGCATCTTGTTCTTGGAAGGCAGGAGGAACGACACGGATGAGGGCATTCACTTGCCAAGTACTCACATTGTGTTCTACCTGGGCCAGAGCTCCAACAGCTAAGCTGCTGCCGCCTGGTCCCCACACGTCCTGGTTCTCCTTACACATGACATCGCAGTGATGGGGCTCTTGAGGTGAGTGGTGTTTGCAGCCTCTATCTCCAGCTCCATTTTCTCATGCCTAATTTTAACATAACTTACACTGCACTTCATAGCACTCCTGCTGACTGTCCCAAATGGGGAGGGAACCCAGCCCTCAGAGGACAGAAGTGCTGCTGCAGACGGGATGGTCATGGACACTGTCTTGGAAGAGCTCATCACTCCAGTTTGAAAAGGACATCATCAGAGAACCTGACAAGCCCGGCCCATCATAAGGTCATAGAGAGACACCCCCCACACACACCCTACAACTTCGTCTATTTACACTCTAGCAAGGGTCTACAGAGCACCTACTATGTGCGGGGCTGTGGGGATATAGGGATGGATAGGAGAAAGTCCTTTTGTTAAGGAGCTCCCATCCTAATAATGGAGATAAAGTAAAGAAAATGAATCAGTTCAAGATGTCAAGCACAGACACAGAAATGTATCAAGTGCTAAGGGAGTACAGAGCGGGGAGAGAACAATGCTCCTTGAGGGCTGTGGGAGCGGTGGGGAAGGCGTCACTGAAAAGCAACATTTGAATTAGACCTTGACTTTGGACAGTTCTTCAAGCCTGGAGGCAGGAGACGGAAGCAGGGCAGGCACGGAGCACCTGAGGGAAGAGGAGCAGATGTGGGGTGCTGGACCACATTGGGGGTGGGACTGAGGGGCAGTCAGGCTGGAGGGATAGAGTTGACCAGATTGAAATGGGGTTTGCAAGCTTTGCTAATTGTATTACTCTGCGGGCGGTGAGAAGCCACTGAGGGCTTTCAGGCACGGTCTCATGTGCCCTGTTAAGGAATGCTAATGATCCTGTAGGCGATGGGGAAGGCAAGCCCGCCCGTTCGACCCAACCTTCACAGTGAAGAGCCCTCTGGCAGGTGAGTGGACGGATGGGGAGGGGCAGAGGCTGGAGGCTCGAGGCAGTGATAGGCTGTGGCCGTGGTCCATGTGAAGAAGAAAGATGCTCTATACCAAGCAGAGCGGAGGAAACGAAGTGGAAGAGAAGGGATGGCTTCAAGGTACATTTCAGAAGGAGAGGACGCAAGACGGGAGCCTCCCAGTGTACGGAGCCATGTGGGGAAAGGTAGAAGACCTTCCCCAGGCCTGGGAGACTGGGGCCAGCGCCCATGTCTGTTGCTCAGCATCACGTGGGCATCCATGAGGCCAGGGTCCTCACAGTCTTTACGATGCCACTCTGTTCCTGGGGTGTGATGAGCCACTCCAGCATCAGAGTTGTTGACATCAGCCCTTGTGGTTCGGAATGTGCTAAGTGATTGCTCAGTTCTGGTTGTTCTATTCCGATTTTCTGCAGGCTCCCTGTTATGTTGTGTCCTCCAAAATTCATATGTTGAAGTCCTAACCCCTGTACTTCAGAATATGGCTGTATTTGGAGGTAGGGTTTTTAAAGAGGTAATTAAGTTAAAATGGGGTAGTTTGGGTGCACCTTAAGCCACTCTGACTGGTGTCCTTAAAGAAGAGGCAATTAGGACACAGACTCAGAAGAGAGAGTCCACATGCAGACACAGGGAGAAGACGGCCCCATGCAAGCCAAAGAGAGAGACCTCAGAAGAAATCAAATCTGCCGACACCTCGACCTTGGACTTCTACTCTTCAGAACTGTGAGAAAATAAATTTCTGTTGTTTAAGGCATCCAGTCTGTGCTACTTTGTTATGGCAGCTCCAGCAAACTAATACACCTCCTGTGAACAAAATCTCACCCCGAGTCCAAGCCTGCCTGAACCCACCTGGGCAGGACCTATGACCACGTTCCCTCTTTTTATTTCCCCAGCCAGTCCAGCTTCTTCACTGGCCCATCCCTTTATTACAGTCACCATGACAATGGGTGGGCAGGTGAGTCCAGGGAATTCGGTCACTCGAGCAAGAATGGCACTGGGTTATTACCCGCAGGGGACTGCTGCTTTTCTCTAAAGAGCCAGTCCACTGGATCACAAAGCTCACAATAACCCAGCTCTCAGCATACTCTCAGACCTGGCTCCTCAGGCGTTAGGAGGGAGAATATTTCACTTATACCAGGATGACTATTGAGCTTTGTCGAACAAATACCACTTGGAAGAACAACGTAAACGGACTCCATCTTCAAGAGGTAAAAGGCTATGGTAAAGGTCAAGGAGCACTTCCCCAACTGTGGTGACTTCCTCACTACATCCAAGGAGAGAGAAGTGGGAGGCCTGTGGCCTTCAGCAGGCAAACACAGGGAGTTTTACTGTGACTGATGGGGCGACATGGTTTTGCTAGACAATTGCTGGATGTGGCTAGCTCAGCCCCGACATCTGATGTAAGCCATGTATCTAAGGGTTGCTCCTGAAACCGGTAACAAAGGAGCATTTTATGCAGTTCCTCTCCAGATTTGGAGATGATGTCGGGTTCTCTCTGTTTCTGGCTAGCAACAAAACAGAGAAGGTTAGAGCAGTGCTGTCTGGAATGTCCAAGGAAGTCTCCCCAATTCAGTACGACCTGGAGAATACACTTTCTAGTCACTCCTCTGGAAGGAAATCCAGGAAGGGGAAGACTACAGAACTTATGACCCAAAGAGACCTGCATTTGAATCCTGGTTCCATGGGTGGCTAAGTCTGTGACCTTGGGCAGCCTGTTTGCCCTTCCATTGGCCTCAGCTTTCTCATCTATAAACCTGGCATAATACAGACCCCTCTGCACACGGTTATTACGAGGATTCAGCGCGACTGTGTGTGAAAAGAGAACAAAGAAGCTGCATGGAGATGATGATGGTGGGCTAGGCTCACATCCAGGAAAATGACTCACTTGTGTACACAAGAGTACAGGTCACTGTTACCCTGACAAGTTAACGTGGCAGGTCAGCAATTCCTCAACCTTTCTTTCTTTTTTTTTTTTTTTTTGTGGTACACGGGCCTCTCACTGTTGTGGCCTCTCCCGTTGTGGAGCACAGGCTCTGGACGCGCAGGCTCAGCGGCCATGGCTCACGGGCCCAGCCGCTCTGCGGCATGTGGGATCTTCCCGGACCGGGACACGAATCCGTGTCCCCTGCATCGGCAGGTGGACTCTCAACCACTGTGTCGCCAGGGAAGCCCCCTCAACCTTTCTTTTTTTTTTTTTTTCTTTTTTTTTTTTTATATTTACAAGTTTTATTATTTTTTATTCCAAAAATACATATAAATGAAAACCTGCTCTTCAAATGCAGGGAGGCCTTTGCCTGTAATGCAGTATTACATTTACATCACAAAACATTCTCATAGGAAAATCAATATGCAGCTCTTTCACACACAATTTTTTAAATATATACATACATACACACGCACACACACACACACACAAATAGATGTAAGCAGTTATGACTTTCCTACTTACACATATTCCTCTGGTGGAAAATTAGGAAACTGGGCAATTCCCAATTGCCCAGGTAAATACAACCTCTCCGAACATTTTTTTAAAAAGATGGAAACATGTAAACCGCACAACACATACACGTTGTTAGAATAAAGCAAGGACCCTGCCACATAAATGACAGTGTGTTTCTCAAAGAAGGAAGAATGGAGATAACCTCTAAATAAAAATGCAAAGTTGAAGATCAAAATTGTTCTGTACATGCTCCATGGAGAAATCAGAGTTCTCTCACAGGAAACAGATCCACGACCCATTTCAGCCTCTCGTGACATGTAATCAGCACCCACTGGCAGTGGCCATGACCTTCCTGTACAGTCATAAGCTTAAGCAGGCTCCACAAAGCATCCGTTTAAGTCCAACAGTCAATAATGAGGTCATGTGGTAAATCTCCCCCACCCCCCTGCCCACCCCCAAACAACGAAGTGCAAAATCAATTTCTATGACTCAAGAGCTCAACCAGGTCAAAGCTTTGGTATATACTCTGGAGGCTGTTTTGGTGATAACCAAAGCTTAGTAAGATTCTCTGTTTAGGGGTTTGCCCCCAAGACAAAAACAAACCCAGTCCCCAAAGCTTAACAACAATATAAATAAAGTAACTGTACAAAGAAAGCAAGCCATAATTCCCCTTCAACCAGGGCTTTATAGTTTCCTGCACAGTAGTTCTGAAAGCACCAACTCAAGCCACGATGCTTCTACTAAAACACAATGTGTTGGTGAGACTGTTCAGAAAACAAATGCCCACAGCATGTGCACGTGGCTGATGTGCCGCAGAAAAAAGTTCAACCAAACATAAGTCAGTTTTCTTACACTGAAACATAAGCTGGTCAGCAACAGAAGAAAGACTTAAGGCAATAAGAGGCGTCACAGAGAGCACGGGGGCGCCCTCTGAGTCAGTCCCAAAGCTTTCGCAGAAAGAAACGGTCTCTCGAGAGTCTGGCTTGTGTTTCAGTTTGCTAGCTGTCAGATACTTCCTCCTCCTCCTCGTCATCCTCGTCTTCTTTCCTGTCTACTTCAGAGGTGTCCGAGGACTCGTGGAGCAGAACGTACTCTCTGCTGCTGAACCCAAATTTAAGGACATCCTTTTCCTTCAGTTCGTAGTATCTCTGTGGCTCAATTCGCTTGTTGTTCAGGAACGTTCCATTGCCTGAGCCAAGGTCAATGATGTAGGGCTTCACCCTGCGGCCAACTGTCCCATCAGCGCGGGTATATTCCACAAGCCGGTACTGAAAGACGGCGTGCTGCTTTGAGCAGGAGGGGTGACCGATGGGAATGTCTGCGATGCGGCGGTGTCGGCCCAGGAGGTAAGCGCTCTGTCGGTGGATGTACATCACTGGAAGCACCTCATCATTTTTAAAGGGGTAGAGACGCCACCGTTTTTGGGGGATACGTGCTTCCAGGGGCTCGCTGTATTTAATGACTACACCCCGAAAGGTGTTGGTGTCCTCAAGAAGTGCCCCAGAAAGTTCAAAGCTTGGCTTTTCTTTAACAGGCACTTCTTTGTCTTTGTTGTTGCCGCCAGGGCCAGGCTGAGGAAGTGAGTCCTGAGATGCGTTACTGCCGGCTTCGTTCTTCTGGCGGTGCTCCCGGCGCTGGGCGTTGTGAAACTCCCGCTCACCTTCCTGCGCCTGTAGGTTCTGGGCATCTCGATCCCGTCCCTGAGGCTGCCCGCTGCCGGGCCTCTCGTCCGAGCTTCTCCTCTGGTGGAAGTGGCCACGGTGTCTGTCTCGGTCACTGTTCCTAGCTCGCCTGTGTTCCTGTCCTGAGGGTTCTCGGTGCGGCCGATCCTCCCGGCCTCTCCGGGGATGATCCTCACGTTCCTGCTTTACTTTGACTGCTGAGTGGTGAGGACTTCGGCTTCTCTTACTCCGGGGAGTCTTGCTTCTTCTCCCTGAGGACTTGTTTTTCTTTCTGGCTGGAGATCGGCTACCTCCTCGGGCTCGGTTCCCGTGGTGACTCGGGCGGCCCGACTCGCCGGCTGGTGGGGACGGACTACCGCCGGAGGAGTCCGGGCGGCGGTGCACGGGAGGCGCGGATTCCGGGCTGAGGCGCTCCTGCTTCACCACCACCACCATGTCCCCGTCCCGGTGCCTTCGTCGGCTCCCCCGATCCCGCTCGCTCTTCACCTCCTTCATACTAAGAAACCTGCGGAGCCCAGGAAAAAGATGTCCGAAGCACTCCTGTCCCCGAAGGACTCAACCTTTCTTTACTCACGCGGTAGAAGTCAGCCGGCACCTGAATTGCCAGGCACCGTAATATACAAAACAGATGGTGTCTCCCCCACTGTAGGAACTGACGATGCCTTTCCCAGCCTGCTGGGAATTTTAACACCGGTCACAAAAGGATATTACAACGCTCTGGACACCCTTCTCAAAAGATGCTACTTTGCTACAATGGTCGTAAGAACAACAGCTATCATTTCATACATTAATTTTATGCTTAGCATTTTGTAAAACAACACTTTTACATATATCACATGAACCACATAAAGTCTTTGGAACATCAGCACACAACCAGCAGGTTGAAGAGCTGGGTCACAAGCCTGGTCTCCATCTAACTCTAACCTCAATAGGGATTTTGTAACATATCTTTTTTTTTTTAAGTTTAAAAGTAATATATGCTTATTGTACACTGAGAAGTTAAGAAAAATTAAATAAAAGTCACACCTAGGGCTTCCTTGGTGGCGCAGTGGTTGAGAGTCCGCCTGCCGATGCAGGGGACACGGGATCGTGCCCTGGTCCGGGAAGATCCCACATGCCGCGGAGCGGCTGGGCTCATGAGCCATGGCCGCTGAGCCTGCACGTCCGGAGCCTGTGCTCCGCAACGGGAGAGGCCACAACAGTGAGAGGCCTGCGTACCGCTAAAAAAAAAAAAAAAAAAAAAGAGTCTTATGTTCTAGAGAAATCTAAACATTTTTAAGTCTCCTTAGGCATATTGCCAAATCACCTTCTGAAAGGCTGGAGCAACTTACAATCCCACTAGCAGTACATCAGTATCTGTCTTACTGCATGATCACCAGCACTGAGTATTCTGGTTCAAAAATTTTTGACAATTTCATAACAGTTCATGGCTATGTTGCATTCCTTAAGGACATTTCCCCTTCACTCTCTCCCCCATTTATTCACCACCTCACAAAACACAAGTAAACTGAAGAGACATTTAAATTCCCATCCAAATGGTAAGTTTCAAAGTTGTTTTTTTTCCCTCCAGTGAGAAAACAATCCCAGCCCCAAGTCAGGGATGACAACAGTGGAATCACCTCCTCTACTCTGCAAGGAAGCCAGAAATAATGATGACAAATCCATGTTCTGTTAGGGCTTGATGTGTCTGGGCGAAAAGTCAGCAGTGAGTTTCTCCAGCCAAAGGCCAGACTTCTTTGGGGGATCAGCCAGAACAAGCCAGGTAGGATCCCTACAGGTAGGGGTTAGGGTCAGGATCAAATGGGAGTCTGTCACCAAAGCACGTGGTAAGCTACAAAGCACTGAGCAGTAGAAAGGAGTTTTATTCTTTTTCATGGAGGCCTTTGGAGGATGTTGAAGACTTTGGCAGGGTCTTATAAAATGTATGGAAATATATAAAAATAAGTCAATAAAATATCAAGAAAGAAAGTGAAAATATTATATACATAATATTTTCAGAGTGTTTATCATGTGTTAGAAATTTTCAGAATTCTCTTTTTACAATACATCCATACATAGTGCTTACTCTGTATCAGACACTGTTTTAAGAACTTTTGACTCCTGTGGTCATCATAATCAGCTTATGATGTAGATACTATCATCTCCATTTGACAGATGAAGAAACTGAGGCATAGAGAGATTAAGTACTTATAAAGCAAGGATCAGATCCCAGTTGTTCTGCCTTTAAAGCTTGTGCTCTTAAACAGTATCTTATAAGAAGGAAACTGATGATCAAATCAAGTAAGTAATCAGCATGGTTCAACAGTTCAGGTCAAGAGGGATTTACTGAATGCCTTCTATGAACCACGCACTGTGCTGGCCCAAGGTCACAAAGCTCACGAGCGTTGAGGGCTGGGAGCTTGCATCTGGCTCAAGGTCTGTCTGACTCCAGGCCCTCATTGTTTCTACTACACCTTGCTTAAGGGAAAATGTTTTCTTGTTTGGGTTGATGTCTAAGAGGTGAGGCTGGCACAGGGCACAGTGCTCTTGGAACAAAATGCCACAGCTACAGGAACAGAAGCTCAGCTGTGCTGTGCTTTGGGAGGGCAGTCATGTTCGAAGGCAGATCTGGGTGAGCCCCTCTCTATACCTTTGAGGCCCCAGATATTCTAATATGGTCCAGATGGTTTAGAATTTATCTTTTTGGTTCAGATCCCTCCATGCAATGAAAACGACAGTCTTTAGAATTCCAAGAAGTGTTCATAAAATCCTGGGCCTTGGCATTAGAAATGGTTGGACCTTCAGTTATTGAAAACGCTCTTATATGTTTCCCCTGACAACTCACTCTGTGCCCCAGACTGCTTTGATAGCTCCCTTAACGGTTGCCTTCACATTTTAAAACCTATGAAATTACATATTTGAAGGGATTATTCATTTTTTTCCTATGAAAAGCATACACACCCTATAATACTTTAATAATGATAACCAGATGGATTGAGGGCTCTCTGACAAGGGGTTTCTTTAGCTAATTTGAGAACATACTGAATTTCAGTCTCTTCTGACTAGTGCAAAAATGAGCAGAATGTAAAGTGCCCTATAAATTTCCTACTTGTGCAATTTTAACACTTTCATCGTAGTCAAATGAAATATATTTGAAGCCAAGTCTCCCCTTTCTCCATTTTGAAAGTACAGGTTTCGGACTTTACTCAGTAAAGCCCAGGAAAACGTTTAACCAGAAGGACTGGCTACTCCTACTAGTTCCCACTCAAAATTCATCCCATAATACCTCCAAGTCATGCTTATGCTCTGACCTCCTTCTTTCTTACTCTCAGAAGAGCCTGAGAGACTTTAAGAAAGTTTCTTACCTACATGTAGAATCGTAAGATGCCAGGGATGGAAGGGACCTCAACGTTCATCTGGTCTACCTCTTTCACATTACAGCTGAGGAAACTGAAGTTTCAGAAAGGTTCCATGATGTGGCCAAGATCATGTGTGTAGGAAGTGGCAGAGTTTAGACTTAAACTTCATTCTGAGTGCAATGTTCATTTATTATATCATTTTGCCTCTCTCTTCTGCTTTCATTTTCTGTACTTTCTCTCCTTTTTCTTTATGTCTTCTATTTCCCCCATCAGAACTAGGTCTTGGATGATGATGGGATGGGTCAAACCATCCTTAATGGGTGTGAAGTGGTATCTCATTGCGATTTTGGTATTCATTTCCTTAATGATTAATGATGTTGAGCATCTTTTCCTGCATTACTAGCCATCTGTATACCTTCTTTGGAGAAAGGTCTATTCAAGTACTTTGCTCATTTTTTTAGTTAGCTTTTTGGTTTATGTTTTTTGTTGTTTTGTTTTATTTTTGTCTTTTTGTTGTTGACTTGTAAGAGTTCTTTATATATTCTGGACACTAAATCATTATCAGGTATATGACTTGTAAACATTTTCTCCCATTCTGTAGCTTATCTTCTTATCTTAAAGCTCAGTGTCTGTTGCTTATTCAGAGACTTCTTATGATACTAAAAAGTTTGTTTTCATATTTCTAAGTACAGCTGTCTTATACCCTTGAAACTATAAATATTTGTTATGGGAAACTACATTTGTTAAAATTGGTTATAGAAATTCATTATTAAACTTTGTGGTTTGTAGTAGAAAAAAATAACAAGTATTTAAGCATCTACTGTGTCTCTTGTCCTCAATGTATTTTGATTTAATTTGGAGTGGAAGACTTTTACTACTGACACGGTTACACCATACATAATCCAGTGCAATGTACAAAGAAAGTACTGGAATTAGCACCCAGTTTCATGCCCAGTCAAGTTCAGACAAGCTGCTTTACCTCTGCCCCTCTGTTTTCCTTATCTGTAGGATGGGGGTGATAATATCCTCTTTGCCTCCCTCTGAGGGCCGTTGTGAGAATCAAATGAGAAGAATGAGAACCTGAACCAAGGAATCAGACTCCAGTGGAACAGCCTTGCCTACCCCCAACACATACACACAAAAGTACTTCATAAACTGTTATCCATGCATGGGTGTTGTCCTGGGCAGGCCAGGCCAGGTGGTGTCCTCACAGTACTGTTGGAGTGAGTTTTCTAAAACACAATTCTGACTGAGTTGCTTGTTCTGTCTTCTAAAACCCTACGGTCTCCCCCTCTTCTAAGAAAGACTTGGTGATCTGACCCTTTGGCCTCTTCTCTGGCTCTGAGACACAGGCCCCTAAGTCTGGCAGTGCCAACCTGGCTTCCAGTCTGTACCACCCTCTGCCACCGTTGGAGCATCTGCACATACTGTTCCACAAACACACAGTTTGAAGGCTGGATATGCCTCTGGGTCATGGAATCTGAGACCTGTAACCAGGTGTCGGTCCTGGGAAGTGTCTTAGAAGTGTGACGGAGAAGACATGACTCTACCCTTTGAAGACTTTTGTTGGGAGCTCAATTCTGCCACCAATAGCTGTTTGACTCTGGGCCAGCCTCTGGGGGCCTCAGCTTCCATATCCATTAATTTAGGTGAGCTCAGAGTCCCTTTCAGTCTATGACCTGGCATTTCCTCTACGACCACTAATTTTTTTAGCTTTATTGAGGTATAATTGACAAATAAAACTATAATATATTTAAAGTGTACAGTCTGATGATTTGATATACATACACATCATGAAAGGATTCTCTGCATTGAATTAATTAATATATCCATCACCTCACATATTTACCCTTTTGTATGTGTGAGAACACTTAGTACTATTCTCTTAGTAAATTTCAATTATACAATACAGTATTATCAACTACAGTCACCATGTTATACATTAGATCAGATCCTTATAACTGAAAGTTTATACCCTTTACCAACCTCTCCATATTTGCTCCATCCCCAGCCCCTGGCAACCACCATTCTACTCTTTGTCTCTATGTATTCAACTTTTTTAAAGATTCCACGTGTAAGCGATCCCATGCAGTACTTGTATGAACAAGTATTTTCTGTTGCATTATACTGAAGTCGGTGAGCCTTAATAATAGTCATTATTCACTGACATTTACTATTTAGGCTCTATTTAACTACATTATTTAATATCTTTGTAACAACTTTTTAAAAATAGATATATAAAAATCATGCCTGGGCTTCCCTGGTGGCGCAGTGGTTGAGAGTCCGCCTGCTGATGCAGGCGACATGGGTTCGTGCCCTGGTCCGGGAAGATCCCACATGCCGCGGAGCGGCTGGGCCCATGAGCCATGGCCGCTGAGCCTGCGCATCCGGAGCCTGTGCTCCGCAACGGGAGAGGCCACAACAGTGAGAGGCCCGTGTACCGCAAAAACAAAAAACAACAACAACAACAAAATCATGCCTGTTTTACAGATGGAATGGACAAGTAACTTGCCTGAATCATACAGCCAGAAAGGGAGGAGCTAGCTAGGGTTCAAACCCAGACAGTATGACTCCAAAGCCCGTAGTCTTTTCAGGTCAAGTCCCTTCCTCCAGGACTCTTTCAATGATTTTCTCTTCTCCGAGTTTGCCTCCCTGCCCCACCTCATGGGCCTCCCACAACTGCCCAGTAACATTTGACTATTTCTCCACTCTACCAATTTTCTAAGGGCTTCCAAAGCCCACAGGCATCCCTCCCAGAGAAGGATCTGGGAGTCCACTCCATGCATCAGAGATCTGCCCCTCAAAGCTATCTGAGCTCATTTGAGAAGAACAATAATGGCAATATCATGTGACCCTTACATAACAAAGATCAATTTATCCCTTGCTATCTATTATCTTATGAGACTGCCACAGCAATTCCATAAGTTAAGTGAGGACTGATTTGACAGATGAGGAGACTGAGGGTCACAGAGTTCATCTGCCCATGGTAATATACCTAGCTCCAAGTACACCATTTCCCTCCTGGGCTAAGCTGGAGTTTGGGGAAATATCTCAGGGACATGCCTTCCTAAGGTTCTCTTTGTGGACAGAAAAGGGGAGAGGGTGTCTCTGCCCACTTATAGCTACACACCCAAGTGCCATTCAGATGGAACCCTGGCTTTGATCCTAAAGAATCAGTCAGTGGCAGTCTTTGGTAAAGCTATTTTCAGGGCCCTTTCAGTGCTCTCACATTCCACCTCACAGGCTTCCCTTGTGTTCCATGAGCTTGACAGTCCCCCAAAATATCCCTGACAACCCCAGTGACTGATGTTCACCAGAAGCTGCTCAGGCCTCACATTCTCACATGGGGATGATGGAAAAATCCACCATTACCCAATGGGAACTGACAGTCCTTGATGTTGATGACTATTCCCTCAAGGAAAAATGGAGCGATTTTGGTAGAGTGGTGTAGTGACTTTTGTTGGCTGACTGGTTTTGAGTTGGAGATCATTTGTCTGGCTTTAGACTATCTGGTGTTTACCCTTCCTGCTTTAATCATCCCTATTTCTTTTTCTAATCCAAGTGTCACCAGGAGGAAGAAGTGTAAACATGCGAGGTTGCTGTTTTCAGCAAATTCACTCAGTAATCAATGCCAAACCAGGGTTTGCCTGAAAACCAGTCTGGCACTGACAACAAGAGAAGGAGATAGGGTTACATTTCTTGTAAACCAGCAGCTTGATTTTCATTTTTGCACATTGTGGATTTTGTTGTTGTTATTCTGGACCAAGGGACAGGCTTATTTTTCATAGCTGGGTTTACAGTTTAGTATAGCATTGCTTCTTGAAACTTGCTGAATAAATTCTATTCAATGTACATTCCCAGCTCTTAAGAATTTTAGCAATCCACCCCCCTCTCAGAGTGATCTTTCTAAGTTAGAAATATGACAGTGCTACTCCTTTTTGGGCATATTCTGGTCAGAAATTACTTTTCAGATTTATTGATCAGGCTGATATTTACCTGGTATACCAGCAGCACTGTGAAATGGCTGGCCTCTGTTTTGACTCTTTTAGATCCATGCCATACAGGTCATTAAATATTTTGAATATTACTTCTATTTATTAACCTCTACTTCTACCTTTACAGCACTAAATCAAGCCATTATAGAAAACGCATCACGCATACACTATCAAATGTAAAATAGCTAGTGGGAAGCAGCTGCATAGCACAGGGAGATCAGCTCAGTGCTTTGTGACCACCTAGAGGGTGGGATAGGGAGAGTGGGAGGGAGACACAAGAAGGAGGGGATATGGGGATATATGTATGTGTATAGCTGATTCACTTTGTTATAAAGCAGAAACTAACACACCATTGTAAAGCAATTATACTCCAATAAAGATGTTAAAAAAAAAGAAAAAGAAAACATATCATGCTTTAAATAAACCAAGATCTCTTATTTTCACATAGCTTTGCCTTGACTCCTCCAACCTTCCCTTATTCTTCTTATCCTTCAATGTTCTCAGGTTGTGAAACCTTCCCCAACCCCTTCCCCTCTCCCTTTTCCCACCATGCACATTGTTAGTCATTCCTTCCTCTCTGATTCCATAGCACTGTCTAACACCAAAGAGTTATATAAGACATAGTTTTCTCACTACAGGGAAAAATATTCCCCCAAAGTGAAGTCAATATCATCAGAAAAAAACAAAGTAGGAAAGTCCGTTGTTCCCATAGAGATTTACAGAATCTTAGATTTGGAAGGGATCTAAGAGGGTCTTTCCTAAACCCTTCTGAAGTATCCTTGATAGATGTTTTTTTAGCTTCCAATCAAGTGCTTCCAGAAATGGAGAAGTCAGTGTGTTTTGGCAAGTTTTTCTTTACACTGAGCAAAAGTTGATCTCGCAGTAAACCCTGCTCATATGCCCTTCTGCTTTCTGGAGATGCAGAGCAAGTCTACTTCTCACTGTACTTGATGGCCCTTCAGATATTTGAGGAGGGCTCTCATCTGCCTTCTGTCCTTCAGAAAGAGACTGGGGTCCCCAAATCATTTTTCCCTGCATGTTAGAATGAGGATCGTGCCCTGACTGTCCCTGTACCTGTCAACTGTACCTGTCAGGTTATTTCCCAAATGCTTGGCACCAGCTTGTTTTCCGGGGCTGATGTAAATATTGCACACATTGTATTCAGAATTGATTAAGCATAAGCAATACACCCCTTAAATATAAGGTTACAAATGAAGAAAATATTTAAAATAACAGAAGGTATTTCTTAGAGAGAGAAAAAGTTCCAAACATTCTGCAATGGAGCTAGCAGATTGAAGTTCAGCTGCAGCTCATTATTTGTGAAAAGTTATGCCTGTTTCTTGCAGAGGAACAAGGAGGCAGCCAAAAGATAAGGCTATGTGTCTCTCAGAGTCCACGCACGCTGGCTTCACTTTGGAAAAAATTCCTAGGCAGGGCCGCTGCGGGGAGCTGGAGACCACTCTGAAATGAAAGTTAATTCTAGTAAAATTAAATATGCATGGGATGGAAACAATCTGGGCAGTGTCTGAATCTATTTTGGGAAGTGATCCTGGAACTTTTCTCTGAGAAGCCACTCACAAGAGTGATGTTTTCAGGCATGGTTTAAACGCAGTTTTGCCCAGAGGCAAAGCAATGGACTCAAATACCCTCTAAGCTCCCTCTAGAGGTTCACGTGTGCAGCTGCCAGCAGAGCTCCTGGGTTTGGAAGCCTGTCCCAGTGCCCAGAGCAGCATCAAGAGAGACACAAGGGGCTTCCCTGGTGGCGCAGTGGTTGAGAGTCTGCCTGTCGATGCAGGGGACACGGGTTCGTGCCCCGGTCCGGGAGGATCCCACATGCCGCGGAGCAGCTGGGCCCGTGAGCCATGGCCCGTGAGCCATGGCCGCTGAGCCTGCACGTCCGGAGCCTGCACGTCCGGAGCCTGCACGTCCGGAGCCTGCACGTCCGGAGCCTGCATGTCCGGAGCTTGTGCTCCGCAACGGGAGAGGCCGCAACAGTGAGAGGCCCGCGTACCGCAAAAAAAAAAAAAGAGAGACACAAGGAGTTACTGATCCTTTCTCTTAATTAGAGCCAAATCTACTGATTGAAACAAATTAGAAAACAAAACAAAATTCCATTCTCCAAAAAAAGTAAGGCTGAGATCAAATACATTGTGAATATACATTCATACAGAAGAGGTAGTAACTGGTAATATTCTAAAAGTTCAAATTAGGTAATAGGCTGATGGTTCACAGAACAATGAAAAACGTAAAAGTTTTTAATGATTTCCTAGATGCGCTGATGTCTAAAATGGCATGTATCTTTTGGTTCACAGGTGACGTAATCAAGATGATCATCATTACAGCCACCAACTTATGTGTCACTGCACTGTGCTAAATACTTTCCCTGAATTTTCTCATGTAATTTTCACAAGCCCCCCTTTGGACAGATACTATTATTGGCACCATTTACAGATCAGGAAGCAGGGACTTATGGGAATTAAATCTTTTGTACAAGTTCATGCAGTTCATATGTGGTGATGCTGGGATTGGAACTCTGGTCTGTGCTCTTAGACACAATAAAATAATGCTTTCTCATTGGAGGAAACTGAACTCATCAAGATTAATGACTAGCCTCAGGCACCCAACAAGCAGTGGTGCCATTAATGAGGGGCTTGATTGAGAGACTGTACATACAATGTCTGGTCCATTGTGAAAATTCAGGAAAACCTTCCCTTCTGAAATGATCACCAATTTGATTTCATGTGTCCGGTGTCTCCCAGAGCACAGAGACCCCTGGGAGATAGTCCATGACAGTTAATCTTTGCATCCTGTCACCTAGACCTGTATGCTGCCTATAATGGGTGCTGAGTACACATTTGTTAAATGAATCAATGAATGATGGAATGCCATTGCCTGTCTTCTAAGAGCTTACGATCTGCTAGAAATAAAACTTGTGCATACACACACACACACACACACACACCAGTATAATTATAATACTAGCCAGAGGTGAGTTAAGACATATAAAAGATATAAACCAGCAATTCCACACTCTTCATTTATAAGAAGCCAGAAAAAAACTTGCCCATGTACAAGGAGACATATAAGAACGTTGATTGCAAGATTATTTCTGATAGTAAAAATGAGGAACTAAATTTTCATCAACAGAGGCATGGAGAAGTAACTTTCACTTTACAGATATAATGAAATATTATATATAGTAATTAAAATGAATAGGCTAAAGCTAAATGTATTATATAGATAACTCATGAAATACAATAAGTGAAAAAATAATGGTAATAATAGCTAACATTTATTTAACATTTTGCATGTATTAACTCAATTTAGTCCTCACAAAAACTCTTTAACGTTAGATACTATCACCAAACCCATCTTAGAAATGAGGAAGTTGAAGGATACCTACATTTGATATAACACTAAGATGTTTAAACATATGCAAAAGACTCTAAGAATATATCCATATGTAATAAAGGTATTAAAACATGCATAGGAATCCCAAGATTATGATAGTGATTACATTAGGGGTAGCAAAAGGGAGGGGACCACGATCAGGGCGGGGAATAGAGCAAGCATCAAATGTATTTATGTTTTTATTTCTCAAGCTGGATGATTGTTACACAGATACTCTTTATATTTATACTTTTTTTAAATGTCTGAACTATTTCATAATAAAGAAAGAGATCAACAAAAAGAAACTAAATACCTTGAGGGCTCAAAGGAAAGAAACATGATTCCTGATACTGCCTGGAGAAGGGGGCATTTAAATGAGACCTAAACATTATGGGTACCACTAGCAAATGCGGAAATCAGAACGCGCGCAGAGTGCAGGACTCTGAGCACAAAGGTGGGAGGTGCAGGAGAATTCAGATTGTTAGAAAGACATTCCACTTTCCATCCCGAGGCCCCCAGGAGGCCCAGCCTGAGGGACTCAGACTCCAGACTTGGCGGTTCCAAAATTTACTTGGCCTTTTTCTGTGGCTGTAGAACTGGGGAACTGGGAGGCCCCAGCCTCTCTGCCAGGGGTGACCTGGCTGACTGGAAATGCTTGAATCTGCTGGCATCCTGTGGCTCTCTCTTGGATGGCGTGGGAGGGGGCATGCTTGCCTGCTTCTCAAAGGCAGATTGGCTGGATGCGGAAGTCTGTTCACAAGCATGAATAATGACCGACAGAGTGTCTGCTTTGGAGTTTGGGGAGGAATGATGGGAACTTGTTGCAACTCAAAATCCAGACAGTGACTGGCTGACAATAAGGGAAAAGTGTTTTGCTGAACAAAACTGAACCAACTGTTGGCCAGAAAGACCAGGGCCCTTTGGAATACCCCAGACAGTCCAGTTTTCAGGTAGTTGTGGCACTGGGTCTGGACAGCCCCAAACTCCAAGCGGACTTGCTAGACACTGTCCTGAACCTAGGCCTCGGCCTCTTGCTCACCCTACCACCTGTGCCTATGGGGACTGGCCACACTGCTGACTGGTTCTCACCTGCTCTTTAACTGCTTGTGGTCTGGATCAGAAGATCTGGGACGGCATAACTCAGAGCCTTAGACCATTTTGCCAGAGCCTCTGGGGGCAATAGCTGGTTTCCCAAGTACACACTCAAAAACAAGTAGCTGCTCAAGGGCTTCCCTGGTGGCCCAGTGGTTAAGAATCCGCCTGCCAATGCAGGGGACACCGGTTTGAGCCCTGGTCCGGGAAGTTCCCACATGCCGCAGAGCAACTAAGCCTGTGCGCCACAGCTACTGAGTCTGCGCTCTAGAGCCTGCGAGCCACAACTACTGAGCCCATGTGCCACAACTACAGGAGACCGCGCGCCTAGAGCCTGTGCTCCACATCAAGAGAAGCCACCGCAATGAGAAGCCTGCGCACCGCAGCAAAGAGTAGCCCCCGCTCGCCGCAACTAGAGTGAGCCCGCACACAGCAACAAAGATCCAACACAGCCATAAATAAATAAATAAATAAATAAATTTATTTTAAAAAAAAAGAAGTAGCTGCTCAAAAGACACTTGTTGTTTGACTGACAGAAATGAGTATCTGGTTGATGTTGCATTCAAAGGAAGGAAGCACCTTGTCCTGCAATGGGAAGACCTAGAAGTTAAGTCTGAAGATGGGCCTTGGATGTTGGTACTTCCTCTGCTTCTGTATGTCTGATCTTGGACAAGTACTCAGCTTCTCTAAGCTGCACTTTTCTCATCTGTAAAACAGGGGCCACAGCAACAATTCCCTAAAGAGGAACAAAGACAATACACCACTGGCCACCATTTATTGATGTTCACCATGTGCCCGGCTCTGTGCTTAGCGCTTTGAAACAGAATCTCACATTAGCTTCCCAGCATCTCTAAGAAGAAAGCTTATGTAATCTGCACCAGTGTTAAATTCATAAATTGTGGATCTGGGATTCAAACCCAGGTCTGCCTGGCTCCAAAGACTATTACAGCACTAGAAGCTGCAAAATGCTTTGCAAATGTGTTTCCACTGCTCATGTAGAAGTTATAAACTCATCTCAACTGGGTTAAAACATTCTCTCTTGAAATGACTTGATTTGGGATTAATTTAAATCCAAAACACATAGGCTGGATTACATTCTTGCTGTGAGTCCAAGACCCGCTTTGTTCCATATGAGCAGACTGGGGAACTTTTTCCTTTCTGTCTCGCCCCTCAGTGGGCCAGGTCAGACACTAAGGGCTCCTCAAAGCAAGAACAACCATCCCTGGGGGACCCAAATCTCCCAATCTCCAGGGTGGGCCTTTCACCTTGGACCTCAGCTCTCTGTCTTCACAGCTTCTTGGCAATGGTCACCAACCAGGTGCCTAAGGATGTTTTTTGGTAGTGTCCCAAAGCTAAGTCCTCAAACCCAAATATTCACTTCACTTGCCAAACCCTTCCCTGAATCAAGTGTTCTGGAGATTAAGCTTTTCGATAGCTTCTCTGTATCCACTAACCTATGAACAGGTCAAGCCACTTCCCTTATACTGGTATTATTCTTAATACTGTATTAAATATTGAGAGCTTGGCATTCCTAGTTCCACAGCACTTACCACTTCAAATAAATTAATGAACTACTTCTCTATAAAATGTCCAAAATGTTAAATCATGTCACTTGTGGCCACAGGAGAACTTTTATTAAAGTTTTTGGCTGTAAGAACTCATCCACCCTGGCAGAACCAAATTCTTTTTTTTTATATGATCCAGCATGAAAAACCAAGAGCTATGGCCTTCAGCGGGAGGTCCTTTTGGGACATGCTTTTACGACTTTTAGAAGTCAAAGCAGGAGTTTATACACTATTCTTCCACATGAATAGATGTTAGTGAGCTTTTAGCCACATTTAGACCGTACATGTTTTTCAGAGTCACAATTTGAGAAGCTATATAGCCTCTGGATAACTGGAATCATGGCATTTTAGAGCTGGAGGTTACCTGAGAAATCATCTAGTAGAGGATTCTCAAATTCATGGTGAAAAAAAATTAACTGTTCAATCACAAGCCATCATATTAAATACCATTCATTGAGTACCTACTATGAGCCATGCACTGTTCCAAGCACTTTACAGGTATTAACTTATTTTGTCCTCTCCCAAGTCTCATAAAGTAGATACTGTTATTATTCTCATTTTATAGATGAGGAAACAGAGGCACGATAGTTAAATAACCTGTCCAAGGTTCAAATCCAGGCAGCGGGACTACCCTTAACCACCTCTTTACAATGGGACTACCCTTAACCACCTCTTTACACTATCTCTTGGTTCAAGATCACAGAGCTAGCAAGGGTCCACCTCTGTCTCAGTCTATGGTCAAGTTGCTACAGGTATGCCTTTTGCCTTTGGAGGGATGTTGAGGAATTGGGAGTGTGTACATGGGGGTGTTGGGTGTTGGTAGTGTCAGGTAGGTAGTGGTGGAATACCTCCTTTCTATTCTCAACTCCCCATCCTCAGAGACTGTTAGCATTCCGACCTGCAGGGGTGCTATAGCTTGGGGGGTAGAGATAGAATGAAGCCTAATTCGTATGCCTTGCTCTCAAGGATTCTTCTGTGTAATCACCTCTCTGAGGTCACAAAATATTCTTTTAGTAGTATAAGAGTATATTCCTTTGAAAAAACATATTTTTTAAACAGAAAAAATGTAAACATCCTAATTGCATGGAATGTATAGAGAAGTAGAAGAAAGTAAAACTTATAATCCCACCACCCAAAGACAATCACTGTTGACATTTTAGTATATTTTTTAAATTAAATGTAATTTTTTTACGTAGCAGGTTCTTATTAGTTTTCTATTTTATACATATTGGTGTATATATGTCAATCCCAATCTCCAATTCATCTCACCACCACCACACCCCACCCCTGCTTTCCCCCTTTGGTGTCCATACGTTTGTTCTCTACATCTGTGTCTCTATTTTTTTTTGAATTTTATTTTATATATATTTTTTATACAGCAGGTTCTTATTAGTCATCCATTTTATACACATCAGTGTCCATACGTTTGTTCTCTACACCTGTGTCTCAATTTCTGCCCTGCAAACCAGTTCATCTGTACCATTTTTCTAGGTTCCACACATATGCATTAATATATGATATTTATTTTTCTCTTTCTGACTTACTTCACTCTGTATGACAGTCTCTAGGTCCATCCATGTCTCTACAAATGACCCAATTTCATTCCTTTTTATGGCTGAGTAATATTCCATTGTATATATGTACCACATCTTCTTTATCCATTTGTCTGTCAATGGGCATTTAGGTTGCTTCCCTGACCTGGCTATTGTAAATAGTGCTGCAATGAACATTAGGGTGCGTGTGTCTTTTTGAATTATGGTTTTCTCTGGGTATATCCCCAGTAGTGGGATTGCTGGGTCATATGGTAATTCTATTTTTAGTTTCTTAAGGAACCTCCATACTCTTCTCCATAGTGGCTGTATCAATTTACATTCCCACCAACAGTGCAAGAGGGTTCCCTTTTCTCCACACCCCCTCCAGCATTTGCTGTTTGTAGATTTTCTGATGATGCCCATTCTAACCCGTGTGAATTAGTATATTTTCTTCTAGGCATTTTTGGACAATTCATATATTGTTAGCTGTGACTATTACAAATATGCTGTGCTGTATCTTGCTTTTCCCACTAAATACTGTCTATACTATTACCACCTTTTATAAACATCATTTTAAAAGGTTGTGTAGGGCCTCCCTGGTGGCGCAAGTGGTTGAGAGTCCGCCTGCCGATGCAGGGGATACGGGTTCGTGCCCCGGTCTGGGAGGATCCCATATGCCGCGGAGCGGCTGGGCCCGTGAGCCATGGCCGCTGAGCCTGCGCGTCCGGAGCCTGCGCGTCCGGAGCCTGTGCTCTGCAACGGGGGAGGCCACAACAGTGAGAGGCCCGCATACCGCAAAAAATAAATAAATAAATAAAAGGTTGTGTAATATACCATTATGGGGATATGCCACAATTTATGTGAACATTCCTCTGTTGTTAGGCATGTAGGCTCTTTTTAAATGTTTTATCATAAATAGCACTAAAGGAAATTTTTCTGAATAGAGCTTTTACCATATTTAGGGTTACCTCTCTTGGAAAGATTTCCAACATGAAAATATTGGGACTTCTCTTCATCTGAAACATCACTTCATTAGGAATTTCTCAGTGTTAACATTAATTATCAAGCTGTCAACTGTCAATATGGAAATAAGCAAGTCATCATGAGACTTTTAATTATATCATATTCTTAAATGAACACCCCCTTTTTTCTCCCAATAGCACACTACAGCTACAATTCATTCTTTGGTAGAATGGCAAATAGAAATACTCTGCCCACCTATAATATATGCACGTATGAAAATGACACAGTAAGTGGTTAAGAAAAAGGGTTCTACATCTGTGATATTCTTTCAGAAAAAACTCATACCCCGGTCTAATCATGAGAAAACATCAGAGAAACCCAGTTGGGGGGCATTCTACAGAATACCTGACCAGGACTTCTCAAGACCATGTCAAGGTCATGTCAAGGTCATGAAAAATAGGGAACGACTAAGAAACTGTCACAGACCAGACATAATACGGGGATATGGTAACCAAATGCAATGTGGTACCTTGGATTGGATCCTGAACAGAAAATGAGCCTTAGTGGAAAACCTGGTGAAATCCAAATAAAATCTGGAGTCTTTAGTTAATAGTAACGTACTAACATCAGTTTCTTAGCTTTGACAAATGTACCATGGAAATGTAAGATGTCAACATGAGGAAAGACTGGGTGAAAGGTATACATGAACTCTCTGTAATAGCTTTGTACTTTTCTGTAAATCTAAAATATTTCAAAATAAAAGTTTATTTTTTTAAAAAAGATGAAGAGCAAGGGTTCTGGAGTCAGTCTGATTTGTTTTTGAGTCCTGGATCTGGCATTTGTTACAGCTGAGTGACCTTAGACAAATGACTTCTTTGAGCGAGGTTCATCTATTTTGTATGAAGAAAATTATTTACCACAGTGGGTTATAGGTCTTAACTAAAATAATGCAGATAAGGCACTTAGCTATTCCTGACACAAGGTGAGTGCTTGACAAATGTAAGCCATATGATTATTTTATTTAGTTTGAGGCCTTCTTTGTACAATTCTTTGTTTCCTCTAAGAAGGAATTTTTATGCACAGTTATGTTAAAAGTGGAAAATTAAATAGCCTCATTAAAATTGCAAACTCAACACAAAGGAGACAAACTGTTACATGAATCTGGAAATGGTAACTGGTGTGGGCTTTTGGGTCATTGTTTTTGTTTTCTGTGTAGTTATTGGGTCGCTTCCTAAGGGTAGGTGAAGTGAGAAGATGCAAGGTTATGAAAAGAGACTACATTCTAGCACTGATTGTCCAAAATAACCAACTTACAAATGCCCATTGTAAGACACAGGAATTCTTTCACTTGAACTGCTTAAGAAAACAGTGTTGTAGAGAATTGAAAATTGTCCATGCTTGGCCTCTACCCAAAGGCAAATTATTTTAGTACGAAAGTCTAAGGAAAATAATTTAACCACAAGCTATGTGAGTAGGAAAGGAAAAATAACCAAAGGATAAAGAAAAATGCACTCTAGCTCTATCATATATAAAACTTCTTTTTTGGGTGCTAAACTGCAGAACAGATGTGAAACTTGATCTACAAGTTAGGGTCCAAATGACAAAAGGAAAATAAATAATCCAAGGTATAAAAAATATTCTGAGATGATATTAGACTTCAGGAGAAGACTAAGGATGGGCATGGCTAAAAGCCAAGATTCAACACAACTGGACCTAATGTCCAGGACCTGAATTCAAATCCACTGACAAGATGTGGAATCATCAATTTCCTAACAAAAATCACCTACCTTCAGTTTCCTTACTCCCAAAAGTGTGAGAAGAATATCTATATCACAAGATTCTTTAAGAGACAATATAAGAATTAAATGAGCTAACATGTGAAAAATGCCTTGCATAGAGCTCACATATAGGAGACAATGAATAAATATCAGCTAAATCATGCATGCATAGCACTAACATGCATAGTACTAACCTGGTCACACCTTTATGACCTTGTTTCTAATGTCAAGGAATCTGCAATCTGGTTGGTGAAAAAACTGTTCATACGAAAAAGTGTAGAACAATACTGAAACTGCATTAACAGAGTGTTAATCTGATTGTTAAAAATATGGTACTGGACTTCCCTGGTGGCGCAGCAGTTAAGAATCCGCCTGCCAATGAAGAGGACATGGGTTCAATCCCTGGTCCGGAAGATCCCACATGCCACAGAGCAACTAAGCCTATGCACCACAACTACTGAGCCTGCAGTCTAGAGCCCATGAGCCACAACTACTGAGCCCGCATGCCACAGCTACTGAAGCTCACGTGCATAGAGCCTGTGCTGCACAACAAGAGAAGCCACCACAATGAGAAGCCCGCACATGGCAACGAAGAGCAGCCCCTGCTCACAGCAACTAGAGAAAGCCCACGCGCAGCAACAAAGACCCAACGCAGCCAAAAATAAATAAATAAAAATAAATAAATGTATATATTAAAAAAATAGTATGCACCGTAAAAAAATATATATATGGTACTAACATCAGCTTCCTTTTCGCTGCTGAATTCAACCTTACTTGTCAACATGATACCTTTTGGAAGTGGAGAGAAGGAAGAGTTTGAATTAAATATCATACATTAATTAGGGCAGCATATTTATCCCTTTGGTGGAAGCCTAGTTAGCTGACTAACCCTCTTCTAACTTTGAGATGCACAGTAATTCATAGCAACAAATCATTTCTCCAGGGAATGAGCTCTTCCATGTAAGTAGATTTTCCAGTGTAATTAATTCTACCTTAAGTGCTAAAAAATTCAATATTTTTGGACAAAAATTAAAAATAAAATTATTTACGTTTTCTGCTTCACACTCAAGACTACAAACACATATCTTCTCTTAAATCTCTAGCACTAAGCACAGTGCCTGGCATTTTCTAGAGGTTCAAGAAACGTATTGCTAAACTGCAGTGTATGACATGTATTCCTACCTTCTTAAGTATGTTTAATGAACATGATCCAACCTTATCTTAATGGCTACCATCATTATTCTAAACACAATAACTGTACATCATCTCATGTGAGTCAAGTCCTCTGAGGCTATCTGCCTTCATAAAATGGTTGCAGACATGTGATCTTTAATTTTTCCAGCTTGTTTTAAAGTCTTCCATCTCCCGTCTCATCAAGGTGTACTCTAGCTGTTATCATATTGTCACCTTTCAGGGTCTTCTCTTTTCCAATCTGTTGTGAGCTTGGAAGTGATAGTCTATTTGTTAGGAATGACATCTAAAAATAAGAGTCGACAAGCTCTCTGCAAGCGACTCCAGGGCTGCCTTCAGAATAAACCACACAAGTTGTGTTCCATGGCCCCTTCTGGTTGCTTGGAGGCTCAGCTTTCATTTAATCATCAAAAAATATGTATCAAGTGCCTTTTTATGTGCCAGTCACTGTTCTAGGGGCAGCATTAAATTAAAAAACTGGCACAAAGGTCTTTACTCTGAAGGATATTCCGTTTGGGAGACAGATAAAAAGTAATAAACACTGTAAGTTCGCAAAGAGATATCTTAGCAATAAATGCTAAGAAAAAAATTCAAATGGGATATGTAAGATGTGGAGAGAGACATGGCAGGGAGAGCAGGTCACAGTATTAAAAAGGTTGGTCAAGGTTGGCCTCTGAGAAGGTGAGACTTGAAAGAGGTGAGAGAGTTTGCTGAGCAGCTACTGGGAGGAACCAGGGTCCAGGCAGGGGGTAAAGCAGAGAAAAGCCCATAAAGCCAGAGAATAGCAAGGAGGTCAGTGTGACCAGAGTGGCATGGACAAGAAGAAGACCAGGAAGAGAAGAGACTGGCCTGTGGAGGGACAGAAAGTAGGGTCTTGTAGGCCACTGGATTTTCCTGGTGAGGCAGATGAGGCAGAGGCCATCGCTCCGTTTTACAATGAACCAACACAAGATCAGGGTATTTAAGCATCAATTTAAGGCAGCGGTGATCACTGTTAGCCGTTATCACACTGCTTCCCTTTGGGGGTCTTCTCTTTTCTAATATGTTAGAATACAGGTCTTCTCTTTCCTAATATGTCAGGCTTTATGCAAGGGACTTCAGAGCTAGTGTCTGAAGTCAAAGCTTTGGATTAGAAATACACTCCTCTTCCCATCATGCCATACAGCTGCAGGAAGAATGTCGGTCACATGTAAGTGAACAATCATTTAAGGAAATTGACACGATTCATTTGTACATTAATGCTGCTGATTACAAAGGAAGGGGTCACTTATAGGCACCTCCACCAGGTACTGCCCTTTGAGGAGTTAGATTCAGCTACTTGTGTACCTTAATATAATACATCTTTCTTCTGGTTAAGTATTTTATAATTCAGACATTTTGCTAATTCAGCCAATCTCTGCTTTCCAGGGCCTTCGTCCAATTTCTTGAGGTTTTACATAATGGGCTCCATCTGACCGAAGGCCACTTGTCTGAGTACATTTTCCCATCAGAGTGTGAGGTTTCTCAGGCCTTGTGATTGGTTAAATAATGCAACACAGTCCAAGCTCCTGACTAGGCCTCCTCGGAAGTAAGGTCTGGGTTAGGATCCAGGGCACAGTGGATGCCACGGGAACTCTTCCAGACCTCACAGAGAAGTGTCCAGAACCAACATGTTTCTGTTTTGAGTCCAGCTCAGGATATCAAAACCCACCTATTTGTGCCAACTCCCAACTTCTCCATAATCGCTTTGGGAAGACTGTCTGCCTACTTGAAATATTCATTTCCCATCCTGACACAATGTTCTCTGAGGTTAATAAAAGGAGCGAAAACACCATTTTCAATCATTTCAACCCAGTGCCAATGGAAAGAAAAACAATGGTTTTATTGGCACAGAATTCATGGGACTTAAGAACAATAAAGGTCAACTGCATCATATTTTCAAACTTTATTTCTCCTCAGTCTTGGCTAATTTGTAAGATTCTCAGATTTCTTAAACAAAAATGCAGAACTTTGAATTATTTACAATTGGCCTGAGAATTTCTCTTGGGTAATCAATAGGCCAGGTGTGGTTTTATCACTTTTGATAGTTTTTACTTGTTTTTTTCCCTAAATTACTTTAAAATTCAGGGCTTTCTTTCCTTATTTATTCATTTTTTAAAAAATAAAATAGCAAATTCCCAAACTTTAAACTTGTATTTGCGAATAGGGATGTATTCAAATTCAAGTTGACCTAAAACATGTTTAAGGTCAAGTTAGTCCAACCTCTTAGCGTAATTTAATAATGAAGATTTAGAGGGTTTCAGGACAAGCAACATTCAAATCATAATTACAATCTAGAATTGGAATAACTGGGAGAGGGAAGATCTGCAAGAAACTTTAAAAAAATCAAAATATTTGTTGAATGAATTTTTATACAAATGAAAATGAATACTCAAGCAAAAAAAAAAAGAAATTACTTTTTTCCTTTAAGAAAGCTATGGATTTTAAGAATTTACAAGGGTTTTGCAGATCATCTAGTCTAGAGATAACAAGTAAGTTTTAACTGGATGCCAACTTCAAGCAATGGTTAGTGGGTGCCTGGGGTGCTGAGATAAATATTGGCAAGTCCCATCTGAGTTCAGCCAGGAGTGTCATGATTGATTAACAATGTCTGCCACGGCCAGGGGAGGATGTGGAAGGTTGCAGGACATATAAAAGGACATGTGTGGAAGGACATATTCCAGATATCTTTCATTGACCCAGTCTAACCTACAATCTTGACAAAAGAGAAATCTGAGACTGCAGAGAAATTAAGTGTCTGCCAATGGTCACAACTGCTAGTTTGTGACAGAGCCAGAATTAAAGCTTAGCAGTTTGGGTTCTCATGTGAGATCCTCCTATCAATGGAAGTCATTAAAAATGTATTACACATTTTCCTGCCTTAGTCAATAATAGATTCAAGGAAGACAATGCCATATCCAGTGATGCCTACAGGGTGGTAGGGGTACACAAGGCTGTGTGCCGCTCACTTGGTGCTCTCCTGAGCTGAGAATGCCTAACAGTGTTTGTTAAAACAAGTGGCTTTCTGGTAGACCTGGTAGATTTCTGATTCAGTCCAGAGTGGGGTCTAGGCAACTGCATTTTTATCAAGAGCTCAGAAGGTCTATACACCACAATCCGAAAAGCAATGAGATGGTGTTTTCCTTCTGCCAATTCTGTTCTACCGTTTTCCATTTCACAGTCCTTCCTACCACCTCTTTGGTCTAGTCTATTTCTCCTTCCATCCATATTATTTGATGTTTTCTTGTCTCCTCACTTTTTGGTGCAGCTACTCTTGCTCCTGGCTCCAGCTGCCATCATCAGCCTCTTTTTTACTTGGTAAATTGATCCATCCCAGGATGTCTTCCCAGCTTTGTCTGTGGAGCCTTTCAGCGACTCCCAACCCTACTCCCTGGAAGCACAGACTCTGAAGTAGACTCCTGGGATTCAAATCCTGACTCTACCTCTTATTGACAGTGTGACTTTGGGTAAATGACTTCACCTCTCTGTGCCTCAGTTACCAGATCTATAAAATGGAACTAATAATAGTATCTACTTCATGGTATTGTAGTGAGGATTAATTTAAATGAATTAACAAAAAGTAATGCTTAGAACAGGGTCTGGTATATTAAAGTGCTATGTAAGTCTTTGCTATTATTATTATTATTATTATTATTAATGTCATACTGTTTGAGGCTATCAGACAGTCAAGAGTCAAATAACCAAGACATTGTTATAGAAATAACAACTTAATCTGCAGCTCAATCAATAGATCATTTCACAGGTACCTCTGAGGGCTCTTCAAGTTCAACAGCAGGCAGTTATCAAGCATTCTGTGTATCCAGATGTATCATGGACATATGTTTCCCTCTGGGGGTTATACATACCTTTTTCTTAATACAGTAGATATCTTTCAAATGCTTGCCCAGCTCAAAATTACCCCCTGACCAACACATGCCTGTTCACTCCCCAGCAGCCCTGATGCACAGTGTGATACTTTCCTCCAGTCACTTACTGGCCACCTGACTCAAGCTGGACCGATCCATTCTTTCTCTCATAACTTAGTATTGAGACTAAGAGATGGCTTTATGTCTTTGAGGCTGGAAGTTTAATATAAACGTGGGAGCTGTGGAGCAGTCATGTTTCCCACAATGAGAAACTGTGAAGTAGAAGAAGTTGGCTTATTAGCAATAAGAGAACAGAGAAGCTAGAGGATTCTGAGGACCTCCCAGCCTCTGGTTCCAGTATTCCCTCGGGCCTGCTTGAATTCCACCGACTGGCTCTGTCTGACACTCCCATAACCTTCGATTCTCTATTTTTCTTCACCTAGACCAAGTTTGTTTCTCTGCTTGTCTTAACTAGCAGAGATCTAGCATCACTTTCACTAGCAGTGGCTGCAAAATCTTTAGATTCTCAGATGAATCCCTCCAACCCAATAAACATAGACTCAAGTATTGAGTAAAAATAATATGCTTACCATACAAATAGCTTTGAGACCACTCCTCTATTTCCCCCCTCCCAGTGCCCCATCTAATCAGATTACTGCCCTGGATCACATTTAATATGGAGCTGATACTGTTCATGGGAATATGAGAAACAACCAGTACAGGAAACTAAGATCGCCCACGTAGAAAACTAAGCTGATTATGTTGAGTGATTACATTTTATTGATTGGTTAAAAGGTGAATTGGATAAATGAATGTTTGTGAAATCTACTGCCCTTCTGCCTTTCTCTGTTATTTCCCTCCAATTCCTCTGAACTTCCATGCTGGCACCAGAGAAAGGGCACATGGGCTGCTCTGAGGGCACACCACGGAGCGCTTCACATACTATTGTAGGGATGTTGGGTTACTCCGAGTGGACGGTATTGCAAAGGTACAGAGAAAAGAGAAAATGCAGCCTGTGGAGCCTGGTAAGTATGTGAGCTAGGTGGGGTAGAAAGAGTTAGAAGATGACACGTCCCCACCCCCCACTAAAAGAGGAAGTTCCCTGGTGGTCCAGTGGTTAGGATTCTCTGCGCTTTCACTGTCAAGGATGTGGGTTCAATTCCTGGTCAGGAGATTAAAAAAAAAAAGGGGGGCTTCCCTGGTGGCACAGTGGTTGAGAGTCCGCCTGCCGATGCAGGGGACACGGGTTCGTGCCCCGGTCCGGGAAGATCCCACATGCCGCGGAGCAGCTGGGCCCGAGAGCCATGGCCGCTGAGCCTGCGCGTCCGGAGCCTCTGCTCCGCAACGGGAGAGGCCACAACAGTGAGAGGCCCGCATGCCGCAAAAAAAAAAAAAAAAAAAAAAAAAAAAAAAAGATGACATGCTAAGGGGCAAGAATGTTGTCCTGAAGTCATGAACACCATTCAATTTTGTTCAAATTTCCTGAAAGAACCACTGTTTTTTGAGTATTTTAAATAAAAATATTTTCTTTATATGCTCGTTGTAAAAAAAAAAAAATCCAAATACTTGAACAGTATATGGAATAAAAAGTACAAGAATCCCCTACCCGCACTGCTAAATGTCTCACCAGACATAACTATAGTTAGTTAATGTGGTATGTATCTGAAAAAGCTTTACTAGAAGACCCAGCTCTCTGGGTTTGGGGACTGTATTTACAGAGCACAGTGATTTCTCTCATGCAGCATGACCAGGGAATGGTGAATTACACACACATAATTCACACATTCTGGATAACCCAAAGACCGCAAGGAACACTATCATTTGTTCAAAACACAGAGAACAGTCATGAATTTATAGTGCCTCTAGGCCATCATCGTGTATCAACCCGCTGGCAAGCACTCATCCACCAGCTCATGACTGGGAAGAATATGGTCTGCAGAGTCAAACAGACCTGGGTTTGAATCCCAGCTCTGACAGTTACCAGTTGGCTTAACTTTTCTGTGACTCCAGTTCCACATCCATTTATTCATCCATTCAAGAAATATTTATTGAGAGCCTCCTGCGTGCCGGTTCTTGTGACAGGCACAGCAGATGCAATGGTCATCAGGAAGAGACCCAACGCCTGCCCTCATGAAGCCAGTCTAATTTGGAAGACACACATTGAATCAAGATTCACAAACAAAGCTGAAACCGCAGAGAAGTACCGTGTAGTTTAGAACCCAGACCCTGGAACAAAACTGTCGAAATTCAAAGTCTGGTTCTTCTACCTACTGGCTAAGTGTAACCTTGAGTAAGTTAGTGCACTTCTTTATGCCTCAGTTTCATTATCTGTAAAGGGGGAATAATATGAGTATCTATCTATACAAGGTTGTTGTGAGGATTAAATCTTGAAACTGTGGTTAAATCTTAGAACTGTGCTGGCACATAGTAAGTGCTAAGTGCTTGCTGTTATCATCATTAGCTGTGTTAAGTGCTACAGAGAAAAGACACATAGCACAATAACGATATGATGAAGGTCACTGAGCACGTCATGGAGTTCAGGGAAGTCTTCCTGTGCCAGTTATTAAATTATTAAAAAGAATGTATATACGTATATGTATAACTGAATCAATTTGCTGTACACTTGAAACTAACACAACATTATAAATCAACTAGACTCCAATAAAATTTTTGAAAAAATTATCATCCTCCAAACCTCCTCCTCTACAGCGTGTGCTGTGATTTGGAGGACTGGCATCTGCAAACCGCATTTTTGCTTTGCAACTTGCCTTTATGTTGGGCTCTACCAAGAGGGTCCAATGGAGGGGACTGAAAGCCTGGAGGGGAAAGACAGAACCTGCCCCTTCCTGTCTACTCCTGAGTGATTTCTGTGGGCTTTCTGTACCCGTGGGTGGCACCCGTGCAAGGCCAAGGCTTCTTCACCTGGGCAGCAGTGGTTCCTTCCTGTGTGCAGTTTTGCTACCACTCGTGGAACCGGCTTCATCACAAGGCACCTCAGAGACAGCAGCTCCAGCTGCTGGTGCCCCCTCCTCAGAGGTCTGGGTTGCAGGCCCTTGTGTCCCTTCTTTAACCTTCTAAGTTTTAAACATTCCAACTTGTGTTCCCGCAGTCCCAGAGGTGGTAGCTGCGTCCCACAGTTGCTACCTCTGTGCTGCCAAAGAGCAGGGGCTGTCAGACTTCTTCTGTAAAGGCCAGATAGTAAATATTTCAAACTTTGTGGGCCACATGCTTTTTTTTTTTTCTTTTAACAACCTTTTACAAATGTAAAAACCATTCTTAGCTCACTGGTCACACAAAAATAGACCCTGAGCTGGATTTGGTCCATGCGCTGTAGTTTCCAACCCGTCTTCTGTTATCTAGTTCACCCTTTCCGTTAACTAGTTAATAACTCGGCACTTATTTTATAATATATTATATTATATCCCCTTGGTTCAAATAACTAGTATGGTTTCAGTCTCCTGCCTGGACTCACTCAAGAGCTGCCATGGTCAGAGCAGACAGACCACAGGTAGCGTGCGACCAGCCTATGCAAGGCCTTATGGGCCATGTCAAGGTTCCAGTTTTCTATTCCAAAAAGCTCTGGAAAGCCACTGAATGGCTTTAAGCAGATGGGTTACAGTCTCATATTTGTATTTTGAAAATATCTTCTTGGGTAACATAGAGTGTGGCAAGTATCAAATGATCTACCCTTTACAAAACAACTTGTACAAATCAAACAGATGCTCAGCACATTTCAATTTGTAACTTCTATCCCCTTTCTGTATCATGGTTACAAGGCCTGTTGCTGGTTTTCTGACCAAACTGTGAGCAAATCTGCTTGCCCTTTGTGATCTTCAACTTTAAAAGGACAACTTTTTCAAACTGTGAAAGTTTCTCTGGGGACCTTCCTGGTCCCCCAGTGGGTAAGACTCTGGGCTCCCAATGCAGGGGCCCGGGTTTGATCCCTGGTCGGGGAACTAGATCCCACATGCAGGCAGCAACTGAGAGCCCGGAGCCGCAACTAAAGACCTGGTGCAGCCTAAATAAATACATACATACATAAATATTTGAAAAACAAACAAAAAGAAAGTTTCTCTGCCCATATGCATACAAATATTAAGTGTATTATTTCTTTATTCTTGTCTTGCCCAAGACCACAAATACGAATTTTCAATCAGACACAGTGAAATTACCAAGGTTCTGAGAATCATGTACACAGCCATTCGGCAAGCATATTCTTGGCAGCTTTTCTGCTGACTTGTGAAATCTGCCCTCCTCTCCTCACTCTGAAGGATTTAGTTACCACCCTCAAAATCACAACCCTCAGGACCCAGTGAATCTCCTTCACGCTTTTTGGCCAAGGCCAGTCTCACTGGCAGCAAATCCTGTTTACCTGCACCAAAGGGAAAGCACAGGAGGCCAACCTTGTGGCAAGAGGTCGACGCACTTGCCAGGCAAGGGCAGCTTCAGTTACATGCTGCATAAGCACATCCCCAATTTCAGACATGAAAGCAGAACGGCTTCTGCAGTGAATCAATGTGAAAATATTACCGTTTCCAGGGATGACCATGCCTCCAACTAAAGTCCCCCCCCACACCATCCTCTGTGTCCAGTCACCACGTGCTGTGCTCTGCAGCCTGGGAGACTGTCAAGAAGAATAACTATAGGTCCTGCCCTCCAGAGCATAGCATTTAATGGGGAAGATGGTAGACCTCTTTTGGGTACTGGCATCTGAAGCTCTAAGGGAGCTTACAATCCATTTGGAGAGTTCAGATTTAAGTACATAAAGTAATTACCAGCCAGTACACAAGAGTCAACCCTTTGGCTCCCACAATGATTACCATGGGCGCTCAGCTTGACGGTTTGGCTCCCAGCCTTGGCTGAGCACTACTGCCCTTCCCCATGTCCATCTCTCTTCCTGGTACTGCTGGGGTCACTAGAATGCCTTCTGGGTCCTGCCCCTGGTGCAGCAGACATTCAAGCAACTCCAGCCTCACTTTCTAAGATACCATTTCTGTCTTTCCTAAGCAGTGGTTCTCAATTTTGGTTGCACATTACAATCACCTGGGGAGGTTTAAACAATTGTGATGCCTAGGCCATATCCTCAGAGAAATATTTTCAGAATCTCTGGAGATGGAACCTGTCATTAGTATTTTTTTAAAATTCTCCAAATAATTATAAAATGCAGGCAAGGTTGAGAACCAGTGTCCTACAGTGGGTCTGCCCCTGCCCTTGTAGACTATTTGAAAAAAGTGCTTATTCCTTGATCCAGAGACCAGTCCTGCCTGGAAGTTTTAATAATGTTTCTGTTCTGGTTGACTGCCTAGGATCCCAACTCCTTTTCAGGTAATGTGTTAGGTAACCAAGACAGGAGCTGGAAAAGCAGACTTTGTATTTATGTAGAACAGTGTTCCAACCCCTCCACTGTGTGGACTTGGACTAAATTATGGGTTCCTGAGCCTCAGTTTCACAGTCTCACTTATAGAAAGCTCTCTATGATGACAGAGGAGAAACTTCACCTGAGAGAAACTTCTAGATCTAGTATTTCTCATTGGCAAGTATGGGATGAAAAATATCAAACAAAGCAGGTGACTGGTCGTCATCTGATTAGCCCAAGCATGGAGCCAGTCCACTTTCCTACCTTGATGTTCTGCGTGAACACACCCAAGTAAAAAGTCTCTGTAGAGAGAAACCAGTAAGCCTCATGCATACCCCTTGCTCCTGCAAGAGCTAACTGGTGATATGGAGAATTCAATGGGCCTGAATGATGATCTGTCTTTTGGGGAAAGAAAACCCAAGCCTGGAAAGTGGAGCCCTACTATCTTTCTCACAGGGGTCATGAGAAGGTATAGAATCATGAGTTCATGTCCCTGAACTTGTATTCCTTTGTCATAACATTTAGAGAAGCTGGACTATTCCCAGAGGCATGGCTTTGTCTAATGCAGGGCTTGTACTCATTTATTTGTTTTCTTAAAGAAGGCTTTCACTCTAGAAAATAGTTTTTTAAAACTGTGGGAGATTCTCTAAAGCTGAAAAAGAAAGAAGGTTGACCAAATGTCAAGCTTTGGATAAGACTCCTCCCCTCCTCCCACCCCCACCCCCCGCCCTATAGATAAAGGACACGTGATTTCCTGACTTCCTGTTGCCTAGCGGAACTGGTATTCTTAGACTGGTTGCAACTTCCTTCATCAACTGGAGCCTTAGGCACTGTATGAAGATAAACCATTTAAAGCTTTTCTTGGGAGACCCTCAAGATGGCAGAGGAGTAAGACGTGGAGATCACCTTCCTCCCCACAAATACATCAGAAATACATCTACATTAGGAACAGCTCCTACAGAACACCTACTGAATGCTGGTAGAAGACCTCCAACTTCCCAAAAGCCGTGTGGCTGACAGGGCCTTTGTGCTCCAGCCGGGTGTCAGGCCTGTGCCTCTGAGGTGGGAGAGCTGAGTTCAGAACATCGGGCCACCAGAGGTCTCCTGGCTCCACATAATATCAAACGGCGAAAGCCCTCCCAGAGATCTCCATCTCAACGCTAAGACACAGCTCCACTCAACGACCAGCAAGCTACAGTGCTGGACACCCTATGCCAAACAGCAGGCGAGACAGGAACACACCACCACCCATTAGCAGAGAGGCTGCCTAAAATCATAATAAGGTCACAGACACCCCAAAACGCACTACCGGACACGGTCCCGCCCACCAGAAAGACAAGATCCAGCCTCATCCACCAGAACACAGGTACCAGTCCGTGCCACCAGGAAGCCTACACAACCCACTGAACCAACCTTAGCTACTGGGAGCAGACACCAAAAACAACAGGAACTACGAACCTGCAGCCTGCGAAAAGGAGACCCCAAACACAGTACATTAAGCAAAATGAGAAGACAGAGAAACACACAGCAGATGAAGGAGCAAGGTAAAAACCCACCATACCAAACAAATGAAGAGGAAATAAGCAGTCTACCTGAAAAAGAATTCAGAGTATGATAGTAAAGATGATCCAACATCTTGGAAATACAATGGAGAAAATACAAGAAACGTTTAACAAGGACCTAGAAGAACTAAAGAGCAAACAAACAGTGATGAACAACACCATAAATGAAATTAAAAATTCCCTAGAAGGAATCAATAGCAGAATAACTGAGGAAGAAGAACTGATAAGTGACCTGGAAGATAAAAGAGTGGAAATAACTACCACAGAACAGAATAAAGAAAAAAGAACGAAAAGACTTGAGGACAGTCTCAGAGACCTCTGGGACAACATTAAACGCACCAACTTTCGAATTATAGGGGTCCCAGAAGAAGAAGAAAAAAAGAAAAGGACTGAGAAAATATTTGAAGAGATTATAGTTGAAAACTTCCCTAATATGGGAAAAGAAATAGTTAATCAAGTCCAGGATCCAAGGAAAAACACACCAAGACACATATTAATCAAGCTATCAAAAATTAAATACAATGAAAAAATGTTAAAAGCAGCAAGGAAAAAACAACAAATAACATACAAGGGAATCCCCATAAGGTTAACAGCTGATCTTTCAGCAGAAACTCTGCAAGCCAGAAGGGAGTGGCAGGACACATTTAAAGTGATGAAAGGGAAAAACCTATAACCAAGATTACTCTACCCAGCAAGGATCTCATTCAGATTCGACAGAGAAATGAAAACCTTTACAGACAAGCAAAAATTAAGAGAATTCAGCACCACCAAACCAGCTTTACAACAAATGCCAAAGGAACTTCTCTAGGCAGGAAACACAAGAGAATGAAAAGAACTATAATAACAAACTCTAAATAATTAAGAAAATGGTAATAGGAACATACATATCGATAATTACCTTAAATGTAAATGGATTAAATGCTCCAACCAAAAGACATAGACTAGCTGAATGGATACAAAAACAAGACCCATATATATGCTGTCTACAAGTGACCCACTGCAGATCTAGGGACACATACAGACTGAAAGTGAGGGGATGGAAAAAGATATTCCATGCAAATGGAAATCAAAAGAAAGCTGGAGGGGCTTCCCTGGTGGCGCAGTGGTTGAGAGTCCGCCTGCCAATGCAGGGGACACGGGTTCGTGCCCCGGTCTCGAGGATCCCATGTGCCGCGGAGCAGCTGGGCCCGTGAGCCATGGCCGAGGAGCCTGTGCGTCCGGAGCCTGTGCTCTGCAGCGGGAGAGGCCGCAACAGTGAGAGGCCCTCGTACCACAAGGAAAAAAAAAAAAAAAGAAAGCTGGAGTAGTAATTCTCATATCAGACAATATAGACTTTAAAATAAAGACTATTACAAGAGACAAAGAACGACACTACATAATGATCAAGGGATCAATCCAAGAAGAAGATATAGCAATTGTAAATATTTCTGCACCCAACATAGGAGCACCTCAGTACCTAAGACAAATGCTAACAGCCATAAAAGGGGAAATTGACAGTAACACAATCATAGCAGGGGACTTTAACACCCCACTTTCACCAATGGACAGAACATCCAAAATGAAAATAAATAAGGAAACACAAGCTTTAAATGTTACATTAAACAAGATGGACTTAATTGATATTTATAGAACATTCTATCAAAAAACAACAGAATACATTTTATTCTCAAGTGCTCATGGAACATTCTTCAGGATAGATCATATCTTCGGTCACAAATCAAGCCTTGGTAAATTTAAGAAAACTGAAATCGTATCAAGTATCTTTTCAGACCACAACACTATGGGACTAGATATCAATTACAGGAAAAAATATGTAAAAAATACAAACACATGGAGGCTAAACAATACACTACTCAGTAACCAAGAGATAACTGAAGAAATCAAAGAGGAAATCAAAAATACCTAGAAACAAATGACAATGAAAACACAACGACCCAAAACCTATGGGCTGCAGCAAAAGCAGTTCTAAGAGGGAAGTTTACAGCAATACAATCCTACCTCAAGAAACAAGAAACATCTCAAATAAACAATTGATAAACCATTAGCCAGACTCATCAAGAAAGAAAGGGAGAAGACTCAAATCAATAGAATTAGAAATGAAAAAGGAGAAGTAACAACTGAAACTGCAGAAATACAAAGGATCATGAGAGATTACTACAAGCAACTATATGCCAATAAAATGGACAACCTGGAAGAAATGGACAAATTCTTACAAAAGCACAACTTTCTGAGACTGAACCAGGAAGAAATAGAAAATATGAACAGACCAATCACAAGCATTGAAATTGAGACTGTGATTAAACATCTTCCAACAAACAGAAGCCCAGGGCCAGCTGGCTTCACAGGCAAATTCTATCAAACATTTAGACAAGAGCTAACACCTATCCTTCTCAAACTCTTCCAAAATATAGCAGAGGGAGGAACACTCCCAAACTCATTCTATGAGGCCACCATCACCCTGATACCAAAACCAGACAAAGATGTCACAAAGAAAGGAAACAACAGACCAATGTCACTGACGAACATACATGCAAAATCCTCAACAAAATACAAGCAAACAGAATCCAACAGTACATTAAAAGGATCATACACCATGATCAAGTGGGGTTTATCTCAGGAAGGCAAGGATTCTTCAATATATGCAAATCAATCAATGTGATACACGATATTAACAAATTGAAGGATAAAAACCATGATCATCTCAATAGATGCAGAAAAAACTTTTGACAAAATTCAACACCCATTTATGATAAAAAGCCCTCCAGAGAGTAGGCATAGAGGGAACTTACCTCAACTTAATAAGGGCTATATATGACAAACCCACAGCCAACATTGTTCTCAGTGGTGAAAAACTGAAACCATTTCCTCTAAGATCAGGAGCAAGACAAGGCTGTCCACTCTCACCACTATTATTCAACATAGTTTTGGAAGTTTTAGCCACAGCAATCAGAGAAGAAAAAGAAATAAAAGGAATCCAAATAGGAAAAGAAGAAGTAAAGCGGTCACTGTTTGCAGATGACATGATACTATACATAGAGAATCCTAAAGACTATACCAGAAAACTACTAGAGCTAATCAATGAATTTGGCAAAGTTGCAGGATACAAAATTAATGCACAGAAATCTCTTGCATTCCTATACACTAATGATGAAAAATCTGAAAGAGAAATTAAGGAAACACTCCCATTTACCATTGCAACAAAAAGAATAAACTACCTTGGAATAAACCTACCTAAGGAGACAAAAGACGTGTATGCAGAAAACTATAAGACACTGATGAAAGAAATTAAAGATGATAGAAACAGATGGAGAGATATACCATGTTCTTGGATTGGAAGAATCAACACTGTGAAAATGACTCTACTACCCAAAGCAATCTACAGATTCAATGCAATCCCTATCAAACTACCAATGGCATTTTTCACAGAACTAGAACAAAAAATTTCACAATTTGTACGGAAACACAAAAGACCTTGAATAGCCAAAGCAATCTTGAGATCGCTGGAGCTGGAGGAATCAGGCTCTCTGACTTCAGACTATACTACAAAGCTACAGTAATCAAGACAGTATGGTACTGGCACAAACACAGAAATATAGATCAATGGAACAGGATAGAAATCCCAGAAATCATCCCACGCACATACAGTCACCTTATTTTTGATAAAGGAGGCAAGAATATACAATGGAGAATAGACAGCCTCTTCAATAAGTGGTGCTAGGAAAATTGGACAGCTACATATAAAAGAATGAAGTTAGAACACTCCCTAACACCATACACAAAAATAAACTCAAAATGGATTAAAGACCTAAATGTAAGGCCAGACACTATAAAAGTCTTGGAGGAAAACATAGGCAGAACACTCTATAACATAAATCACAGCAAGATCTTTTTTGACCCACCTCCTAGAGAAGTGGAAATAAAAGCAAAAATAAACAAATGGGACCTAATGAAACTTAAAAGCTCTTGCAGAGAAAAGGAAAACATAAACAAGACGAAAAGACAACCCTCAGAATGGGAGAAAATATTTGCAAATGAAGCAACTGACAAAGGATTAACCTCCAAAATGTACACGCAGCTCATGCAACTCAATGAAAAAACAAACAACCCAACCCAAAAATGGGCAGAGGACATAAACAGACTTTTCTCCATAGAAGATATACAGATGGCCAACAACACATGAAAGAATGTTCAACATCACTAATCATTAGAGAAATTCAAATCAAAACTACAATGAAGTATCACCTCACACCAGTCAGAATGGTCATCATTAAAAAGTCTACAAACAATGAATGCTGGAGTGAGTGTGGAGAAAAGGGAACCCTCTTGGTGGGAATGTAAATTGATACAGCTACTATGGAGATCAGTATGGAGGTTCCTTAAAAAACTACAAATAGAACTACCATATGACCCAGCAATCCCACTACTGGGCATATACCCTGAGAAAACCATAATTCAGAAAGAGTCATGTACCACAATGTTCATTGCAGCCTTATTTACAATAGCCAGGACATGGAAGCAACCTAAGTGTCCATCGACAGATGAATGGATAGAGACGATGTGGCACATATATACAATGGAATATTACTCAGCCATAAAAAGAAACGAAATTGAGTTATTTGTAGTGAGATGGATGGACCTAGAGTCTGTCATACAGAGTGAAGTAAATCAGAAAGAGAAAAACAAATACCGTATGCTAACACATATATATGGAATCTAAAAAATAAATGGCTCTGAAGAACCTAGGGGCAGGACAGGAATAAAGACGCAGACATAGAGAATGGACTTGAGGACACGGGGAGGGGGCAAGGTAAGCTGGGACGAAGTGAGAGAGTGGCATGGAGTTATACATACCACCAAGTATAAAATAGATAGCTAGTGCGACGCAGCTGCATAGTACAGGGTGATCAGCTCGGTGCTTTGTGACCACCTAGGGGGGTGGGATAGGGAGGGTGGGAGGGAGACACAAGAGGGAGGAGATATGGGGATGTATGTATACGTATAGTTGATTCACTTTGTTATAAAGCAGAGACTGACACACCATTGTAAAGCAATTATACTCCAACAAAGATGTTAAAATAAATAAATAAAGCTTTTGTTTTCCTCTCTGTTAGAAAAAAATATTGGCTACAATCTACACTGTCCTCCAATCCTAAAGTCAATTCTTACTGTCCTGAGTATCTGCCGTGCCCTGGGTTGTCGGACCTGTCAGACACAGGGCAGGGGTGTCTGAGGTTCTGAGCAAAGCAATCATTCTTACCTAAGAAGGCAGCTTACAGAAATTACCCTGCTGGTCAGGGAGATCAGCTCGGTGCTTTGTGATCGCCTGGAGGGGTGGGATGGGGAGGGTGGGAGGGAGGGAGATGCATGAGGGAAGGGATGTGGAAACAGATGTACATGTATGACTGATTCACTTTGTTATAAAGCAGAAACTAATAAATAAATAAATAAATAAATAAATAAATAAATAAATTACCCTGCTGGTTGGGCTTCTCACCCACCCACCCACCACTGTCAGGAGGCTCCCTAGCCAGCTTTGATGCGTGAGGGATTGTGATTGAACCTGGATGTGAATAACAATCTAAATTGGAACTGCTGAGGTTTAATTCTGCTAAACCTGCAGCACGGCAATGAGACAGTATGAAGCATGCAGAAGAGGAAACTGCGTCTGAACAACATCCACACAGGTGCTTGCCTCAGAGCTGCAGAACCCGGGGAACTTCACGGGGTCCACAAACAATGACTTGTAATAAAGATCTAAATCCCCTGATGAACCTTTCATTGCTTTGATCTGTTTTCTGTACAGGGTTTCCCCAAAGAGTTCTTTGACGAAGAGAGTTCAAGGCCATGCAAATAGCATATGAACAAAAGGTTTGAGCCGCATGGATTCACCTCTGTTATTAATAAAGGAAAAAGAACACAGCAGCAGAAGTATGGATGTCTGTCACAAGGCCCTTGGTTGAAGTGTTTTACAAATGCAGCCAGACTTTGCATTTGTAAATGCCTCCCACCCCAGGGGCCTGAGCTGGACACCTGAGTGGGTTTGTCCCTACTGACTCCCCTGTGTCCCCCATAATGCCATGGATTGTGCTCTCCTTGGGTTTCTGGGAAACAGGCCACTGGGACTGTGTTTCTGGCCTTTTCTTTGTTACAGAGTTTACACAGTGACTTGGTGCTTTACACACAAGATTCTAAGCACCAAGTCAAAAGCAACACTACAATTTTAGGTAAAAAACCAAACCTCCTGCAGTATTTACCTCAGACAAGTCCAAATGTGAAGAAAACTCAACAGGATGCAACAGATTTCATCAAATAAGACCTTTGGCCTGAATTAAACACACTTGTTGGCATCTTCTCGGAATACCAACCTCCAGCATTTCTCCTCAGAAACTGTTGTTATTTCGTGAATAATCTTGTTAATACATATGAGTAATCTGTTGGAGACCTGTCAGGATTTTCAAAGGATTGTTCAGGCCCAGGTTGCTGTCTGTCCAGCGCTGCACAAGTTTGCAGGCAAAGGGTTTGGGAGGAAGTGACAGTTGATCAGGAGCCCCCGAGGGGCAATGATCTGGGGCCACCCAGAACTTGGAAGGGGGCGGGGCGACGGACTGCAGGCAGTTAGAAGGTGCTGGTGGGCGCCCCCATTCCAAAAGAGAATGGACAAGACGCAGGAGAGGACGGACCGACCGAGTCACGGATGAGCCCAGGTCACTGTGGCCCTGGGAAACAGGATGCCCAAGAACTGATGGTTTGGGGGAAAGATACTACGTACTGAATTACAGGTGCTGGGCAGCCCAAAACGCTTAACAGGCAGTTCGCAAATGGTGGTCCTGGGGCTTGGTTTGGGGGGGCGGGTAAAGCAACTTGTCAAAGGTCTCACAGTCTGTAAAAGACAGACCTGGGATTTGAACACTGGGATTTCCAATTCCGAAGCCCAGTGTTTTCAGTCCCTGTGCTCTCCTTCCTGCCTCCGGAGAGAACAGACCCTGTTCTCTGCACGTCAATGTCTTGGTGGGATGTAGCTCATTAAGGACAGACGAATTAGAGACGGAGTCAGAACTTTCCAAAACGAGGGGCAGCCCACATACAAAACTGGCTTTAATTTGCAGGGAATGAAAACATGTGAAAGAACTAGAGCAAGACTCAGGATAGGAAAACTGGGGGCAATGAGGGGGCTATGGTCCCAAATCCAAGCGCACATCAGAATCTTCTCCGTAAACTTTAAAAAGGTCCCCAGCCCCATCCCAAACCTACTAAACCAGGCTGTATCATCTACAGAGCTCCTTAGGTGATTCTGAGGCATCTGGAACCACTGGCACAATAAAGACAATCTGAGAGAAGATCTTACAGATAAAAGGCAATAACAAATCATAGGCTCTGCACGTTAGATGCCTACTCTATGCCAGATGCTGTTCTGAGGGCTGGCTCTCATGAATTCATTTAATTTAGTGCAGAAGATTTCAGAAGGAGAAACGGAGGCTCCAAGGGGCTAAGCACCTTGTTCATGGACTCCCCAGGGGCCTGCCTGAGGCCGAAGTCATGGTGTGAACGGGGGCACCTGCAACAGGGACATGTTTGAGAGACGCTGGGACCATGAGTGGGCAGCCTGGGCAGAGCCTCTTTCCCAGGAGGGCTGCTGCACCAACCTCACAGCTCGCTGAGTAAACAGAGGAGCTGGGAAGTGAAAGCAGACAGCTGGCTGGAGCCTGGCAGAGCGGCCTCTGCTCAGCTGTGCTCCTGGGACTCACCCGCCTGCACCTGATTCTGCCCACTCCTCCCACCAAGGCCAAGCAGATTCATCCTTCCACTTGAACAAGGTTTCCTGAAAAGAACACAGACTTGGGAATCAGTCCTTAGCATTCCAGCCCTGACTGTACTGCTAACTCTCCTGCGACATCAGTGTCCATATCAGTGTCCACATCTGCATATCAGAGGCGCTCCCGGTCCCCAAGGTTCTTTCTGGCATCAATTCCCTGTGACAAACAGCTGTCCCACTGCGAAAGGGGTACAGAGGAGATCAGGGGGGAACAGCTGCTCTCCGGGGCCTCGGGCCGGCACAGGAAGTATGAGTGATGGTGGAGGCAGGTGGTTTCCTTCAGGGCACCCAGGTGCTCGGCAGTCACAGGAAGCCCCCTTAGGCATCGCTCCTCCATGGAAGCCCCGGGCCCCAGAGCAGGGCTGGACTGACAGGAAACCCACAAGGAGGTGTGGGTTTTCCAAGTCCCCATCCTTGAACCCTCTCATTCGTGAGTCAGTCACCACAGCTGAACAGCAACACTTAGTCACTCTCCTCCCAAGCACCACACGAGCCCAGTGCCCAGGGACGTGGAGTCGGGATGTCGAGGGTTCCCACAGAAGAACGCTGTGGGTCTCAGCTACGCATTCCAGCGATGACCACTGAGTAACCACTGAGCGTTGTGTGGTCTGGCTGAGGGTTTGGTTTCTTATTCTTTGGCCAGAGAAACTCGCCTCTGCAAAGTAGGAGGTGGCTTCACGGTGCCAGTCAGCTTGTTGACGCACAGGACAGATGTGACCCAGGACAACTTGACATTTAGTCACTTACTGTGCGCCAGGCACTGTTCCGAGAGCTTCACGGTACTGATGAATTTTGTTCTCATAACAACCACAGGAGGGGTGCTCAACCCTATTTTATCGATTAGGAAACTGAGCACAACATGCTTAGACAATCTGCCCAAAGTCACATAGTCAGGGGAGGCAAAGCCAGAATTTAAACCCACATAATGCTAGTTCTAAAGCCCCTATTGTTAAATGGCACATTCCACTTTCTACATTAAAATAACTAGAAAATAAGGGCATGAAGGAGAAATGTAATAAGAGAAATAAAAGGGGACCAGACAGGACACTGAGACTCCATCGCTCTGGGAGAGGTGGACGTGAGGGAGAGGAAGCTATCTGCACAGGTATCTGGGACACAGATCCAGGTTGATCTGAAACCAAGTGCATGCTCTTCCCTAGGGCAACAGAGAACAGTGCTAGAGGGGCCCAGAGGAGGAAGACAGCATGTCCGTCAGATGCATCACGAAAGGTTTCTCAAGAAGAAGCATCTGCCACAGGCCTCAGGGTTTCCTAGGCACAAATGAAGATGGAGGCTGGTGCAGAGAGGTCCTTTCAGGAGGCGGGACAGCTTGAGCAAAGGAAAAGAGGCAGGAATGCCATGGCACTTTCAGGAAGAGTGGGGAGTTGTGTTTTCCTGGGTCATAGCATGTGTGAAGGGAAGTAGTGGGGGGAGCCAGGCTGGAGAGGTCTGATCACAGGAGACCTTAAACGACAGGCTGAGGAGGTTGAGTTGTCAGGCAATGGGTGGCTGAATCTTTCCAAATAGGACAGCGCACGACAGAGCAAAGCCTTCGGAAGCTGTCTTGGTGCAGGGTGTGTGGCCGACAGAAGCAAGCAGTCAGGATGGCACCGTGACAGACGGCAGCACACAATGAGACCTGAACAGGGACAGTGGCACCAGGAATCCAAAGTGAGAGACACACTGGAAAGGAAGAATCAACAGGACTTCAGGACAGGAAACATTTGTATGTGTGGCAGCGGGCGGAGGGTTAGAGGGTAGAGATGGAAGAAATCAACAGCGCAGAGGCGCCTACACTGAGTTTCTGGCAGAACAGGAAGGAGGTGAATTTTCACTTGACACAGTCTAGAACCCTGGAGATGGAGCAGATCCCAGCAATGCGGCAGACAAGATGGGCTGCACGGAGGATGGGTGGCTCCCCGTAGAGAGGAATGAGGCCACTGCCCAAAGGGAAGCCAAGGGACAGTGCAGACAGGAGTGGGGCATTGTCTACTCTACCAGGACCCGTGCATCTTCCTCCTTGTAAGACTGTGGCTAGTGTTTATAGAAGAGTGATTAAGAGCATAGACCCTGGAGCTAGAGAGCTCTGATTTGAATCCCAGCTCCACCATCCATTAGCTGTGTGATCTTGAGCAAACTACTTAATTCTGTGCCTCAGTTTCAAATTCTGTAAAATGGGGTTAATAATAGTACCTACCTCCAAAAGTTATTACGAGATATAAGAGTCAGTATACGTAAAAGGCTTTGATCAGTACTTGGCACACAGCAAGTGCTATGACTCTTGATGTTATAATTAATGTAAGTGTTATCATAAATAGCACTTTCAAGCCATATTCACATTGGCTATCTCACTGGCTTATCACAGTGATGCTGTGAGGTTACATCTCCCCATCCAGATGGGGAACTGGGACTCAAAGCAGTTACATGACTGGCCACCCACAGTGACAGAGCTGAGATGGGAGCAGCTAACTGTGCCATCATGTTGCCTTTGGAGTCCAGAAGAGAAGAACCAAAAGGGACCAGAATTTCCCTCTTTCACCTATTCTCCTTTGACTGATATGTTCCACTAATTCAGTCTCCAAATCCCATCCAAAATACACCCACCCCTCTCCTTCCACGCCAACATACAACCATCCTGGGCATGAAGAAGGGAAGGAAAAGAAAAGCAGGAGGAGTTAGGGAGGAGACACGTGGAGGATCAGAGAGAGGAGGGTCAGGGGAGTCTCTACCTGTCAGTCAGAGGTGGAGGCCCTGATGTAAATCCCCCAAATGAACCAAGGAATATGGGGGCCAGAGCCTAGGGCACATGCCTCTACATGCGAGTCACCTGCACCAGTGCCGGGGCTGGCTTCTCACGACTCTTAACCCCCAGCAGCCTGGGCAGCCACGAGCCTGATGACAACCGTCGTGTCAGTTAATTGGCAGCATGACCTCTGGGAGTGCAGACTTACCAGTTTTCTCAACTCACAGTCAGATCCTGGGCTTACCTGTCTCTCGGCAGAGCCGTGGCTTTGGATCTGAAATAAATAGTCATGCCTCCAAAAGACAATTATCCAGACGATAAAGGGTGACTAGGAGCATTTTAGTCCCATATCCGAGGCATCGTCTACTGTGAGTGAAAGCTCAAGAAAGAGAGGAGATCACGTTTATGGGCTGGAAAGTGGTTCTGGGTTCTGTGTGGTTTTTTATTTGGTTTTTTTTTTGTTGTTGTTATTGTTGTTGTTCTTGAAAAAAATGGGCATAGATAGCAGCTGATTTGTCCATCGTCATGTTTCTGGGAAACCTTTCGGCAAGTTTTTTTAAACACTATCTGTTGCTCGCTCCCTTAGGACACACTGAAACTGTGATGGATGATAAGGAACAATAAAAGTTAATTTGGACAGATTCTCCGTGGCAATTGTTGAGAGGTGAGATTCTATCTTTGCTCCACTCTGGATGTCCCCAGGCACTGTTAGAAAATTAGGAACTGCCCATGGACTTGAGGCGTGAGGGTTTTGCAGGTGACCTTAATATGTCCCCCAAACTCAGAGGTCTCAGCAGCTGGTCCTACAATCATCTTCCGCTTCCTCATTAACATCATGATGACGACTACTGCAGGTTGCGGGCTGTCAAAGGATTGAATGTTTGTGTCCCCCCCGAATTCATATACTGAAGCTCTAACCTCCAGTATGACGGTATTTGGGGGTGGAACCTTTGGGAGGTAATTAGGTTAAGATGAGATCATGAGGGCAGAGTTTTCTCTCTCCACAGAAGCACGCTCCCAGGAAAGGCCATGGGAACACACAGCGAGAAGGCGGCAGTCTGCAAGCCAGGAAGAGGGCTCTCGGCAGAACCTGACCACGCTGGCACCCTGATCTTGGACTCCCAGCCTCCAGAACTGTGAAAAATAAATGTCTGTTGTTTAAGCCGCTCAGGCTACGGTATTTTGTTTTGGCAGCCCAAGCTCACTGAGACAAGGGTTTATTGATTACGTGTGTCATTTCCCAGAACAACTCAGGGATGTTGCTACCTCATTTTACAGGTAAAGGAAACTGACTTAGAGGTGGAGGGACCAGCACAACCTGGTTAACTAGTGGAGCCACTCTTGGAACTCTGGTCTTTCAACTGGATTATTTCCCTCCCTGGTTCTTCGGGGGCTGTTTTGTTCAACCTAGTCCCCATGTCCTGGGAAGGCTCAGGGCTAAAGTTCCCACAGTGTCAGGCAGAGGTGGCAGAGACCACTTACCAGCCTACCAGGGTCACAGGGAGAAAACCTGGGTTCTTGCAGAAGCCTGAAGCTTCTGAGGGTTGAAGGAACAGAAGGCAGTTCTGCCTGGGGGTTAAGAGTGCTGGAGGGCAGGGTGAGGGAGGTTTGGCCCGAGACTTTGTGGGTTTAATTCCCTGTAAGACCTTAGGGATGACTGTTACATCCTGTGTGCCTCAGTTTTACTTACCTATAAAATGGGGCTAATTATGGTATTTACCATGAGAGATTTACCTAAAGGATTTTTATGAAGCATAAACTGAGATAATGACTATGAAGCACTTTAGGAGGCTGCCTGGAAATAGAGTAAACACTCATAAAGAGAGACATCAAGGTCATGGCCTGGACTGAAGAGCAGTGGCTGAGCATTGCCCAACCACTGCAGCCAGCCCTGGTTCAGGGGGAGCATCATCCAGATGAAAGGCCAGAGCAACAACTTTCCCCACATCAGGAGACCCGGGACGACCTGCAGAGCACTGTACAGCCTCCTTTCTTCCTCACTCACCCAACAGTCCTGGGAGGTTGCAGATGGGGAAACTGAGACTCAAAGAGGATAAAGCTATCAAGCGCAAGACACACAGGTTTGGGAACCAGAGCTGCACGCGTACTCTGGCTTTTTTGTGTGCTGTGAATGGGATCTTGGGCAAGTTACTTAACTTCTCCAATCCCCGTTTCATCATCCTAAACAAAGTGAATAGATAAATGAGTACCTCCAAGGGTGTTGTGGGGAATTAAACGAGAAAGGTATGTGAAGGTGTCCCTAAAAATGTTAATTTCAGTTTTTAAATTAAGTGCTTTGCTTGTAGTTACACAGAGGCTGGTAAGCAGCAGAGCAGGGTCTAAAATCTAGGCTTCCTGATGCCATGAGGCCATTGCAGTGTATCTGTGCAGGAAATGAGAAGCTCAAGATCCTCTATGTCAAGAATTTGCTGTTTGCTTACCACTGTTCTTGCATCTACATAAGGACTAATAGAAGTATAAAATGGAGTCCAAAATGAGCGCTAATGGTATCTGTATCCAGTATCCTTAAGGTGTTTCAAGACTAATAATGGCTGGGTCTTATCCACAACTAATATCTAGGCATGCACATTCAGTGCATGAACCCATGAACTCATTCAATCAGTAAATATTAGGGAGCACCTGTTATGTGTGTGAAGCCCTAAGCCAGGCTCTTGAGACTACAAAAACTGACAGAATGACACTCACAGAAAGACAGACAAGATGAAAAGGCAGAGGGCTATGTACCAGATGAAGGAACAACATAAAACCCCAGAAAAACAACTAAATGAAATGGAGATAGGCAATCTTCCAGAAAAAGAATTCATAATAATAATAGTGAAGATGATCCAGGACCTCAGAACAAGAATGGAGGCAAACATCGAGAAGATGCAAGAAATGTTCAACAAAGATCTAGAAGAATTAAAGAACAAACAAACAGAGATGAACAATACAATAACTGAAATGAAAACTACACTAGAAGGAATCAATAGCAGAATAACTGAGGCAGAAGAACAGATAAGTGACCCAGAAGACAGAATGGTGGAATTCACTGCTGCAGAAGAGAATAAAGAAAAAAGAATGAAAATAAATGAAGACAGTGTAAGAGACCTCTGGGACAACATTAAGTGCAACAACATTTGCATTATAGGGGTCCCAGAAGGAAAAGAGAGAGAGAAAGGACCCGAGAAAATATTTGAAGAGATTATAGTCGAAAACTTCCCTAACATGGGAAAGGAAATAGCCACCCAAGTCCAGGAAGTGCAGAGAGGCCAATACAGGATAAACCCAAGGAGAAACACACGGAGACACATAGTAATCAAACTGATGAAACTTAAAGACAAAGAAAAATTATTGAAAGCAGCAAGAGAAAAATGACAAATAACATACAAGGGAACTACCATAAGGTTAACAGCTGATTTCTCAGCAGAAACTCTACTAGCCATAAGGGAGTGGCATGATATACTTAAAGTGATGAAAGAGAAGAACCTACAACCAAGATTACTCTACCCAGCAAGAATCTCATTCAGATTTAACGGAGAAATTAAAACCTTTACAGACAAGCAAAAGCTAAGAGAATTCACCACCACCAAACCAGCTCTACAACAAATACTAAAGGAACTTCACCAAGTAGGAAACACAAGAGAAGAAAAGAACCTACAAAACCAAACCCCAAACAATTAAGGAAATGGTAATAGGAACATACATATCAATTATTTTATTACCTTAAACATGAAAGGATTAATGCTCCAACCAAAAGACACAGGCTCACTGAATGGATACAAAAACAAGACCCATATATATGCTGTCTACAAGAGACCCACTCCAGACCTAGGGACACATACAGACTGAAAGTGAGGGGATGGAAAAAGATATTCCATGCAAATGGAAATCAAAAGAAAGCTGGAGTAGCAATACTCATATCAGATAAAATAGACTTTAAAATAAAGAATGTTATAAGAGACAAGGAAGGACACTACGTAATGATCAAGGGATCAATCCGAGAAGAAGACATAACAATTATAAATATATATGCACCCAACATAGGAGCACCTCAATACATAAAGCAACTGCTAACAGCTCTAAAAGAGGAAATCGACAGTAACACATTAATAGTGGGGGACTTTAATACCTCACTGACACCAATGGACAGATCATCCAGACAGAAAATTAATAAGGAAACACAAGCTTTAAATGACACAACAGAGCACAGAGATTTAATTGATATTTATAGGACATTCCATCCAAAAACAGCAGATTACACTTTCTTCTGAAGTGTGCACGGAACATTCTCCAGGATAGATCACACCTTGGGTCACAAATCAAGCCTCAGTAAATTTAAGAAAATTGAACTCATATCAAGCATCTTTTCTGACCACAATGCTATGAGATTGGAAATCAATTACAGGTAAAAAAACGTAAAAAACACAAACACATGGAGGCTAAACAATACATTACTAAATAATCAAGAGATCACTGAAGAAATCAAAGAGGAAATTAAAAAATACCTGGAGAGAATTGACAATGAAAACACAACAATCCAAAACCTATGGGATGCAGCAAAAGCAGTTCTAAGAGGGAAGTTTAGAGCTATACAAGCCTAACTCAGGAAACAAGAAAAATCTCAAATAAACAATCTAATGTTACACCTAAAGGAACTAGAGAAAGAAGAACAAACAAAACCCAAAGTTAGCAGAAGAAAAGAAATCATAAAGATCAGAGCAGAAATAAATGAAATAGAAACAAAGAAAACTACAGCAAATATCAATAAAACTAAAAGCTGGTTCTTTGAGAAGATAAACAAAATTGATAAACCATTCGCCAGACTCATCAAGAAAAAGAGGGAGAGGACTCAAATCAATAAAATTAGAAATGAAAAAGAAGAAGTTACAACAGACACCGCAGAAATACAAAGCATCCTAAGAGACTACTACAAGCAACTCTATGCCAATGAAATGGACAACCTGGAAGAAATGGACAAATTCTTAGAAAGGTATAACCTTCCAAGACTGAACCAGGAAGAAATAGAAAATATGAACAGACAAATCACAAGCACTGAAATTGAAACTGTGATTAAAAATCTTCCAACAAACAAAAGTCCAGGACCAGATGGCTTCACAGGTGAATTCGATCAAACATTAAGAGAAGAGCTAACACCCATGCTTCTCAAACTCTTCCAAAAAATTTTAGAGGAAGGAACACTCCCAAACTCATTCTATGAGGCCACAATCACCCTGATACTAAAACCAGACAAAGATACGACAAAAAAAGAAAATTACAGACCAATATCACTGATGAATATAGATGCAAAAATCCTCAACAAAATACTAGCAAACAGAATCCAACAACACATTAAAAGGATAATACACCATGATCAAGTGGGATTTACCCCAGGGATGCAAGGATTCTTCAATATATGCAAATCAATCAATGTGATACACCATATTAACAAATTGGAGAAGAAAAACCATATGATCATCTCAATAGATGCAGGAAAAGCTTTTGACAAAATTCAACACCCATTTATGATAAAAACTCTCCAGAAAGTGGGCATAGAGGGAACCTACTTCAACATAATAAAGGCCATATATGACAAACCCACAGCAAACATCATTCTCAATGGTGAAAAACTGAAAGCATTTCCTCTAAGATCAGGAAAAAGACAAGGATATCCACTCTCACCACTATTATTCTACATAGTCTTGGAAGCCCTAGTCACGGCAATCAGGGAAGAAAAAGAAATAAAATGAATACAAATTGGAAAAGAAGTAAAACTGTCACTGTTTGCAGATGATATGATACTATACATAGAGAATCCGAAAGATGCCACCAGAAAACTACTAGAGCTAATCAATGAATTTGGCAAAGTTGCAGGATACAAAATTAATGCACAGAAATCTCTTGCATTCCTATACGCTAATGATGAAAAATGTGAAAGAGAAATTAAAGAAACACTCCCATTTACCACTGCAACAAAAAGAATAAAATACCAAGGAATAAACCTACCTAAGGAGACAAAAGACCTGTATGCAGAAAACAATACAACACTGATAAAAGAAATTAAAGGTAATAGAAACAGATGGAGAGATATACCATGTTCTTGGATTGGAAGAAACAATACTGTAAAAATTACTCTATTACCCAAAACAATCTACAGATTCAATTCAATCCCTATCAAATTACCAGTGGCACCTTTTACAGAACTAGAACAAAAAATCTTAAAATTTGTATGGAGACACAAAAGACCCCGGATAGCCAAAGCAGTCTTGGGGAAAAAAATGGAGCTGGAGGAATCAGACTCCCTGACTTCAGACTATACTGTAAAGCTACAGTAATCAAGACAATATGGTACTGGCACAAAAACAGAAATATAGATCAATGGAACAGGATGGAAAGCCCAGAGATAAACCCACACACCTATGGTCAACTAATCTATGAGAAAGGAGGCAAGGATATACAATGGAGAAAAGACAGTCTCTTCAGTAAGTGGTGCTGGAAAAACTGGACAGCCACATGTAAAAGAATGAAATTAGACCACTCCCTAACACCATACACAAAAATAAACTCAAAATGGATTAGAGACTTAAATGTAAGACTGGACACTATAAAACTCTTAGAGGAAAACATAGGAAGAACACTCTTTGATGTAAATCACAGCAAGATCTTTTTTAATCCACCTCCTAGAGTAATAGAAATAAAAACAAAAATAAACAAGTGGGACCTAATGAAGCTTAAAAGCTTTTGCACAGCAAAGGAAACCATAAACAAGACGAAAAGACAACCCTCAGAATGGGAGAAAATATTTGCAAATGAATCATCAGACAAACGATTAATCTCCAAAATATATAAACAGCTCATGCAGCTCAATATTAAAAAAACAAACAACCCAATCCAAAGATGGGCAGAAGACCTAAACAGACATTTGTCCAAAGAAGACATACAGATGGCCAAGAAAAGCACATGAAAAGCTGCTCAACATCACTAATTATTAGAGAAAATGCAAATCAAAACTACAATGAGGTATCACCTCACACCAGTTAGAATGGGCATCATGAGAAAATCTACAAACAGCAAATGCTGGAGAGGGTGCGGAGAAAAGGGAACCCTCTTGCACTGTTGGTGGGAATGTAAATTGATACAGCCATTATGGAGATCAGTATGGAGGTTCCTTAAAGAACTAAAAATAGAATTATCATATGACTCAGCAATCCCACTACTGGGCATATACCCAGAGAAAACCATAATTCAAAAAGACACACGCACCCCAATGTTCATTGCAGCACTATTTACAATAGCCAGGTCATGGAAGCAACCTAAATGCCCACCGGCAGAGGAATGGATAAAGAAGATGTGGTACATATATACAATGGAATATTACTCAGCCATGGAAAGGAACGACATTGGGTCATTTGTAGTGATGTGGATGGATTTAGAGACTATTATAGAGTGAAGTCAGAAAGAGAAAAACAAATATTGTGTATTAAAGCACATATGTGGAACCTAGAAAATGGTACAGATGAACCGGTTTGCAGGGCAGAAGTTGAGACACAGATGTAGAGAACAGATGTATGGACACCAAGGGGGGAAAGCGGCGGGGGGTGGGGATGGTGGTGTGATGAACTGGGAGATCGGGATTGGCATGTGTACACTGATGTGTATAAAATGGATGACTAAAAATAAATAAAAAATTAAAAAAACAAACTGTTCTAAGATGAGAAAAAAACCCAGAAAAACAAAAAACTGACAGAATAGTTACTGTCTGTGGGGGATCCTATTAGTGTGGGTAAGGTAAAAATAAAAGCCAAAAAAAACTCATCAGGAGTATGATAAGAGCCATGGCAGTGGAATAATCATGGGGAGACAATGGAAAAAGCCTATATTCGGTCTGGAGCTGTCAGGAAGGCTTTTCAGAGGAAGTGACAGTGGCGCTGTCAGGATTAAGAGGAGCAAGGGACCAGCAGGCACAAAGACCCGGGCGGAGAGACAGCCTGGTGTGCCCTGGAGATCTGTAACGCGTTTGGGGTAGGCAGGCACAGAGCACATGGTGGAGGAGAGATGAGGCTGCTAGGTTGAGAGGCTCCTTGACAGGGGCCATGGGCGTTGCACGAAGGAGTGTGCCGTTTGTAGTATAGGTGAGAGGAAGCCACAGAAAGCGCTTTAAGAAGCGGAGTGTCCATGTTTTAAAAATTTCATCTGGTGGAGGCTGAAACAGAAGTTGGACTGGGGGGTAGGAGAAAATGGAAAGAAGGCAATAAATAAATGTCCAGGGCTTCCCTGGTGGCACAGTGGTTAAGAATCCACCTGCCAATGCAGGGGACATGGGTTCGAGCCCTGCTCCGGGAAGATCCCACATGCCGCAGAGAAACTAAGCCCGTGTGTCACAACTACTGAGCCTGCGCTCTAGAGCTTGTGAGCCACAACTACTGAGCCCACATGCCACAACTACTGAAGCCCCCATGCCTAGAGCCTGTGCTCCTTGACAAGAGAAGCCACCGCAATGAGAAGCCTGTGCACCGCAACGAAGAGTAGCCCCCGCTCACCACAACTAGAGAAAGTCCATGCTCAGCAACGAAGACCCAACACAGCCAAAAATAAATAAATAAAGTAAATAAATTTATTTTTTAGAAAAATGTCCGGAAGACGGGCTTCCCTGGTGGCGCAGTGGTTGAGAGTCCGCCTGCCGATGCAGGGGACACGGGCTCGTGCCCCAGTCTGGGAAGATCCCACATGCGACGGAGCGGCTGGGCCCGTGTGCGTCTGGAGCCTGTGCTCCGCAACGGGAGAGGCCACAACAGTGAGAGGCCCGCATACCACAAAAAAAAAAAAAAAAAAAAAATGTCCAGATGAGAAAGACAAGATCGTGAACTTGGCACACACGCATGCACGCACGCGCGCACGCACGCGCGCACACACACACACACACACACACAGCTGGTTCTGCCTGGACTGAATCACACCTGGCATGAATCACACCTGGTTTCCAGCTCCCAAAGAAGTCCCCCAGGTCTGGCTCTGCCAGGTTACCTTAGATATGCCCCATCCTCTTACTTCTGAGCTGTGGGAAACCCAAATAGCTTTTCATTTCCAGACTAACCTCAAACCCAGAGTTTGAGGTTATTAAACACCGGCTGTGAGGTTGTGGTCCTGGAAACTTCCTCCCAAATGATGTGAAGTACAGGGAGTACTACGTGCCTGGACCCACACACAGCACAGCCAGGGCCATGCGGACGGAGGGCATCAGGCTGCGCTGGGTTCTGCAATCAGAACTTTAAATTAACACGGCAATTACAGCCCCCAGGGGAAAGGGAAACTGGCATTGACTACTGACTTTATATACAAATGCAAAAAAAATCACAACCCACAGCATGCATAAAAGGAAATAAGTAGTATTTAATGTGCCTTTGTTAAAATAAAAGCTCTTACTGGGAAAAAGACAGAAGCTCTTGTGGAGGGTAGGGTGAAGGTAGAGGACATATTGTCTTTCAAATTGGAACTCTTATGAATATGATGTCAATGTTAGTAAAAGGGTAAGAAGCTCACTAGCATTTACTGGGTGCCTACTATGTGTCAGATACTGGGTTAAGCAAGCACTTTAGATATATTTCGTCTCTTTTAATCCTCAAAATGACCTCAGGAGGTTGGAATTGTTATCCTCCTTCCATAGACTTTGGGAGGGAAAGATCACCTAGCCTTCCCGAGATCACACAGCTAGTAAGCGGCAGCGGCAAGATACAAACTCACGTCCCTCAAATTCCATTCCAAGGCCTGAGCTCCTCCCACTGTACCCCCTGTTTATCTCTGTATGGAAGTGTGAACAGCTGTACTTCCACAGCTGGCTGGGAAGTCCCTGAGGAAGTCACTCCCCTAGTGTCCTGTTCACATCTCTAGGGAATGTTAGACGGGAAGGAGCCTTGGAAGCAATCAACTCAGATCCCCCAAGATGGGGATCAGAGATGAATGGGAATCACTTCCCCACATCCCACAGCTTGAGAGGAGGGCCATCAGTCTATAAGTAAGGTCTCCTCTCTTCCTGGCCAGTGTTCTCTTTGCTATATCAGGCTGAGGTCTCCTGTCTCAGGAGTCAATGATTTCCTGCAAAAGTTTGCTCTTGTTGTTTTTTCAGTAATGAGATTTCTATTCTCGCCTGTGTCTAAAAAGGAGGTAGGGAAGTAAGTAATAACGCTTTTTCCTCTAGCAGATTTACTCAATGTAAAAGCATGATCTGTGTCTCCCTAATGTACATAATCTGCTTCCACAAGATCCTACAAGAGAATGAGTAAGAAGTGATTAAATCACAGCGAAATGGTTTCATTTACAATTAGCGCTCAGTGTCTTGAAACACAAACCTCCCACCCAAATATTTATCCCAAGATAAACATCTCCCCCACATGTTGCCGTGACCAGCTCCTGATGCCACAAAAGCATACATCTAAACACCCGTACCCAGAATATAAAAGTTTTCTATTGGGTCTGGATTCAAATCTAATTTTCTCCCAAAGGAAAAAAGAATTCATAAACTCAGTTATGCTGATCTCAGTGATGTCCAGAAATCTCTCTTTTCTACGAGTTCATAGAAAAATGTTAAAGGGAATAAAAGTGAAGCTCCACATTAGAGCAGAAAGCTTTAAGGTGAGAGAAGCCTGAATATTCTTTCAAATTAAGTGATAAACAGGTTTGTTCTAAGAGTCACATGATTCAAAGTCTCTAAGATGGGCAGATAACTGGGACACAGTCCACCAATTATGCTTGGCATTGGTAGGTAACTGAAGACTGGGTGCGGTTAGCTGGGAGGGGGAGAGAACTGAATGAGCAGAGCTGATAGGAATCAGAACCCACCTCTGGGCATGTGATCTGACCATCTACTATCAGACAGAGAGAGTGGACGTGAGGCCAGAACCGACCTTTGGCCTCAGGTCAAACCTTAGCCACATACAGGTTTCTGCCCCAGCTCCCTCTATTCCCCCACCAGTAAGAACCATGGTTAAATGAGAACCATTTGAGAGGTCCTCGACACAGGAAGAAGAGACAACAAAATCAAGACTGCATGACAATCTTTGGTGCTTAGGCCAGACTCCTGCAAGGAAGTCTCCTGGTACATTGGATCCTGCCACTTGCAGCCTTGGTGGAGTTCCACAGAGCATATTAGCTTCTGGCACTAAAGGCCACCCCAGTTTGGAAAGTAAGAGAGTATGGGGTTTCCTAAGCTAGAAGGCTTCTGAGTCTGATTTCCTTAAACCCCAGGGGCCCTGACGTCCTTCAAGCTGCAGATGTATAGAGTGACTGCCATGTATGTGGAGGTCTCACCTCTCATACTCACTGGCTGTAATCCCAGTGTTTGGGTCAACAGCTTTAGCATGTAACGACCATATGCTCAAATGACACTACTGGGATCACAGCCTTCTCGCACTGACTGGGCAGGTGGCAGCCATCCAGCCCAGATTGGTTTTCTTAAGGTACTGCCTTACCTCTGCAGAGGTGTCAAAACCCACCAAAACAGCAGTGTTCCATAGGCACCCAGAAGTCATGCATTCTGATCTTGAACTATCTCACCCCACCTACTGCAGACCTTGATCCTCACTCTTCTCTCTTTTCACCTCTTTTTTCTGATCTGTCATGTTACACCTTCAGTCATGCTCTCCAACATGGTACACAATCCAATTCTTCTTGGTCTCCACCACTGGCCCACCTCCCCGTCAGGTTCTCCTCTCTCCTTCTCAGCTTGGGGTTTCCGCCACTGATATTTCAGGATGCATCTCTCCCTCTCAATTCAGTCGCAGGATCTCACCTCCAGGATTAGAGCCCCCAGACTTGAACACTTACTGCTGATGGAAAGAAATGGGGGAGAAAGTGTTTCTGACTCCCCAGAGGCTTAACGTCATCATGTTCGACAACTGGGAATCCAATTAAGTGAACACAATATACTCTGTTTCACTGGGGTAAATGAAAGGCACATGTTAGTACATCTTAGAAGAATGAATGCATAGTATATATTTAAATTTAGTATAATTTTCAGTAACCCTTATGCGACTCTAATGGACTGGATACCATGTCCTGACACCACGTAGAAAAGAAGAAAGCAGGAGAAAAGTGTTCTCACTCACTTAGTAAGGAAGATAAGAAAGCAATAGCAAAATTAACAAGACAGTTTAAGGCAGACCAAAACCAAAATAAAACACAAAAACCAAATAAAAATTCCTCAGAAAAGGTTATTTGACCAAAGATGCTAATGAAGCCCTTGCTCTCTGAGAGAGCTAGTGGGAACTACACTTCAGAGGCAAAGCCAATGGAATAAATGCTTTCCCCGTGGAAAACAGAGACCTAAGAGTCCCTCAGATCTACAAACCACCAGCTAAATGGATGCAAATGTGTTTACAACCTTCCTTCTTTGAAGCTACAGTATTATGAAATGTTTACAGCATTAAGCCCCCCTTATAAAAATTCACTTTTGAAGAGGAAGTGAATTAAAGATGACCACTGCAGTTATATTACACAGGGTAAGTTACACAAGATCAAAGACTTGGGACACCCCCTGTGTAAAACCAAAGATTTTTTACAATTTTGAAAGAACTGTAAGACGACTAGCCTCCCAAGAATTTTCATTCTGGGAACCTTGTCTTCATCATTGAACTGTCTACGTTGTCCATGGCTTCATGGTTAGAGTCATATCACGTGACTGATCATCTTGCCCAGATGACACCAAAAATGCACAAAAAACAAGAGTTGGCTTACTACGGTATTCTTATTGCTGATTCTAATAAAACTTTACCTCCTCTTAAAAATCTGTCAATAGTTATTTCCCTAGACAAGTGGCTGATACTGGGTCAAATTAGCCAAGAGAATCATTCCTGTAAGCTTCTGACTTTCTATTTTCCTTCTCCAGGAATCATGGTGCATAAAGACAAACGAGGACTCAGCAAAGACAAAGGCAAGCAAAAACCCAATCCAACAGAGAAAGTGACAGCACTTGTCTATGGAGGCCAAATCTGTGAAAGGTTCATATTGCATGAACTTCAAATTCTTGTTTCTATTCCACCTAAGTCTTCTCAGAAAAAAAAATAGAGGAAGGAAGGGAAAAAATACCTAAAGGAAAGAAATTCTCATCTAGAAAATATACTTTCCAAACCATGAACATTCTTTCCATTTTCAATGTAAGGAATTACTGTTTTTCCAGGGAACTGAGAGAAAGCACAGAAGAAAGAGGAAGTCCCATAAACTCCTACAGGTGTTAAAATAGCGTCTCACCCACCTCTTTGTGATGGGGGGCGGTGATGTTAATTACTGCCTGGGAGGCTGAGCAATGTCCCCATAATGATAAAAATGCCAGCTAACGTGAGCACATACTCAGCGAGTCAGTGCATTCTCTCCACTTTCGGAGATAAAATTATAATCAGAGTGTTGCTTTGTCAGAGTAGAGCCAGAACAAGGATGGTTAGTTAGATAAAGGTCAATGACACCAATATTCACAATAAAACACTTCAGATAAGCAGAGCCCAAGTCAGTAATTCATCACATTTTCACCAGTCCCAAAGTACTCCTTTGGGAAACTCCTTTGGAATTTCATGTTTTGAAAAATCTCGCGTTTATAATAAACTTATTTTCCAATGTTTGAGATACACATAACGGGCAGACAACTTGTGCTACTGGCATGAGATCAGAAGTATTAATAGTTTCGTTTAATTCTAGGCGAAGACAAAGGAATGTGACACGGTAATTAAGCTGTATAAATTTATGGTAGAAACATGTAAGGTTTCCATTAGGGTTTTTTTAGAATATTGCCAATAAACCTTGGATTCCTTTTGCTGCTACCATGGAGCTCAAGGAATTCTGGAAGGGACACAGTCTTCGACTTCCTCAGCACCTCTCACATATGTGTCCACAGCACCACTGGCCACCTCAGGTCCTCCTCATCTCCCTCATGGGAGCTGAATTCCTTGTTCTCTAGTCTCCCCGACTCTGCTCTTGTCTCCTTCCTTGGGCCAGAGTGATCTGTCTGTAGCTTGAATCCCACTGTGTCCCTTTCCAGTCACCTTCAGGACTAACGTCCAAGTCTTCCCCCAGGCAAAGAGCAGCCCCAGACCCCTAGGCAGGTCTGGCCCCTGCCTGCTCTCCAGCGCCATCCCTCCACACACCCTGCCCTCTTTCAGAATCACCGCAGGTCCTCACATACCATGCCGCTCTGCTATATTTCCTTGGAACATCTTGCCCCACTTCGTCCACCCAGGGAATCCCTATATATCTTTTAGGTCTTAGCACCAAGAAAAAAAAACAAGTAGTTACCTCAGAAAAGAGGTCGGAGCAAATTTTTTTTACTTTATGCAACACATTAGCTGTGTAATTTAATATAAGGACCAAAGGTCACCCACTTAAAGAAATGTCACCTTCTTTCTCCCCACCAAGACAAAAATTACTTGGACGTTATTAATAACACACTTTTAATACAATATAAAACCTATTATACTGCATTACACTTGTGAGCTTGCAAATCTGTCTCTTCCTCTGAACTCTAGGTTCCTTGAGAGCAAGGACCATGACTGATTCATCTCTTCATTTTTTGAACCCAGCACAGTGCCTGGAACACAGTAGGTGCTCAATAGATGTTTCTGAATAAACCACTGGATGGTCTCAGGAAACCTGGACCGAGTCTTGTTGCTGCCCCTTACTATCCAGGAGACCATGGGCAACTCATGTAGGCTCTCTGGGTCCCGGTGTCTCCCCTACAAAACAAAGGTAGTAACGTCTGCCTTGTGAGCATCAAATGAGATGACCAGTCAGGAAGCCCCAAAGGTAAAACACAAACATTCCATTTCCTTGTTATTATGAAGGGTGCCGAGGAAGGACAGTAAGTAACTGAAATAAACAGTGGTGATAACTATGGCCGGGGGCAGGGCGGTGACACGGCAGGGAAAATACATGCCGAGTCCGGGTGAATCTGAAGGTGAAGGATGCAGGGGACACGTCCTGTTCATTCTACACTCAAACCTGACTCCCAGTCCAACTACCCCCCTCCTCTCCCTGCTCCCTCCCTCAGCCCAGCTGCTGCCCTCTCACGCTCCCACTGCTGCAGGGGCTCTAACTGGGCTTCCCGCTTCCACTCCTGCCCCCTCCAGTCTGTTCTCCACGTGGCAGCCAGAGAGATCTTTCATGAATGTAAAGCCGATCACATCCCTTCCTTGCTTAGAACCATTTAATAGTGTCCCGCTTTCCAGAGGACTGAACCCAGCCCATATCCCACAGATGCCAAGGTTCTGCACAGAACTGAGATCCCCAAGCCATCTCCACCCTGATTTTAGGCAATTCCCCTCGCTCACCACACTCCTACTGGACTGCCTGCTGTCAGTTCCCAGAACCTGCCATGCCAAGGTGTTTGTGGCCTCCAGCTGTTGTCTCTGCCCAAAGCACTCTTACCCTGGCTTCTCCGCCCGCTGGCTCCTCTTTCCCTAGGTCTTTTCTCAAATATCACCTCTTAAGAGGTCTTCTCTCACCACTGAAGTAGACCCTCTATTATTCCCTCATGCCATACACTGTTGGTTTCTTCTCTACCACTAATAACCCATCTGTACACTTTTGTATACTTACTGTCTTTCTCACTAGGTTACATATTTGATAAGAAGAAGGATTGTAGCTGTCATATCTACTATGTTATTCCCAACACCTAACAATGCCTGGTAGATGGTAGGTGCTCAATAAACATCTGATGGTTGGATGGATGGACAGATGGATGAACACATGAACGGATGGACAGACAGATGGATGGATGGATGGATGGATGGATGGTTGGATGGGGAGGCAGAGAAGGAAGTAAAGAAAGAGATGAGATCCAGGTCAGGAAGCAGGATTCTGTGCGATATAAAGGTCTGTTAGGTTGGCAGCCCTAGACATCCTAGCGATACCATGAAGACCTTCAGGATGTCTTGGATAGAGATCTGTAAAGGAGAGGAAGCCATGGAAACAGGAGGTGAGGGAGTCATAGGCAAAGTTTACCTTCTTCATACTTTTTTTCTCTGCTTGGGAATAATAAATATAAAGCACCTATAAGAGGACCTGACATGCAAGGCATTAGGTAAGTGCTTATTATAATAATAATTTATTAATAATAATTAATTATAATAATTTATTATTTCTAATATTATTATTCCAGCAATTATGAGTCCCAGAGGAGGCAGCTGACTCTGTGTACATTTGACTAGTAGAAGGTCACAGAACATTGAACAGCTCAGTCGACAAAAAAGCAGCTGAGGATGCTCAAGACCCTGCAGCCCCACAGCCAAGGCTGGTTACTGGAGGCTGGACTGTCCCCCTGCTTGGCCTGCCCTCCCTCCTGGCACCACCTGGCCAGCTGCCCCACTGGCACCCATGCCATCCTCTCCCACAGGCATGGCTAGGCAGCTCCCGAGGCTCCTCAGACATGAGGGGAAGCTGCTGCCAGCTCTTGAAGTGTGAGAACAGGGGACATCTTTCAGCTCTGACAGGCGGATTTCAAAGCCTGTTTCTAAAAATGGCTGTTAATAGGCTTTTCTTCACACCATCTCTCTCTGCACCTGCTTTATCAGGAGGCAACTGCATTGCTATTCACTGTCCTGTGACCAAAGTGATTTCACCAGTCAAAACAAATAATTATGGGCTAGAAGAGCCCAAAAATAAAAGATAAGGGAGGGTCTGACAGGAGGGCTGAGCTTTCTGTCAAATGGTTGGTGGACTGTCTTCAAGATCATGTTACTGCAGAGAAAAATAGAAATCCCAAGATGAAGGTGGGCATCATGAACATGTCCATTCATCAGAAATGGACACACAGGAGTGATAGCACAAGCTGGGTCAGCAGATGTTTAGGTTTGCAATATACATTGTTTAACATGAACACGTGGGCTTCCCTGGTGGTGCAGTGGTTAAGAATCCGCCTGCCAATGCAGGGGACACAGGTTCGAGCCCTGGTCAAGGAAGATCCTATGTGCCACGGAGCAACTAAGCCCGTGTGCCACAACTACTGAGACTGTGCTATGGAGCCCGTGAGCCACAACTATTGAAGCCCGCACTCCCAGAGCCCATGCTCTGCAACAAGAGAAGCCACTGCAATGAGAAGTCCACGCACTGCAATAAAGACTAGCCCCTGCTCGCCAAAACTAGAGAAAGCCCGCTTGCAGCAATGAAGACCCAACGCAGCCAAAACTTAAATAAATAAATAAACAAACAAACATGAACACGTCTCCTTTCTACAAGAGACTCAAAAGCACTCTGCTTAAGTCAATGGAGGCTGACTCAGGCACTCCTCATCTGTAAAATGGTGGTAACACGTTAGGATCTTTTTTTTTAATTGAAATACAGTTGATTTACAGTGCTATGCCAATCTCTGCTGTACAACAAAGTGACTCAGTTACACACATGCAGACATTCTCTTTTCAATATTCTTTTCCATTATGGTTTATCACAGGATATTGAATATATAGTTCCCTGTGCTATACAGTTGTTTGTTTATCCATCCTATACATAATAGTTTATATCTGCTAATCCCAAACTCCCAGTCCATCCCTCCCCCACACCCCCTTCCCCCTTGGCAACCACAAGTCTGTTCTCTCTGTCTGTGAGTCTGTTTCTGTTCTGTAGATAGGCTCATTTGTGCCATATTTTAGATTCCACATAAAAGTGATATCATATGGTATTTGTCTTTCTGTTTCTGACTTACTTCACTTAGTATGATAATCTCGAGTTGCATCCACATTGCTGCAAATGGCATTATTTCGTTCTTTTTTTATGGCTGAGTAGTATTCCACTATATATATGTACCACATCTTCTTTATCCATTCATCTGTCAATGAACATTTAGGTTGTTTCCATGTTTTGGTTATTGTGAATAGTGCTGCTATGAACATAGGGGTGCACGTATCTTTTTGTTTTGTTTTTTTCTTGCAGCACGCAGGCCTCTCACTATTGTGGCCTCTCCCGCTGCGGAGCACAGGCTCCGGACACGCAGGCTCAGCAGCCATGGCTCACGGGCCCAGCCGCTCCGTGGCATGCGGGATCCTCCCGGATTGGGGCACGAACCCACATCCCCCGCACTGGCAGGCGGACTCTCAACCACTGCGCCACCAGGGAAGCCCAAGCACATATCTTTTTGAATTATAGTTTTGTCTGGGTATATGCCCAGGAGTGGGATTGGTGGATCATAAAGGAATTCTATTTTTAGTTTTCTGAGGAACCTCCACACAGTTTTCCATAGTGGCTGGTCCAGTTTACATTCCCACCAACAGTGTAGGAGGGTTCCCTTTTCTCCACACCCTCTCCAGCATTTGTTATTTGTAGACTTTTTAATGATGGCCATTCTGACTGGTATGAGGTGGTACCTCAATGTATTTTTGTGTGTGTGTGTGTGTGTGGTATGTGGGCCTCTCACTGTTGTGGCCTCTCCCGTTGCGGAGCACAGGCTCTGGACGTGCGGGCTCAACAGCCACGGCTCACGGGCCTAGCCACTCCACGGCATGTGGGATCTTCCCGGACCAGGGCACGAACCTGTGCCCTCGGCATCGGCAGGCGGACTCTCAACCACTGCACCACCAGGGAAGACCCTCATTGTAGTTTTGATTTGCATTTCTCTAATAATTAGTGATGTTGAGCATCTTTTCATGTGCTTTTTAGCCATCTGTATGTCTTCTTTGGAGATATGTCTATTAACGTCTTCTGCCCATTTTTCTTTTTTTTTTCCCTGCCCATTTTTCCAATTGGGATGTTTGTTTTTTTGTTATTGAGTTGTAAGAGCTGTTTATATATTTTGGAGATCAAGCCCTTGTCTGTAGCATCACTTGCAAATATTTTCTCCCATTCCATAGTTTGTCTTTCCATTTTTTTATGGTTTCCTTTGATGTGCAAAGGCTTACCTAAGTTTGATTAGATCTCATTTGTTTATTTTTGGTTTTACTTCTATTGCCTTGGGATACTGACCTAAGAAAACATTGGTACAATTTATGTCAGAGAATGTTTTGCCTATGCTCTCTTCTAGGAGTTTTATGGCATCATGTCTCATGTTTAAGTCTTTAAGACATTTTGAGTTTATTTTTGTGCATGGTGTGAGGGTGTGTTGTAACTATTAATTTACATGCAGCTGTCCAACTTTCCCAGCACCACTTGCTAATGATACTGTCTTTTTCCTATTTTATATTCTTGCCTCCTTTGTAGAAGATGAATTGTCTGTAGGTGTATGGGTTCATTTCTGGGCTCCCTATTCTGTTCCATTGAACCAGATTGGAAGGGAAGAGGTAAAATTGTCACTATATGCAGATGACATGACACTATATATAGAAAATGCTAAGGACTCTACACAAAAACTACTAGATCTAGTAAATTAATTCAGCAAAGCAGCAGAATACAAGATTAACATTCAAAAGTTGATTGCATTTCTTTACACTAACAATGAAATATCAGAAAGGGAATGTAAAAAAAATACCTTTTAAAATAGCACCAAAAAAACCAAAATACCTAGGAATAAACCTGACCAAGGAGGTAAAAGACTTACATGCTGAGAACTGTAAAACATTAATAAAGGAAATTAAAGAAGATTGAAAGAAATGGTAAGACACCCCATGCTCTTGAATTATAAGAATATTGTTAAAATGGCAATACTACACAAAGCAATCTACAGATTTAATGTGATCCCTATCAAAATACCCATGACATTTTTCACAGAACTAGAACAAATAATCCAAAAATTTGTATGGAACCATAAAAGACCCAAAATTGTGAAAGAAATCCTGAGGGGGGGAAAAAAAAAAGCAGGAGGCATAACTCTCCCAGACTTCAGACAATACTACAAAGCTACAGTAATCAAAATAGTGTGGTATTGGTACAAAAACAGACATACAGATCAATGGATCTTATCTGCTCAAAGACAAAGGGCTGGACAAGATGACCTCTTCATAGTCTTTTGGGGAATGCTCATCCTGGGTTCTTATAGAGGAGAGATGCTCATTTAAAATATGCATATGCAATTATTTATTCATTACCCAAGGCAGAGTGTATGGAGGCTGGAGGACTATCTAAACTCCCTGCTAGGTGAGGTGGGCCCAGCCATGCCCTCTTTAGCTGGATTTGAAGCAACTTTTTTTTTTTTTTTTTTTTTTTTTTTTGCGGTACGTGGGCCTCTCACTGCTCCAGCCTCTCCCGTTGCAGAGCACAGGCTCCGGACGCACAGGCTCAGCGGCCATGGCTCACGGGCCCAGCCGCTCCGCGGCACATGGGATCTTCCCAGAACGGGGCATGAACCCGTGTCCCCTGCATCGGCAGGCGGACTCCCAACCACTGTGCCACCACGGAAGCCCTGAAGCAACTTTTTAACTTTAATGCTAAACTACCCTAGCAGACATTCTCTTGTCTTGCTGTCTTGCTATCATGATCTCACGAGACTGGGAGTGTTGTAGTGATGGTTGGTAGATACATAGATAGATAGACAGATAGATGGATGAGAAACAAAAAGACAAGTTAATGGATAAAAAGATCCAGCTACATTTGGATCAATGTTCCTTTTAAAAACTTTGGTTAGAATGTGCCAAAATGTTGGGGCAAAATCCTGAGATTCCTTTGGGGTATGACAGCAGCCACTCCCTTCAACACCAGCTTTAAATTCTGGAAGTACCAGGTTTTCAAATGGCACTCTGTTTCCTGCTGCTGAAGACATTTTAATTTCATTTTCTTTCAGACAAACGTCTAGATCATCCAGCTTAAGATCCATCAAGTACCCAGAAATTATTTGTAAAGTCTCTATTCAACCTGCCTCTTCCTGGATTCACTCCTCTCTTATCAAGTCTCTGCCAAAATCCGATGTATCCACAAGCATGGAAAATGAGTTTGGATCCCTCAGTCTTCCCCTCTCCTTCTGGACTGGATGCTCCAGAAGGGCAAGGACCAGGTCTAAACCCTATTAGGTCTGTGCCCTCTTCTGAGGCCCACATAGGGCTTCACACTATGTTAAGAATGGAGCAAAATTTTTAGAGTTGTGGATTCGTTGAGAATTAATTGAGCACTTACAAGGCGCTTACATACATTATTTCATTTAATCATTATAGCACCCTGTGAAGTGAGTATATTTTGTTATCATCCCCATTCACAGATGTGGAAACTGAGGCTTAGAGAAATGAAGTGCCCTTCCCAAAATCCAACATATAGTGGATGGCTGAGCTGGAACTGGAACCTTGAGCTTTTCTGACTCCAAATCCCTAGATCATAGCCAGCGTGCTCTGTTGCCTACTATCTGGTCACAGGCTGTGCCCTGGTGGTGGGGGGAGGGGGCGGGGGGGGGCACACACAGTTGATTCTAGCTGACAGCTTTCCTTCACCACCAGAATCCTTTAACCTGTTGCTAGTTACAGAGGTCTAAATCTAGGGTCTTAAGCAGCCTCAAGGATGAGAATAAGTCATCTGATCATAAAGGTGCTCTTCTTTAGATGAAGTGCACCTGGTACAGCATCAGGGCAGAAAACTCTCTTAAAGAAACAGGTTCCTAGGCTTCCCTGGTGGCACAGTGGTTAAGGGTCCACCTGCCGATGCAGGGGACACGGGTTCGTGCCCCGTTCTGGGAAGATCCCACATGCCGCGGAGCGGCTGGGCCCGTGAGCCATGACCGCTGGGCCTGCGCGTCCGGAGCCTGTGCTCCGCAACGGGAGAGGCCACAACAGTGAGAGGCCCGCATACCGCAAAAAAAAAGAAAGAAATGGGTTCCTGAAATTTTTATGACCAAAATAAAAGATTTCTCTTGGCTTTCAAAATCCTCCAAGCCCCATGGAGAGATCTAAGCATAATTATATTGTCACCATCTTTTTAGAAGAGATGGCAGATGGGGTTGTGTACTGTCAGCGTTCACCAGAGCGGTTTCTGATGTGTCCAGGAGGCAATGTGAAAGTAATTCACATCACTAACTTTTATTGAGAGTATACTATGAAGAAGGCATCGTGCGAGCCATGCAGTGCCTAAGAGGGGGTCCTGGCTCTGAAGATGACATCCAGATGGAGACAGACACATGCCTTGTAAGGATATACTGAAACCAAATGTAGAAAAGGGCCATGACTACACAAGCTACATGCCAGAGGAGCGCAGAGGGTGAACGAGCCACTTGCATGGGGCGTTATCAAGGAAGGCAGCATGGCAGAGGTGGCCCTGGAGAGCTGAGCCCTGAAGATTTTGATAAGTGAACCCAATGTGAATGGTACCCCCAGGAGTTGGGAAACACAAAACGAAGGAAAAGAACAAAATAAAAGGGCAAGTCACAGTCCTAGAGATCTATCATTAACTCTGCTTGTAGAATTAGAGGTTTTGTAAAATGATTTAGCTCTCTGAAAATGGGGCCCCTTACAAGGTATGGGCCTACTGCTCAACGCCTGCACATTCAACCACAAAAGGTGGCTGTTCTCAGAGAGAAAGCCATTCTCTCTCATGGTTTGACCTAGACGACTTCTCCTCCATCACCTTCATCTGCTGACTGCTCTTCCACAGAGTCAGTGATGACAGAACTGCCAGAGGGAAGAGTGTTTTCGCACCCCTCTCCCAAGCTCCCACAGCACCAGTACATGTTCTCCTCATCACACCACCCTTCTGAATGGAAACCGTCTGCTTACTAACTGGTCCCCACCTCCACCCCCCTCACACATAAGCTCCTGAAGGCAAAAGAAGTGTTGTATTCACCACTGAGGTTCCACTGCCTAAAATATATAATAGACACTCAGCCAATGTCTAATGAACAAATTTAATAAATCAACAAATGAGTCTTGGGAGAATTACACAAATTTAGAGGGCAAAGAGAAGGTATCCAGTGATCTTCAAAGTCCCCTCCGAGTCCCAGATTCTGATTCTAACAGAGCCAGCGGGTATGGTCATAGCCCATCAGAGGGCCACAGCAGGGACTGTCCCCCGTATAACTGGCAAGGCCCCAGAGCATCAGACTTTATATACCAGTGTAAGTGAGAGGGCACTTGCACACTGGAAGTGGCAGTACAGCAGAAGGGGTGAGGATGTGGGCCCTAAAACAAGATGGTCCAGGTTCAAGACCCAGCTCTGCCACTACGAACTGCTAGACCTCCAGCAAGTTAGCTAACCTAGCTAACCCCCTTGAACCTCAGAGTTCTCATCTGTAGTACAACAGTGTATGTCAAAGCATTGTGATATTGTATTAAATGAGTTAATGTGTAGAAACTGCTTAGAGCAATCCATGGCACATTGTATGTCCAAAAAGATGCTATAGCTCTTATTGCTATGACTTGGATTCCTTCCATAAGGCATTCTGCTACTGAAGGAAATTCAGTATGATATGAATCTAGGTTGGAATCCTCAACACCTCCTTCAGAAACCGGACAAAGTGGGGATGGGAACCGTCTACTGTGAATGGAGACCCAGCTCCACTGAAGTCATGAGGGAACATGACAACCTTTGTCTCATGGGGAAAGTCACTGAACAGATCAACAACTCAGAAGAGAGGCCACCTTGTGCAGACGCTGCCTCCCTCCTGCTCTTTTCTGAAAGAACAAGGCAAAACAAAACAAAGGAACAAACAGGGTCTGCCTTCTCCAGAGTTCCACACCACAGGGGAGTGTGTTGCGGGACCATTATGCTATGGGCTTCATGGAGATTACTACCAAACGACGATACAGAATCCAGACAAAATGCTTTAAAAAGAATAATATTCTCAAGTTGCTAATCATTCAACTCTATCCCCTATGGTCCCTCTAGCTTTTCATATCACCTTTAAAAGCAAAGCAGCTTTAATTTTCTCTTATTCAAGTTCCTCAAAAGCTGATGATCTTTCTACCCAAAAACCCTCTCCTCAAATGACTGAGTACTTTTTACTCTTTACTTTGTCCTTTGGGTAGGAACTGTTTTCACCAGGCTGCCAGGCAACCATCTGGGTACAGAATGAATGCATGCTTTTAACTGCTGACCCTGGCACCCCCAATCATGGGCTAGCCCTCAGATTTTCATCACACAGTCATAGAGCATCTTTTGTGCTCTGTGTCAGAGAGGCAGTGGGACACCACCCCAAGGATTTCCCAATGTATAATACTTTCTACACATCAAAGTGAAGATCTGGAAGCTGACTATAACCTCGTCTTTGCGAACAAAAGTGCCTCACACCGTTGACCCCTATGCAATGGCCACACGAATCAAAAGGCCTTCTCCCCTGCCCTTCACTATAAGACTGGCATTGGAAAGAAGAGAGTAGACGATAAAAGAAACCTTTGGTAGAAAGGACACAAATGCAAAGTAAAATAAAGCCGCAACCCCCAGAGCCTACAAAGGTCCAGGAGGACCAAGAGAAACTGGAAACAGAGGCTGGAGATGAGCCTGAAAAAGCGTCCACAGAAACTCCATATAGAGAGCCCAGATTTAGATTGACTTTGACACCATTTGGCCCGTCTGAACCAGACAACGTGAATTTCTGTGTGGGATTTGCCCTCCAGTGCTACTGGTTGCAGACTCTAGATACTGCTGTTTACCATTGTTTTTAGGACAGGCGGAAGGTTCCCATGTTGACATTTTATTACATGAATCTAAACACATTGCCTCTAGAAGATAAGAAAATATAGGCAAGCAAATCTTGAAATAAGACTATTTTAGAGGGATTTCCACAGGATCAGAGTGCCACCCTTGTGTTACAGATGGGTCAACTTCCAAAAGTTGATCTGTTATTTACTTGGCTCTAGAAACTCAATATCCAACAGAAACCGTAGCCTAAAACTGAAAAGACAATGGACCATTAAAGAAAATTATATAAAGAGGAAATAAATCTCCCATAATTCCACTGCCCTAACATGATAATTTTCACACATTTAGTTCCAAGTCTTTTTATAGAGCTACATCTTTCTACAGTAATGCTCATGGATATAGATTCCACTTAGTATTTTGCATTTTGAATTAAGCATTCATAAACATAAGCCAACATTTCTGAAATCTTCATAATGATCACACAAATGCTAATCTAACACATAATATACTTTTCTTTGGAGAACAATTTAACTGTTTATAACAACATGTTTATGAGAAAACACTTTCTGAGCATCAGTTTTGGGTTCTAGGAGTAGCAGATCTTCCTCCTGTGCTCCTGCATCCCATCCCACACTTCCTTGATTTCCTGACCCCGAGATATGAGGCAGCTCCTGTTATGATGTCTGAGTCCAGTTGGTCTGCTATAACAAAATACCATAGACTGGGTGGCTTACACAACAGAAATTTACTTCTCACGATTCTGGAGGCTGAAAGTCCAAGACCAAGGTATGGCCCATTCAGTTCCTGGTGAGAACCATCTTCCTGGCTTGCAGATGGCCATTTTTCTTACTCTACTTTCACATGGCAGAGAGGGAGAGGGTTAGTGTCCTTCTCTTTTTATAAGGACACTAATCCCATCATGAGGGCTCTACCTCCCAAAGACCCACCCCTCCAAAATACCATCACATTAGGGAGATAGAGCTTCAACATGTGAACAGGGGTGGGGGTCACTGAATCTATAACATGGTTTCCCATATCTTCAGCAGGGGTGCTGCAGCACGGGGGAATCAGAGAAGTTCAGAGCAGGGATGGTGGCTACCAAGGCTCAAAGTAGAGGGTGGGAGTTCTAGGAAGTTGGAGATGCTTACAGAAGCCGAGGTTTCCTATCTCTGGCCCACAGCCTGGACACCCCCCACCCTTTGTTTTTTTCTGTGAGCCTCAAGAATGTCTCCATCCATCTCTGCTTTCAAGGTACCACCTGTGTCTCCAGAATAGGGTCTCCTTTTCCCCAGGCTTGGCTGGTAAAACTGGAAATAACAAAGGGTGAACATCTGTGTTGTGCTTCTCCAGTCTTCACAGTAAGTGGGCCTCTGGGCACACAAAGGTCTGATGTGAGATTTATCCACATTCCAGATACAAGTGATCTTGGGCATATAAACCCCATAGAGGGGGATACCAGGGAAGGAAAAGCACCAGAGGAAAAGAAGGGGGGCTTTGGTGAAGGAGGAGGGGGAAGGGAAGGGATGAGAGGAAGAAGCCTCAGTAGACGTCTCTCTGAATGATTCACTCATCCAATGACTGTTTACTGGGTACCAAACTATGGACCAGGCACTGTTCTAAGTACCTTGGATACATCAATGAACAAATAAAACAAAAATCCCTGCCTAAATGGAGCTTACATTATAGTGGGGAAATGCAAATAATAACCAAGAGGTATGGTAAGTAGGAAAATTAAACAGTATGTTAGGAAGTATCAAATACTATGGAGGAAAAGTAGACCATGTTAAGTAGATCAAGAAGGTTGAAAGGGCTGTTTACAACTTCCCATGGGTGGTCTGATAGGTCTCACTGAGAAAGTGAGAAGCCTTGAAGAAGGTGAGAGAGTTAACCACATGGTTATGTAGGGGCTGTGTGCTCTACAAGAGGGAATGGCCAGTGCAAAGACTCCAGGTAGGAGCATGCTTGGAGTGTTTGAGGCCAGCATGTTTGGGCAGCACGTGAGGCTGAGGAGTAGCAAAAGATGAGGTCAGAGAGGGTCAAATCATGCAGGGCATGGTAAGAACTTTGACTCTGCAGGGTTTCGAGCAGAAGAGTGACGTGATCAAATTTCATTTTAAAAGGCTCACACTGGCTGTTGTGTGGAGAACAAACAAGAGGAACACAAGGAGACCAGCTAGGGGGACACTGCAGTCACTCAGCAGAGATATAGTGGTGCCTTAGGATCAGGGTGGGACCCGTGGTGAGAGCAGAGGGTGGATTCCAGTTCTAGTCTGAAGACAGAGCAACAGGACTATCCGGTGAACTGGACATGGGGTCTGAAAGAAAGAGAGTGGTTAAGGATGTGTGCAAGCCTCTCAAGGTGTGGTCAACAGACACAGAGAAGCAGATTGAAAGAAACAGGACTGCAAGTTGGAGAGCCACTGGAAGGCTCCTGCCTAATCTAGACACAAGATGATGAAGGAGTGAACAAGGCTGGTGGTAGAGGGGATGTAGAGAAACTGATGGATTTTAAAGGTTGGGATAAAATTGACAGTAAATCAAATTAAAATTTCAGATAAGCATTTTGTAGCAGTTTCCCCAACAGCCATTCTTTCTTACCTTAGTGGTACAGAATTTTTAAGTGGATATATGTGTGTGCCCAGCTAAAGATTACAATTCTGAGATTCTCTTGCAGCTAGGTATGGTGTATGACCAAGCTCTGGACAATTGGATGTGAATGGAAGTGATATTTGTAACATTCAAATTGTGTATTTTCCCTTCTGACTGGCTTCTGTATGAACTTATAGCAGAGCCTAGAAGCAACCATCTTGGACCACGAGATGTAAGATGCACACTGAGGGTGGCAGAGCAACACAGTCAAGCCACATACCAAACTGCGACTGCCTACCCAGACTTACTTCTGTGAAAAACACACTTCTATCTTGTTTAAGCCTCTGAGTCTGGGGTTTACTTTGTTAAAGTTGCCTAACCTTTAGCCTAACTAATGCAAGTTCTTTTAGCTGTTCCAAGCACAAAGCCCTAACACCAAGTGTTATCAATCCCATGAAGCCAGGACAGTATTTGACACGGAAGGATTTAATTCCAATCTGCCTCTGCTTGTTTGTTCTTAAAATATCTGAACAGTATTTGAGCTTCGATGCCCTGAGTCACTGCGCAAGAGGCTTAGGTCTAGAGCAAACTGCTGCTTATTGAAATAATGTTCACTTAATAATGCATTGTTTCTTTATCAATCAAGGAGGCCCAACCCAACATCACATCTGAAGCAGAGGTCTCAGGAAGACACATTATGTTATCGGCCTTTGGGACACAAAACAGCATCTGCAACAGACTTCTAATTCGGTGTACAACCCAGCCATCACCTCCTGATTGATCAGTGAGCCAAGTGTGTGATGACAGACTCCCCCCAACCCAAAGGAGGCAAGATCAAGTTCTAAACTGGCACCGAACAAAAACATACTTTAGTCAAAGGCAAATCCCAGCTGTGTGGGAGTCTAATAAATTACCACTGCATATAGAAGGATTGAGCTAAAACCTGCATGGCCTCAGATGTGCAGCCAGCACTGTAGCGCAGGTCCCCAGGCCTTTACATGTTCACTAATCTAGATGCATCTAGTCCACATGGGAAGGCGGTCACCACGCCTTGCAGTTTAAGAAGGTCCTGCTGCATGAAATGCGCTGGTCCATAATCACAGCGACTGGACCAAGCACCCTTCATTCATTCTTTCCCTGACCATCAAGCTCAAGAGATCAAAAAACTGCAAAGAAGTAGGTGAAGAGTCAGTGGAAGTTTCTGGCAAAAAATCATTGTTGGCATGTGGATCAGAGGAGGTTGACCCACTCTGGGAAATACAATGCCCCCCTGCAGTGAAATGCCCTGAAGTCCCGGATGATTAAGGTCAAGTAGGTGTATTTCCTCCCAATAGGCTACTTGTAGACATTTCTCTAGGCAACAAGAGCATGAGGCTAACTGTAAAGCAGTGACATTAAGATTCATAAAATTGAGAGGAAAGGGGTTAGGACTCGATTGAGATCATTCAAAGAGCAAATATTTATTGAGCATCTCAAGTCAGGCATAGAGGATATTGTGTGACAAGACAGTCTCTGTCCTCAGGGTGCTCAGGACCTAGTGTGGAAGACACATCAACCAGCCATGACAACAGGGTGCTCAGTGCCGAAAGGAAAGAAACATGGAGTGAGAAGACAAATGGGAGGGGACTGAAGTCTAGTTTGTGGAGTGGGAATAGAACATCCCTTCCCAAAAGAGGCCAGAGATAAGCTGGGGCCAGCAACGTTTTGATGGCTCACTTGCTCCTACATGAATAGGATAGGGATGATTCGTCCCATGAAGATACCCTATAAAATGGGGTTGATAATTGCCTGTTTAATGTAAGTAAAATATGTCTGATGTCTTGTAATATGTAATCAAAGATTTACTCTGTTGCCACAATCTACATGGATAACAGAAGAGGTCATTATGTAAATTTTAGAAGAAAGGCACAATATTAGTTTTTTTGTTTTTTTTAAAAAAGGGAAGTTGAAATTGATGTATTGCTGAATTTGCATCAATCAGAAAATCTAGACTCCTGTAGGGAACTTGGAATCATCCAGTTCCAGTTCTGTCATCGTTCTGAATGTGCCTGAATCAGTCAAAGCAGATGTGAATGAGAATTGTCATTGTGATTCAGTGGACTGAAAATCTGGAGGTGGGCTTCCTCTGCCTACTTCTGCAACAAATGACAATCTCTGTGGCATCACTTGACTTTCTCAGCCTGTCTCTCTACCTCTGAAAATGAGATGCTGGATGAGAATAACGGTTTTCAAAAACTTTTTTTTAAAATGACTATCCACAGCAAAAACTGGCATTTCACATGGTGACTTGGTATAATACTTATCTTTATTAAGTTTAATACATTTACTATTTTTTCATTCTATTCTAACCCATTTCTTTAACATAAAAATGCTGGTTAGACCCAAGCTAATGTCACGTCCAACAATTCCAGACTAGGTCATATCTAACGGAGCCCCCAACCCTGATTCTGGAACTTGTCAACACGATCATCTAATACTTAGTGCCGTACAGTTTTCAAAATGATTTCACCCCTGTGATCCTCATAGCAGTGGTGTGACATGGGCAGAGAGGCTAATGAGATTCAGCACAGATCGCACGGCGAGATTATGGCAGAGCAGGGACCAGACCCTGACTGCACAACAGCAGTGATGCTTGGCCTGTTCAGTAGCTCTTCTCTCAGAGAATTCCATCTCCTGACGACCCTCTGCCCTCAAGTTTCAACTTAAATGCCTCTCCTGATCTGTCAACAGCAGGAGGCAAACCCAGAGAACATGTTCGAAGAATGTAATGTTAGCTTTCATGTTCATGCCCTTGTTACACCTTTCAGGAACTACCCAGTGCCTGCCACAAATGCATGAAACTCAGTCCCTGCCCTGGAGGAGCTCGGAGTCTAGCAGAAAAAAATGCACCCACAGACCCACGCACTAAGTACTGGTCCCTTTCAAAGCTGCCCTTCTCTTGTTTTCTCAGTGATAACCTCAGTTGTTCTGTTTAACTCAGCAAGTCTCCCCATCTGGCTGATGGAAAGTGCCAAGTGCCAAGCCTTCCCTGGAGACTCTCTGAGTGCTGGAGGTCAGCAGGACAGCAAGAGGGTGGCACCTCAGTGGGAAGTGAGGGGCGGCTCCTAGGCAGTGCTGCTCCCTCCATTGTCTCCCCTCCCTCCCCAAGGGCGAATGCGGGAGGCCAACAGCCTCTCTCAGCATCACTCCAGATACCCTCCTCACCCCAGACCAGCATCAGCTGACTTCAGGGATATACAAAAAAATCTTTAACATCATGAAAAGTTCAGGCCCCTAGATTTATGGATAATGTCCCATTTATATTATTTAGGAGGAAAAAAATTACATCAAGAACAAGGGCAAGGGGCAAGAGTGCTTTCAGGGAACCATAAACTTAGGGCTAAAAAAAAAAAGAGTCATTCAAGTCCTTCTTTTATTTTTTTTAACTATTCATAAAGCATTAAGTGCTAACTGTAATATGCCAGTATTTCTAAAGCAATGATTGTTCAAACAATCACAGTCAGTAGTGGGAATTTATTATTTTGCTTTCCAGCATCTATCCCTCCTCCCTCTGATGACAATACACAGATTTACTGGGGGGCAGGGTGGGGAGCCATATCCCCTTTATTCTAAGCCAGTTGGTATGGGTGCCCCTAACCTAAACTCTCTCTTTAAATCCCGGGGTGAGCCCTGACTTACTTAAGTTATGGTGACCGGTTTGGGGATGGAAGGGAATCCAATCAGAGTCCATGAGACAGAAAGACTCTTTTTCTGAGGCTCCAGAGAAAGTGTCCTTTCTCTTCCACAGGAGCTACCAGAAGAAAATGTCTTTCTGTCCCTGGATGGTGTGGTATGAAAAAAGGAGATGGGGGACTGTGGCAGAATCCGGGTGAAAGACTCTACTGGATGGAGTCTGAGGATGCAGCTGACCTTGCAAAAGCAGAGCAGAGACCCAGAGAGAAACTGCATCCTTAGGGATGCCATCTGGACTGCTGGGTCAAACCCTTCCTTCCTCGAGATATTTAGCTAAAGAAATCTCTTATTTGCTACGCCAGTTTGAGCTGAGTTTTCTAACACTTGCTACCAAAGTAAATTTAAATTCATAAAACACCTTACCTAGCCCAAAGTAGTAATATACAAAGGATTTAGGGTTTCTCTGGGGGGAAGTAGGGATTGTAGTGTGATAGATGGAGGATGAGAGAAAATTTTCTTTCTTAGCTTCTATTAATCCTGCAGGAAATAATCACTATACTTAGTATCTATATAATTGTTCCTATTTCTCAAAAACACCTTTTTCACAAGTACTTCCTCACTTCAATTTCACAATCCTGACTCAAAGAAATTATTCAAACTTTTAGTTTGTAGTAATTACTTATTTACCAAGCACTTTATATAGTTTAAAATTTGATTTCAAGTTCAGTAATTCATTTGATTGTCACAATAACAGAATGTGGTAGGAATGGTGGGTCTGTCATAATATCCACTTTAAGCAGGAGAAAGTTGAACCTCAGAGAAATTAAATGAGATGCCCAAGTTAACTCAAGGAGGTGTTGGGAGACAGGCCTCAAATCCAGGTCTCTTGGTTTTAACACCAATGATACTAAACTCTACTCCCAGAAGCAAGTGTGTGTGCTCCTAAACACTGGGTTAGCAGTGGGCTGAACCTGACCCAAGCACCAGAGATTCAGACCCAAATTCCAGTGGCAGAGGCAGAACTAACTAGCTGGTGAACTTGGGCAAGTTCCCTTTGTCTTGTTTTCTCATTTGTAAAAGGAGAGGTTTGAATTAGGATCTGTGATGCCCTTTCAAGGTCTAAATGTTCCATAATTCTAGGCTTTCTTGCCCTCGCTCAAATTAAAAATCTTTCCTTCAGAATAATTATAACCTCAGCTGACATTTGTTCTCACTGGATGTCAGGTACTGTGCTAAGAACGCTACCTCCATTTTCTCTTTAAATCTCACAACACTCCCCGAGACAACTGCTTCGCTCTTACAGACAGGTAAACTTGGACCACAGAGGTTAAATGAACTGCCCAAGATCAACAGAATCAGCAAGCATCAAGGAGAGATCTGACGTCAAGTCAGACTGGCCATGAGGACCTTAACCCAGTCTATATTTTGTTCTTACAAAAGAAATTAGGCTTCCTGCATTACTAATTACCTCTTTCCACGCAGAAGAGGTGTGGTAAAAAAGCCAAACCGAGTTACATACACCAAGCCTCCCCAAGGCAAAAATGTAAAGCCGCTGGAAGGGCCTCTGGAAGGATCCTCTCCGGGGCCCAGGGGGCGGGGCGCCCATCCAGCGGGCCGCAGAATAGTGGCTTGGGTCGTCCTACCCTTCCGGACCTTTACCTTGTTGAGATGCGGGTTCCTGGTGACATCGTATCCGCGCTTCTTCAGGGGCACCGGGCGCGCCGGGCCGGCCTTGGAGTGGCAGCCTCGGGCGGGCGCGGGGGGCACCCAGTGCCGGACAGCGCTGCAGGCCCGGCCGGGTAGGAGAGCCAGCCGCGCGCCCGTGCCCAGCGCGGCGCCCATGGCCCTTGCGCAGACCTGGCACGGGGAGACACCAAGGTCAGGGGCGCCTTCCGGCCAGCCAGGACCCACGCGCGCCGCGGGGCACCGAGCCAGTGCCAGGGACGCGTGCTCCGGGAGAGGGCAGGGGTCCCGCAGGGTTTAAGGCGCCAGCCCCCCGTCCCTCCCGCGCGGCCACCTGCGCGGCTCTCTCTGCTCGCTTGCGGTGCACAGGCCTCGCCAAACCCCCGGCAAAGCGAAAGCAAGCTCAGGAAGCCGATCCGGTGGGGGCCAGAGCCCGCGCCCCCCACGCCCCCATCCATGAAGAGGAAAAGAGGCGACTGCGCGCGGAGGGGTCCCCGAACCTCCAACCCCGCTCGGTGGCTCGCCTAGGTCCCCTGCTTCCCCAGCCCACCTGTGCTGCGCCCGGAGCTGATGTCTACGCGGCGGGGCTGCGGAGCAGGCGGGGCGAGACGCTGCGGGGCCGTTATACCTCTCCTACCAATGGTTGGACCGCGCCGGCGGCCGCGAGAGCGCGAGTCTGGTGCGTTCTGGAAAGAGCGGTCCAGAAACCTTTGTTCGCAGTGCGGGGCCTCCCCTGAAGGCGCGCGAGGAGCGCCTCACAGCCGTGCGCACGTGCCTCCCCGGTGACAAAATGAAGCGTAGGATACTCCCTGAGCCTGTCCGTCTTAAGCCGTACGCACAGAGGGGGCTTAGCATTTAGGGATCAACGTATCCTCTTACAGTCCCACCATTTGGAGAAGGCCCTGCCTTCTGGATAATGAGTAGAAACCCTCAGGCACCCAGCGCTGTGTTGTGTTGCGTTGTGCTGTCGAGTACAACAGCCATTAGCCACACGTGGCTCCATACCTTTAAACAAATTACTTTGAATGGAATAGTATTTAAACTCTAGTTCCTCAGTCACACTAGCCACATATCACGTGCTCAAGAGCCACTTGCACATAGTAGCTTTGGGACTGGATAGCGCAAGTATGGAACATTTCCATCTTTGAGAAAGTTCTATCAGACACTGCTGATATAGGGTCCCCAGTTACTAAGCAGGCTCCTGGGGACCCCACGGAGCCTGACATGTATTGTCGGGACCAGGCAAGAACCTTGGAGTCCATCTAGCCCTGAATTTAATTCTACCCTTTTTCCACACAGTAGCCAGGAAATTCCTTTTAACACGGACATTTCATTGTGTGTGGAATAAAATCCAGACTCTTTTTGGTGCCCACAGGTTATCCTGTAGTCTGGCTGCTGCCAATTTCTTCAGGCTCATCCCACTCCAGTCTCCCTCTCACTGAGCTCTGGCCACACTTGCTCCTTCCTGTGTTTCCACCCCATCCAAATCCCTCTCACCTCAGGGCCTTTGCACTTGCTATTGCCTCTGTTTGGAATGCTCATGCTCTCAAGTCTCCACTAAGTTGTCAACTCGAAGGCCCCTCCTCCACTCCATCCAATGTCAGCCTCCACTAGGGACTAAGTAGTGAAGGATTTTTTTCCATTCTTAAAACTTAACACAGCCAGGAGTTAGCTCATTTTTCTAATTGTTTATAGTCTGTCTTCCCCTAGAATGTAAGCTTCATGAGGAAAGGCTCTTTGCCTATAAAGCTGTATCCTCACTTCTAGCTCGGTGCCTGGTACATAGTTGCACAATAAATAGTAGTTGGGTGAAGGAACGGAAGTGACAGCCACTTTCATAAGGATTGTGAACCCTCCGACTGCTGGACAAATGACATGGTCCTCTAATCATTCCCCTTCAAACCTCCCGTGCAAGCAGCCTTCAGAATGTGCACTCTGGCTTTGTTCTAAGTACAAAGCAGGTATTGTGGCACTCGGGAATGCCCCTGCCTGGATTCAGGATTCTCTCCTCTCCCTCAGAAACAATCATCTCCTCCTTCACTCTCTCCCCTTTCCAGTCCAATCTCCAATATGCAGCTCAATTATCTATATAAAACATTACTTTCCATAACAGAATTGAAATTACCTGGTGGGGGGATGGGATGGGGACCAAGATACAGATTTCCAGGCCCCTGCCACAAAGATTCCAGTTCAGTAGGGTTTAAATGCCTGAAGTCGGGTTTACTCTTGGGCCGTACACTTATATAAACACATACATGATCCTTTTTTTTTCTTAAACCAGTTTGAGTCAGATTTTTGGTTGCTTACAACCAAGAGTATTACTGATACTTTTCCTCTCAACACTGTTTTTATATCTGCCAAACTTCCCACCAGTCGACAAACATCTTGCGGGTAGACTCTGTGTGTGTGTGTGTGTGTGTGTATGTGCCTGTGTGTATGTAGGTGTGTGCTTCCATCTTTGGTACCTGACACATAACAAATCGTCCAGAACTTTTGAATAGTCTGCCTATCCTTGACACAATGACCGTTGTCTCACCTGGAGCATATTTAATAGGTAACCTCAGTCATTTGAAACTTAACTAGAAACCAGGATGTAATCAAAGGTTCCCAGATAAGCCAATATAATTTTTATACAATCTATTCACTAGAGCGCATACAACTTACGTCTAAGATTCTCTCACCTGTGGCCTATTTTCTCTTAACCCAGATGTAAATCTAACAATATTGTTTTTCTTTCGCATGTGTTTGATCTTTGGCCAAGTTAAGGAAAGGTGCTAAAGGCAGGTTCACCAGGTGGGACAGCAGAAGGCAGTGACAAGAGGAGAGGGCTGCTCTGTTCTATAGACCCAGGTTCTTTCTCCAGGGTGTTGGTCTTCTCTCCACGGAAGCACGAATACCACCACAACAGCATCCCAGCCAGTGGAAAGGGAGAAGAGGAAGTGGAGGGCACTCCTTTAGGGAAATGATGCGGAAGTGGCACATGTTACACCTACTCACGTTCTGCTGGTGAAACCTGTCACACAGTCACAGCAGCTACAAGGAAGCCTGGAAATATTTTCTCTAGCAGGAAAGGCATATATACCCTCTGCTAAAGCTCAGTAGGGGAGTCTACTACTAAAAGGAGGAAGGGGAGAATGATTCCTGGGGACTAGTAACTACCAGTCTGGATATAATACTCATTTTATATGAAAGTGCTTGGCGTGGAGTGGATGCTCAGAAACTGTTAACTATTATTATTGGCACGTGTAGTTTCCATCTCCGGTTTCCTAGCACATTCCTGACTTTTAGACCTCAACATAGGATTACAGAGGCCAGGTTTAGAGCCACGGAACTATTTCAGAACTTCTTCAGCTCCATACTACTCTGACTTCCTTAGCAAGCCAGCCCTGTGGTCTGGTCCAGCACTAGATAGAACTGATGAGTCTCCATAATTTGTCTTGGTCTCACTGCCTTCACATCCCATGTACTGACTTCTGCTATGGTTGTAATGCTGCTTCCTGGAGTGGCAGGAAAGGAATCCTATTCCCATCCTCCCCGGCCAGAGTTCCCATATTCCCCTTGCATTTAGTACCTTTGCTCTTTCATTCTGATTGCAGAGATTTGCACATGTATCTACTACTAGATTGAGTTCCTTGAGGACCGGAACCACCATCTACAATTCTTTGCATCTCCACTACCTGGGACAGTACCTGGCACCAAGAATGCCCTTAGTTTGTTGCACTAAATAAAACTGGTATGAATCAAATTTGTGCACACCCTTCTAAGAAGTGGACTTGTTGAAACCAAATTTGGTACATTGGTAAAAGGGCAGGAAAGCAGCTTCAAATTAGGGTTTTAGTTCAGCTGACTGCCTTGAAACAAGACCACTTGTCTCTTGTAAGGAGATTTTAATGAGCCTCCCTATGCGTTTTTAAAAATGGAGGTGCATTAAAATAATTATTTTCCAGCTAATCCCATTGCTTCACAAATGTATAATATTCTACGCAACATGTTATGAATGTGGTGAACTCTTTAATTCACATTGCTGCTAGGAATATTTGGAGACACTTCAACTCTGTTGTCTACACAGAAAGAGGACGGTGAGGAACATTTATTTCCCCCTTGTCCTCATACTCGCCACTCCGCATACATGCCCTGCATTCTGGGTCTTTGCTCAAGCAGTTTCTTCTGCTCCCAACACCTGCCAGTTGAAGCCCTGCCCTTCAGCTTCACTCAAACACCACATCCTCCGGCAAGTCTTCTCAGATTCCTCAACCTGCAGCAGCTCGCCTCTCTCCCACGTGCTCCCCAAACTTTATCTGTACCTCTCCTCTTGCACTTTTATAGTCCGTCTCACTGGAAAGTGATTTATTTATGTGCCCTTTTTCTCTGAGCCTCAAAGGAGGCTTACAGAAGTAAAAGCAACAGCTTTTCATTCAGATAGTCCTGACTTCACCAGTGACCAGCTTGTGTGACCTTGGGCATTTTATGTGACCTCTTTAAACCATATCATTTTCCTGGATTAAAAACTGGTATTCTGGGCTTCCCTGGTGGTGCAGTGGTTGAGAATCTGCCTGCTAATGCAGGAGACACGGGTTCGAGCCCTGGTCTGGGAGGATCCCACATGCCGCGGAGCAGCTAGGCCCGTGAGCCACAACTACTGAGCCTGCGCGTCTGGAGCCTGTGCTCTGCAACGGGAGAGGCCGCGATAGTGAGAGGCCCGTGCACCGCGATGAAGAGTGGCCCCCGCTTGCCACAACTAGAGAAAGCCCTCGCACAGAAGCGAAGACCCAACACAGCAAAAATAAATAAATTAATTAATAAACTCCTATCCCCAACATCTTAAAAAAAAAGATATGTCACAGAAACACTGTTTAAAAAAAAAACTGGTATTCTAATATTATTTTCCACATTGGTTTTTGGTGGAGCAATGCACTCATCTGTTTTTTTTACAGCTCATTGTAATGCACTTACCACATGCCAGGCAGGGTTCTAGGAGTTTATAAACATTAACTCACTTAATAGTTAATAGTTAATAGTTAATAATATGAGTAATACTCTTTTTGTGTTTCTATGAAATACTGAGCTGGTGAGTAAGCTATCTCCCTCGGCTCCGGATCTGCCTTTCTACACGCTGGTTTATGGCTGGAGTTGGTACTCTGCAAACCAGTTCTTTGGGAGCAGCGGGTTTTCTATTAATTCCTGTCAATAGGGGGCAGTAGGGGGAGACTGAGGCTGGAGAGGGGAGATGTCCTCCTTTCTGTTTGCTTGCCATTATTTCCTTTCAGTATCCCCTCCAGCCACAGCCTTTCACCCACCATCAACCATTGGTCCCAGCCTCTTCCACGCTCTAGAACCAGCCTCACCAGGCTACTGAAAACTCAGCAGTGGGTCACTTCCTCCATGTGTCCAGCTTCTGATGGTCCCAGCCTCTTCCCTTTTCTCCAGCCTTAGTCTCTGTGGTTGCCCCCTCCCTCTCATTCAGCCCTCTAACACCTGTGAAACCAGTTCTTTCTATTAAATTCTTTCTGTTGAGCTACACCTACTACCGTTTTCTTGACTGGTACAATTATTATCTCCATTTTACAGATAAGGACATAAGACCTGGAGAGGTCAAATAACTCACTGAAGTGGGCCAGGATTTAAACCCAGATTCCAGAGGCCATGGTGATGACCGGGACACGAAGGGCTTACATTTGGGAAATGCTTAGCCTGGCCTGGTGTGGGCAAACACTAAATGGACAGTGATCATCTGACCTCCAATCATCATCCTCGTCGTTACTCTCACCGTTGCATCCTACATGACAACTAGCACAGGGTGGGAATGATAAATGCCCATGGAACTGAATTTGATACACCTGAATAGGGAAGGACAACGTGGCATAGAGGGACCACAGAGCCTCTGCATCTGATCCCTCTGACTCCCTCCTTTGGAGCTGTTTCCAGGGTAACTGATTCTCCTTCTCTTATCTCTCTCTCCACCTCCCTGCCACCCTCCCCTTGTCCCTTAAGTGGGAATAAACAGTCCTCTGACCTTCTGAAAAAGTCACAAGGAGAAATGAAAGAGTAATTTTGTTGGGTAGCAGAAGAAAACATGTTTCTTATTTTTCTATTGCATTGCATTCTATTTCTCTATTCCTCTGTTGCAGTGCCATAATTTTGTGATAGCTAATTTTAACAAGAGAAGAATATCTTTGAACTAACCACATTTCTAATAGAGGTGGCTGCCAGATCCAGTTACGGCTGCATACTGTTATCACAAAACAATTTGAAATCATTATTTATAAACTCATTCAGCCTTCTGTTCAAGCAATTGTTGTACCAAACATAATTGCTTCCAGATAGAAGGATATAACATACTGCATTTTTTTCTCATCCGACTCCTTGCCTGATTCTCATCTAGTTTTGCACTAATCCTGAACAGGCTCGCTTCCCTTCCTGGCCTGACCTACAGGCCAGTCTTTATTTTCATGGGTGGTTTCGGCACAAACAATTTATAATCCATTTCATACATGCCCCCGCTTCCGTCCCGCAGCAAGAATGCCAAGAGGAAAATGTTCTTGATCAGGGTGACCAGGGAGAGAACGAATAACCAGCAATTCTTGTGTATTCTCTAGGCCTTTGGGTTTCCCAGAGGTTGTTTTTAAAAATCTATTTTCTGCCCCTCTTGAAACACTCTATTCAATCACTCAGTCCTCTGACAGCCACCAGGCCATCCTTCCCTTCTGCTCCCAGCCCCTCGACCTCACACAAAAGTTAGACAAAGATGCAAGAGGGAGGAGATATGGGAATATATGTATATGTATAGCTGATTCACTTTGTTATAAAGCAGACACTAACACACCATTGTAAAGCAATTATACTCCAATAAAGATATTTTTTTTAAAAGTTAGACAAAAAGGCATCTGTTTGAAAAAGGCAAGATGTGGAAACAGAAATTCATGGCAGCAGCTGCTAGGCTAAGCAGCTGATAAAGGGGAACAAATTTGTGCCCTGGGTGTTTGTTCGGAGGTCAGGGCGGTGGCTCAGCGGGGTGAGGGGCGGGCTCTTTGTCCGCGGTGTGATTCGCCCATCTGGCCCATTCAGCATCCCCTGCACCCGCTGACCCCCGATTCACCAGCTCAGCTCCTTCCCATCTTCGGCTCTGAGCTTGTTAAACTGTAATGAGCATAGTCTCCTGCTTCCTCCTTGACTTTGCAACAGTCCGGACATACTTCCATAATGGGGAGGGAAATGGTTTTCCCTGTTGACAGTCTTATTTCTCAGCGGGACAAAAATCGTCAGCTTTCTGGAGGAATCTTAAGGATCTCACTAGAGTTTGGGTTATTTTTGCTTTCAGTGTTTTTCAAGTATGTTTTCTTTATGTATATAATTAGTGAGATTGACAAGCCTAGTCAATTCCTAGTGAACAGTGACAAGGTTCTCTTCAGCTCCTTATCGCTTCAGTTGGCTTTTGTTTTCCCTTCTCACAAGATTTAACCACTCTACCCCTCCCCTCAGCTCTTACTCAGCCTTAAATCCCCCTGCCGAATTGACTGAGCCTTTCCCCGAAGAGATGTGATTTGTTTCCTTTGTGGATTCACAGGTTAGAGCTTCAACTTGTATGGTTTATTATTGCTCTGGATGTTATCTGTGTCATCGGGCAGCCCACAGAGCAAGCATTCACTGGGCTGTGAAACCAAATGTGGATTCTGACCAAAAGGTCAGTGTTTCTCCCTCCAGGTCATACCAATTATTCCCCGCAGGCCACTCATTATCAGGAAAATGCGTGCTTCTCAGAGCAGGCGGATTTAGTTCTCCTCAGCTTGAATTTGGGGCTTGGTTTCAAATCTAAAAGACTGGCTTACAAAGGGTACAAGTGGAGACTGATCCAGCAGCATCCAAGTGATATGGACGGGAGAGACAGCTTTTTGCTTTTCAGGTATCAGAATTAGCTCCACTTCGTTTTATGTTTTTGCAGGCTTGACCCTGTTGTTTCAAAGCAGGTTTTGAGATTTGAGCTCCATCAACATGTTATTTAACACTTTAATTTGCACAGCAAAATAAGGGATAGAAACCATGGTCACCATTTCAGGCTGTTGTCTCAGATTTTTGCCAATATAAATTTCAACTTCTTTGTATAGTAGCTGAAAGCTTTCTCTTTGGAGGCAGATACGTCTGGGTTTGGATACTCGCTAGCTGTGTGATCTTGGGAGATTTACTAGATCTTTCTGAACCTCAATTTTCTTATCTATAAAATGAGGCTGATAGTAACAGTATTTAACTCATAAAATGGTTGTGAGGATTAAATACCTGGTACCCAGTAAATCTGCAATAAATAGTAATTATTGCTATTTCAATGCTTCCTCCGTATTCCCACAGAACAATTCTGGGTATATCATAATTGCTAAATAAACATTGGTTAAATTGCACTTGACTCAATTTTCAAAGATCCAGCTTTCAAAGAATCAATGTGAAATATTGGTATATCTCCAAGGTGGGTAATACCCAGAGTAGAGGCTGAATGTTCAGTGAGCTTTAGCTGTATTTTAATTATCATAGAAAATACATACACGTGCACACACACACACACACACACACACACAGTATAAACCTTTTAGATACCATTTAAATGGATGTTGAATGTCCCCTGGGCTCCCCCATCTCACGTTGCAGGTAAGGTCACCTGCACCACTAGCCTTTAGTTTGCTAGATCTATGTCCCTCCACCTATCAAATGCCAAGGCCTCAGCTCACTCCAACTTTGTGCATATCTAGGATTCTGCCCAGCGGAGAGGCAGGTTTTATCATCTGAATTACCCCCGTGGCTCTGCTGCTTCCCTTCTGCTCACTGGGCTGTGGCCATCTGTTCCAGTCCCCAGCACTGCTGCAACTCTGCTCAGATCTCTGACGAGTGACACTGACCACTGCAACTTCTGAAGCTGCTTTCTTGGCTGGTACTGCGTGAAACTCTGCTATTTCTACCTGTCTCTGCATTTCTGTGGTTCCCCACTTTTTCTCTTCTGCTGGAGAGTCTTCTAGAGTCTAGCTCTCTTGGTGGTGGCAGGGGAAGGTTGAGATGAAGGTCTAGGACTCCTCTCAACACGATTCTTTCAGATTTACCACCCCCTTGGAAGAGTGCAGATCCCTGGACCTCGACAGATTTGGTCATTACATCTCTCCCCTTCTCAGAGTGCACAGATGGTCCTGGGGGGAGATGGGACAAAGTGGATTCCAGGACAACCTCATATGCACTCTGAACCTCTGCTTCCTCCTGGCCAGCCTATCCTGGAAACTGTTTAAGTTTTTCTGGAGGAAAGGCATTTTCCCTATCTATATTCAAGCTTCGGTAGGTCCACCTGGTTTAATACACACATATATCAATCAGTTGTAATCAGGCTCAAGTTTTTCTTCATGAGACTCCAAGGCCACATGCAAATCAGCAATGTGCCCAGACAGTGATTTAAATGTCTCAAGCATCCTGTCACATTTAAGACATTTGTCTGCCTGGAGCATACAGAGGACTGACCTCCAATAGGAGCTGTGTAAATTCAACAGAACTGCCTCCAAATCCAAGCTCTCACCCAGTCGAGATGCCCTGCCACATGTCCTTAAAAATATTTGATTTAACAAGATGTGTGACAGAAATGAAGGGAGGAATTGGAATTTCTTTACAAGTCAGGAGAATTGTCAAAGTGGAGCTGGGAGCTTTCTAAAACTCCAGCTAATTACAGAGTACATGAAATTACATAATTCTCACATTGGAAGGGACCTTAGAGATCATCTAGGTTTTATAATAAATCAGTGATGGTGCCAAGAATAGAAACTTTGCTCTCTGCGAAGAGCTTTCTGGATGCGAGAAGACACGTGCAGAGGGATTTCTAATGAAACGGAGAAAACCCCCTCCCTTGAGGAAGAAGACCATTCCTTATGATGAAAAAGAATGATCACATTCAGCAGCCTCATGTTTCAGAAAGAAAATTTCTACTTTATAAGAAGAAAGTGAGAGACTGGATTGATACATAATCCACATGCTGAGCACTGGAGCTATCACAGAGAGAAAATTCATGGCAATTAACAGACTCTAAGTCAGGGATGTCTGATCTAATCACAAGTTCCAACTAGCTCTAACCAAGCCAAAAAAATGAAAATCCTGGATAGAATAATAATTGATTGATAATAGATGAGAATTAGTAGCAACAGGATATTGAATGGGATTTTTCTTATTATGTCAGGATTTCAGCCAAAGCCCCAACCTAAGGGCGATAGGTGGTACCCCTCATTCTGTAAAGAAACCAAGGAACCATTAGACATGGACTCCAGCAGTGCTCTAAGGATCCAAATGGATCCTCCAGCCATCACCCCCGTTGGCAGAAGATGAGAGCCCAGGGTTCCTTTCTTGTTGTTGGTAGACAAAGAAAGAAGCCTCCCAAGGGACCACACCTGGAGATGAGTGCTGCTCTAAGAGGGTGGGCTAGCATCTCAGTCTCTGGCTAGAGGCTTACTGAGCAGCCCGTCTCGGTGGCTCATGAGAGAGCCTGAGCTGTGGCCCCGGGAGGTGGGAAATTCTGTAGCCAGAGGCTGACCAAAGCAGTCAGTGATGGTGGGAAAGGAGAGAGACCAGTTGCATGGTGCGGTGATCTCCACTCTTCACACTGACCAGGATGAGTGGAGATTCTTGAAGGCCAAAGAGATACAACAAAAAGTAGCTGGGCCTGAGTCATTTGAGGGTATAACACCCCTGAGGGTGACCTGTGCAAGGGAGGGGACTGTAGCTGTAAGAGGCTGTAAGGTTTACCACCCTGGTCAGGAACTGGGCAGAAAGTCGTGGGAGGTCAGCCAGGGAGCTCTTTACCTAAGTCAGGTTCCCATAAGGGCATCCAAGAAGACTTGCTCTTGTGTCTAATGACACAGCTAGCTTTGGGACACTTGCCACACAGAGGGCTTCAGCAACCATGAGAGAACTACAAAGAATACACTCTTAATATAAAGGCTTTCGCTCCTTGTATTAGTTTCATAGGGCTGCCATAATACATTACTATAAACCTGGTGGCTTAAAACAATAGGAGTGTATTCTCTCACAATTCCGGAGGCCAGAAGTCTGAAATCAAGGTGTCAGCAGGGCTGGGGTCCCTCAAAAGTTCTAAGGGGACAATCCATTCCTTGACCCTTCCAGCTTCAGATGGCTCCAGGTGTTCCTTGGCTTGTGGCTGCATCACTCTTATCTGACTTTATGGTCACATTGCCTCTTCCTCTTCTCTCTCTGTGTTTCTGATAAGGACATGTCATTGGATTTAGAACCCACTTGGATAACCCAGGATAATCTCAACTTAAGATCCTTAACTTAATTATATCTGCAAAGATCCCTTTTCCAAATAAGTTCATAATCACAGGATCTGAGGATCAGGACATGGACATATCATCTTTGAGGTAACAATTCAACTCACTACATTCCTTGTCCCCCTTTCCTCCTCCAACCAGGTAGAGACCAGAAATTTCAAGGTGAGGGGGAAGAGGAGGCAAGAATAGACTATATATGCCTTTTTCTTCCCCAGAGATTTCCCACTGCATGTGAAACAGGCCCAAGCTGAGAGAAGAATCTTTGAAGTGAACATGAGGTTGAAATTTTAAATTGTACCTTACTAAACTTTCATTACTTCAAGGTAACTTTGAAGTTTTGAGATCTGAGACTTTCTCAAGGGTCATGAAAAGGAGACCTGACCAAATAGAACCAAAGGCCCTAATGGGAAGGGCTAAAATGGGCATTTCCTGTTGTACTTCATCGAAATCACCATATTCAATAAAGTGGTTACACTAATATTAGTTAATAGTTTATGCTTTTCTAACTCAAATGTCCATTGACAGAGGAATGGATAAAAAAGATGTGGTACATATATGCAATGGAATATTACTCAGCTATACAAAGGAACAAAACAGTGCCATTTGCAGAGGCATGGATGGACCTAAAGATTGTCATACAGAGTGAAGTTAAGTCAGAAAAACAAATATCATAAAATATCACTTATATGTGGAATCTAGAAAAATGGTAAAGATGAACTTTTTAGCAAAGCAGAAATAGAGTCACAGATGTAGAGAACAAATTTATGGTTACGAAGCGGGGAAGGGGAGGTGGGATGAATTGGGAGACTGGATTGACAATATATACACTGCTATGTATAAAATAGATGACTAATGAGAACCTACTGTATAGCACAGGGAACTCTCTACTCAGTGCTCTGTGGTGACCTAGATGGGAGGGAAACCTGGAAGGGAGTGGATATATACATGTGGCTGGTTCACTTTGCTGCACGACAGGGGCTAGCACAGCACTGTTAAGCAACTATACTCCAATAAAAATTAATTTAAAATAGTTTATGCTTTTCTATTATAAGGTCTCTGAGGGTTTTTTTTTAATAAGAAAAGTAAAATTTAGAGGTGGAGTGTGCTAATATATGTTCTCAGTAACCATCATATTAAGAAGGCACTATTTGTTTGGGACAAATATCCATGGAAACCCAAACTATAACATTGTACTAAACATCAATCACTGAAGCAGGAAGAATGAGAACAAGCAGTTCTCTTATTAGCAGGTTTCTTACCCACCTACCTGACCACCAACTCCAGATACGGACTGATCAGGAAAGTACCTACCCCATCCATCAAAATTCTAATAATGCAGCCTCATATCACTTCGAATTTGTAAGAGCTTTGCCACAATGCTGGTTAGGCTGAGTTGTTATTAATGGAAACCTCAAGGTCAAATGAACAACTAAAAAGGCACTTGTCTATTTGAACAATTGGTTTTTTTGAGATTACAGAAAATTTCTAACCTAAATACCTCTCTGTTCTTTCATGGCTTTTAACTGTAATTTTATTTATTTCAGCTGTTTTCAGCTTGTTGCAATCTTTGTGATGTTGACTTTGTTACTCATGTGTTAGGTTTCACTCATCGTTTTGCATCATGCACACATTGGCAAACTGGCGTTCTGGGATTGCATTAACAGGAATATTGGGACAGGGTAGAGCTCTGTGGTAAGCCAGTGGAGACCACTGTTCTAGTATTCAGTCAGCTAGAAGGTCAACACTCAGAAGCTTTCATTTAGTTATTTTTGCAGTCCTGGACTTCTTAGAGAAAGAGAAACACCAACAAAATAAGAAAATATCAAGGTCAGTAAGGAAAAAATTACATGGTAAGCCTGGACTCAATCACATTCTGCCCAATAGCCTCCTACTTCTACCTCAATAGTTACTGGTCTGCGAAGTTAGAATTCATGTTCAGTTTAATGACTTCAAAAATGCTAAGGCAAAAACAAAAAAGGTGGTTGAATTCATTTCAGTAAAATGTGAAAACCCAAAAGGATCCATTTAATCCTGAGTTAACTGGAAATATCAGTTGTCCAGTTACCACTATTCTCTGAGTTTTGGTATAATCAACCTATTCTCCTTGTCTCTACCTTAAGTGATAGTTGAGGTTGAGGATGGGAAAGTGGTTGGAGGGCAGACAGAATTTAGTAAGAGAAAGAGCTGACAAGAGAAGAGGGTAATACAGAGTTCAGAGATGAAGCAACTCTGGAGCACAGGCATCTAGCATGTAGCTCATTGACCAAATACCATCACTCTGATAGAGAATTTTAGCCAAAACAAAGAATGCTCCCTAATTAGATGACACACTTTAACTAGAAAGCCAGAGTTCTGTAACTACCCTGTCTGGGTCTCTATTGTATAGAGATGTCACCCTAGCGGGTTTTAATTTATTAATCATTAGGAAGAAAGTGGATGCTATTATCTAACTTGGGTTTCATTAATTAATACTAGATCATGATACCAGGGCAATAAAATGGATTATTCAGTATAGGAAATAATGACTTGGAATAAGCTTTCCTACGCATATGACTCACTGCAATTTCATTCAATAACCCATGCCAAGCGTGGATCATCTTGACTCATTTTTGTCAGTAGTGAAACATCACACAGACATATGAAAATTCCCGGCTGCCTCTGCCCTGGACGTCCTGACAGTGCCTGGGATCCTGTCCCACAGAGCCTTTTCCAGACAGTCTTGGTTCCTTTGGGAGCCTGAAGCAGATTTGCTCATGATCCTGTCAGACTCTTAGGGCCAGTATGTGGCGAGTCCCAACAAGCCAAAACCACCCAAATGCCAAAATCAGTAAAACAGGAAAGATGAGCATAAAATGACTCAACTTTCTTGGTTGCCACAACAGAATGCAGTGCATGTTTTCTATGCTTAAAAATCATAGGAAACGGTGTCCTCTTTACAAGATTAAAACAGTTATTTGGTTTTTAGAATATTATAAAAGCTTAGGAAGAAACTAAAGCTTAGGACTAAAACCACATCTTAACACTGGATATATTTAACCCCAGTTTATCAATCACAGTGGGAGTACAGCTTGTTTATTTCTTGGAGCAAGTATACACATCAGTGCTTTGGTGACGGAGTGTTTAAAAGCTAACAAATGTGTGTGATGTAGAAAAAGAAATGATATATAAACAAGCTGTGTATTATTTTTGTTTCTTTTTATTGGTTTTGTTGTAGGTATAGCTCACATTATTAACAGCCCAAAGTACTGATAGTAGCTGTCATACAAATAGGCATAAGATGCAGAATAGGAAATAGATACACTCTTTTACTTGCTTTGGCATTAATAATTAGCAATTTAGATTCGTCAGAAAAGTGTATACTGGAAAATGTTGTGGAGTTCCTCCTCTGAGGCAGGAATATCAGGGATGCATTGATGCTGGCCTCTCTTACTGGCTGACTGAGGATTACGGCTCTGGATTGCTCTAGAAGTGCTCTCTCTCTCACCTTGCGCTTTGAAGGGCCTTTTTGCTTTTATTCAAGCAGTTCCCTCCTCCTGGAACACTTTTTACTCATCAGTGTCTAAATCACAGATATTTTGAAAGGCCTGGTTCATAAGTCTCCAAAGCCTTGCTTAGTACATCTTTCCTCTCTGAACTCCCACCACTCAAGGTCACAGTCCGCACTTCAAGCGGGTGATTTCCCAAATCTTGGTCCCCAAAGACCTCCTTTCTCCCTTCTATGAATGCCACCTTTTGAAAAGGTGCATCTCCCAAGTAAACAATATTGATTAAGAAAAAATCCATCTATTCAATCAGTGCTTTTTGCTTGGGCAGTTATTGTGTAACTATCAATAATGTCATTTTAATTTAGTATTACGAATTGCATAATCACAGGAGTCACTGTCATGGTCGTGGCACTAATTATAATAATGAGGGAAAAGTTAACTCAGCAGTTAGTGGCCTAAATCCAGCTGTTGCACTATACTTGTGTCCAAGGTCATGCCTGGACGTGTTCCGTTGGACTACGGAAATCACCAAATATGTGGCTGTAAAGACATGTCACCCACCGATTGATTGCATCCTAGGAATTCCAATGATGTCATCAACAAGAGATCAAAGTTACTGGTGAGCATGAGCTAAGCAGCATTAATGCAGGGGTCGTAATATTGCAGCCTGAAGAAACTTGACCTTTTATTTTAGCTGGTGTGGCAAGCTTGCTCTTTCTGCAAAGCTTTATTTAATTCTGAAAATAGCTCTTAAAACTTCAGCTTACTGTCTAAAAGCCCTAAGGTTCCAGGGAGGCTAAAGTGAGAATGAGGAACTCTTATTCTAAGCCTCTCTGATTCTTTTACCAAATTTCAGTTGTATTCAACACTGCTGTAACTTCAAAGGTTCTGGTTCCAGAAAAACATTGATCATAGCTGACTAGCCAAGACGTCAAATAGGAACTATTAAAAGGAAAAGCTTAGAGTCAATTATAGTGTCCTGTGTATCCAAACACACACTTGGCTGAGCTTGGAAGGAACACTTCTTAACTTTAGTCTCATAGAAATAACCTTTAAAGAAGAAATTATAAGGGTATAACGTGTTGCAGCCCTACTGTGTGCTAAGCAAGTCATATTCATTATCTCTAGTCTACCAACAGCTTTGCATAGGTTTTATTGTCTCAATATAATTTATATTGAGATTTATATTTTTATAAATTTATATATTTTTATATAAAAATTTATATTTTTGTGCAATCAATTTTTCTTCTTTAAACCCGGTGCCCTTCTTCTGTTCAAACTCACCTCTGACACTGGTTATCCACAGGGTAAAGTCATTACAACAGAAGTGAAAAGAGAATCAAACGAATATGGTTCTTGTCTATACAGTCTAAACAATAGACTTAGAAGAACGCTTTCAAGGTGAATTTTGACCACAACAGAAAACATACAAATTCTTGGGCTAAGGGTCTAAAAGAAAGAAAAATAACAAATTCCTAATTTCATCTTTTTAAAAAGAGCTGTGCTGTTTCTAGTTCACCCCTGTGTCTAGAGTATAGTCCTTTGGAGCCCCAACTGAAGATCTGGAGTATCTGTTTGTGTCCCTCTTCCTTAGAGGGCCTTGAGCTTTAATTTTTGTCTTTCAAATAGTCAGCCACTAGGGCAAGCTCATCTAGGCTTCTCAGCCTCCTATCAACTGCTTTCTGCTTGGGGACCACTCAGGACTTCGCAAATGCCTCAAGGACTCACTTCTCTGCACTTTCCTTCCTGAGAGGTTCTTGGCCTCTCAAGTGCTGCATGCTTTGGTGTCTTAGTCAGTTCGGGCTGCTATAACAAATATACCATAGACTGGGTGGCTTAAACAACAAACATTTGTTTCTCACAGTTCTGGAGGCTGGAAGTCCAAGATCAGGGTGCCATAAGGGTGAAGGCCCTCTTCCTGGCTTACAGATGGCCATCTTCTCATTGAAACCTCTCATGGCAGAGAGAGAGAGCAAACTCTCTCATGTCTCTTCTTATAAGGGCACTGATCCCATCACGAAACCTCCACCTTCATGTCCTAATTAGTGCCCCAAAGTGCCAGCTCCAAATACCATCACAAGGGGATTAGGGTATCAACATACGAATTTTGGGGGGATACAAATGTTCAGTCTATAGCACATGATAAACTTAAATGCTAATTTTTGAATGCTGTCTCCCTAAGACTGTAAAGGCTCTGCTCAGCTGCTGCTTTCTGCTTGCTTTCTGCTCATATCTTTTCACATCTCACTGCTTTGGAATGAGTAAATGCCTCAAAGGGGAAGCAATGTAGCATAGGACTGTGGCACATGCACAGAGTCTGTATGCCCCTCCATGTTCCTCTGAGAGCAGCAGAATGTTTTCCCTTGCAATCAGTGTGGAGGTGGCACTAGCTGCTGGCAGACCCAAGGGACCTTATAGTCTAGAGGGAAGGACACAGTAGCAGATAATGACCAAGGACCATTGTCCTGTGCCTGCCCCAATCACATACTTTAAGGCATGGATCTCCTTAAACCCACAGGGAAAAAAAAAGAAGAGGAGAGGGGTAGAAATCCTACATTGAGTGTGATTCAGTTTTCATCATCTCATCAGGTAGAATAGAGACTTAAGATAGAACTAAAGCTCAGTCACAGAAAAATAAAGACAATTATATATTTTTTGCATATCTGAGTTTGTAGTCCATGCAGGTCATTCCTGTTAATGGGATCACACCACAAATATTGCTCTGTGACTTGCTTAACTATATATCATATAAAATTCCCCAGACAACATATATAGACCTATATTTTTCCTTTCATTGTTGCATAGTAGTCCCTAGTAAGGTTGGATATAATTTATTACTCCATTCTATACCATTAATGAGTGACTAGGAGATTTTTCATTATTTATATTATAAACTGCATTATCACATTCTCATGCTTTTATCATTGAATGACAAAAACCCTAGAAGTGGAAATGCCAGTTTAAAATATATCGACATTAAAAATTTTAATAGATGCTGCCCAATTAGTCTCCTCAGTTATAGCAATTTATATTCTCATCACTGGTATACAAACATGTCCTTTTTTGCATGCTCACAAAACACTGATGCTATCAGTTTCACTATTTTTGTTAATCAAATGGGAAACAATAATACTTCATTATTGTGTTAATTTTTACTTTCCTGATCAATAGTGAGGGTGAGAATCTTTTATATTTTTATTGTCTAGTTATAATTCCTTTTCTGTAAACTATTTGTTTCATTGATTCATAGTTTTCTGATCCTTTTCTGAATAATTTATAGTCATTCTTTTTATTGTATGCCTATTAATCCCTTTTCTGCCACATGATACTTTTTTAAAATTAATTAATTAATTAATGTATTTATTTATTTTTGGCTGCATTGGGTCTTCGTTGCTGCACGTGGGCTTTCTCTAGTTGCGGTGAGCGGGAGCTACTCTTTATTGCAGTGTGCCGGCTTCTCATTGTGGTGGCTTCTCTTGTTGTGGAGCACAGGCTCTAGGTGTGCGGGCTTCAGTAGTTGTGGCATGCAGGCTCAGTAGTTGTGGCTCATGGGCTTAGTTGCTCTGTGGCATGTGGGATCTTCCCAGACAAGGGCTCAAACCCATGTCCCCTGCATTGGCAGGCGTATTCTTAACCACTGTGCCACCAGTGAAGTCCCCTACATGATACTTTTAATAGTTAATACTTATTGAGTGCTTATTTTGCCAGATACAGGATTAAGTGCTTTAGGATATTATCTTAATCTTTATAGAAACCTCCTGTTATTACTACACTCACTAGAATGGCTAAAATAAAAACCACTGACAATACGAAGTGTTGGTGAAGAAGAGGAACAAAGGAGTTCATACATTGCTGGTGGGAATACAAAATGTACAACCACTTTGGGAAACAGTTGGACAGTTTCTTATAAAGTTAAACATATGTTTATTATATGACCAAGCGATCCCACTCTGCATTTATCCATGATAAATAAAAACATATGTCCACAAATATATTTACTTGCATGTTCATAGACTATTCATAGTAATCAAATAGTTCCATATTAAAAGAACCCAAACATGTTTTTTTTTTTGTTTTTTTTTTTTTGAGGTACACAGGCCTCTCACTGTTGTGGCCTCTCCTGCCGCGGAGCAAAGGCTCCGGACACACAGGCTCAGCGGCCATGGCTCACGGACCCAGCCGCTCCGCGGCATGCGGGATCCTCCCAGACTGGGGCACGAACCCACGTCCCCTGCCTCGGCAGGCAGACTCTCAACCACTGCGCCACCAGGGAAGCCCCCCCAAACATGGTTTTAATTGCAGTTTTATCAAATTCTTCCATTTATAAAAGTTTTTATCTTATGCAGTTCACTCTTATTTTGTTTGGCACATAAGAATTTGTAGCAGAGATATATTCCTTTTACCATTCAAAATATCCTTTTCTGTCATATTGAATATTTTACTCTGAATTCCACTTTATTTAGTATTAATTTTGTCTCCTTGTTGTTGTTTAGTTTTTTTATGTCTTGTACATTTTTCAGTGTTTCTCTGACAGGGCTAATAGGAAGTTGGTATTCACAGATGCTCAATTATCAATTGCTTATAACAAATATCTGTTCTGATTGGTTAGTTCCCATGCCATATTAGTTAACTATTTTAAAAATCACTTTGAGGGCATTTTTGTTTTCTTTGGTTTCTTATAAACAGCTGGATGGACAGATTTTAACTTTTCTCCCAATTTGTGACCCTTTGTCATTTGATGGGATAATTTCATTTATTAAATTTATTATTATAATTTATATGCTTAGTTTTATTTTTCCATTATATTTTACACATGCTATTTACTACATTTTGCTGCCACTTCTTTCTTTATTTTCTTCTTTCTGCTAGTTTAAGTTTTAAAACTTTCCTCTTTTCTCTGTTATTTAATATGGGAGTTTCACTATGTTTTTTTCTGATAATGGCTACCTTTCTATTTTTAGTCATATTAAACCTACATTACTTTATTGATAAAAATATATATTATTGTCCCAACCAAAAGTAGAGTGTTTATATGCTTTAGCTTCCCTACTCTTATTCCCCCTACTCTAACTAAAATGAAACCTGGAATATTCTTTTTATTTCCCCATTTCATTAGCTCTCCATCCAAAAATAGCTTAAAATTTCTTGAAATAAATTACAATTTATTTCAAGGCTACAAATAAGTTTTTCCTTATGGATGTCTCTCTGTATCAAGGATCGGTTCCCAATTATGTTTTACTTAGAATTAAAACTATAAAAGTACTTAGAATTAACTGCTATAAAATTTTAATAGATGAATTATTTCTTTTTGCTTATTCTTTCTTCATTTTTGGTGTTATTTGACATTCAGCTGCCTTGAATATTTCTAGAGTAATTTCCTTAGTAATTGTACATGAGTTGTACATAATTGTACAATGGTGGACCACTGTGGTTTTTGTTTACCCAGCATCCCTTTTCCCTTCTTACAGTTTCAGAGCCCTGCTTCCCTGTGACAAATCCATTTCACTTATTTGGGTAAGGCCCTACCCAACTCTACCTAAATCTTCAACTTCCCAGGAAACGGCATATGACCCAAATCCTGGGATCTTTCTTCAAGATGCATCAGAGAGCATCACTTTCTCTTTGAGGATTTCTAAACTTATAGAATGGGAGTCAAGGTGTTGGTGGCCTCCTGCTGCTATGTCTAGAGAGATGGTAAAACCAAGAGGTGGTGAAACAGAGCCCAGATGATATCGCTGATGCATGACTGAAGTCTGCCAATGGACATGGAAATAGTTTAGTTGAGCTTCTGTTAGTTCCAACCAAGATTTAGATTAATACAGGTGATATACCTTTTTAATCACTGCATGGCTAAGAAATTTTGTACTCTTGTACTAAACAATCACATCTGTAGGATCCCTAGATTATAATCATTTTGCCTAAATTGTCTGTGAACTTTGTTCTACTAGCTACTAGATGTTGCAAATGAGAAATCCAACACCAATCTAACGTTCGTTTGCAATTCACCTTCAGAAGTTGTAGTCCAAAGTCTTACTGACTTGTAGCCCCCAACAAAAAATACCAAGATTTTGTTGCTGGCATGCAGAATATTACTGAAATACCAACCTAATGAATGTAGAATGAAATTTAAATTTTTATGATAAGTTTTTAGTTTCAATATTTTAATAGTTTAAGAACTGATACAAATAACTGATTTGCCACAGTGTGTAATGAGTGTCTGGACAGGTGAGGAGAGGAATTACTACCTGAAGAGATTATGGAAAGGCTTGTGGAGAGGTTGAGGTTTGAGTTGAGATGGATGAAACTTCAATAAACAGAGAATTTGTAGGTAGGATATTCCAGTGAGAAGTTAGGCATGAACAGAACAATCAGGTCCGAACACTGAAGAGTGTTTAGAAAATGGAAAGGAGGCTATTGGAATTGAGTGAAAAGTGATTCAAAATTTTATAAGAAAATATTCTGGGATCAGATTGTACAGGTCCAGGAATGACCAGCTGAGGAGTTTCAAGGTTATTCTTTCTGTAGAGGGCAGCCTGGGAAGGTTTGTGGCAGTGGAATGGAAAGAAGATAACAGATGGGAGCCATTTCTTTGACCCTGGAGAATACAGTGAAGCCTGTGTGTGACAGTGGCAGTGAAATCGAAACGTAGGCCCTCCACAGTGTTAGCCAAATTCGGTTCAGCATAGGATTTGGAAGAGTTTCAGTGCTAACTCTGTTTTGATTTCATGGAAGATCAGAGTAATAAAGATGGTGGTAAAGACAGCCCCTGGGCATGAACTTGCAACTAAGTGACAGGTTGGAAGCATGGGAATGAATTGTTTTTATAAAACCTCCATCTGCTTAATCATTGCACAGTAAATCATGTAGGTTAGCAATAATAGTTTCCTCTTGTAAACAGGCTTATTTGCACTTCCATAAATTCTTGTTTAAAAGCTTAGATGTGGGGAGACCTTCAAGATGGCGGAAGAGTAAGACGCGGAGATCACCTTCCTCCCCACAAATACATCAGAAATACATCTACATGTGGAACAACTCCTACAGAACACCTACTGAACGCTGGCAGAAGACCTCAGACCTCCCAAAAGGCAAGAAACTCCCCACGTACCTGGGTAGGGCAAAAGAAAAAAGAATAAACAGAGACAAAAGAATAAGGACGGGACCTGCACCAGTGGGAGGGAGCCGTGAAGGAGGAAAGATTTCCACACAATAGGAAGCCCCTTCGCGGGCGGAGACTGCGGGTGGCGGAGGGGGAAAGCTTCGGAGTAGTGGAGGAGAGCACAGCAACAGGGGTGCGGAGGGCAAAGCGGAGAGATTCCCGCACAGAGGATCAGTGCTGACCAGCACTCACCAGCCCGAGAGGCTTGTCTGCTCACCCGCTGGGGTGGGCAGAGCTGGGAGCTGAGGCTCGGGCTTCGGTCGGATCCCAGGGAGAGGACTGGCGGCGTGAACACAGCCTGCAAGGGGTTAGTGCACCACAGCTAGCCGGGAGGCAGTCCGGGGAAAAGTCTGGACTGCCTAAAGGCAAGAGACCATCGTTTCAGGCGCGCGAGGAGAGGAGATTGAGAGCACCGCCTAAACGAGCTCCAGAGACGGGCGCAAGCCGCGGCTATCAGCGCGGATACCAGAGACAGGCATGAGACGCTAAGGCTGCTGCTGCTGCTGCCACCAGGAAGCCTGTGTGCGAGCGCAGGTCACTATTCACACCCCGCTTCCGGGGAGCCTGTGCAGCCCGCCACAGTCAGGGCCCCAAGATCCAGGGACAACTTACCCGGGAGAACGCACGGCGTGCCTCAGGCTGGTGCAACGTCACGCCGGCCTCTGCCACCGCAGGCTCGCGCCGCACACCGTGCCACTCCCTCTCCCCGGCCTGAAAGAGCCAGAGCCGCCAAATCAGCTGCTCCTTTAACCTCGTCCTGTCTGAGCGAACAACAGATGCCCTCAGGCAACCTACACGCAGCGGTGGGGCCAAATCCAAAGCTGAGCCCTGGGAGCTGTGCGAACAAAGAAGAGAAAGGGAAATCTCTCCCAGCAGCCTCAGGAGCAGCGGATTAAATCTCCACAATCAACTTGATGTACCCTGCATCTGTGGAATACCTGAATAGACAACGAATCATCCCAAATTGAGGAGGTGGACTTTGGGAGCAATGATATATATATATATATCTTTTCCCTTTTTCTCTTTTTTGTGAGTGTGTATGTGTATGCTTCTGTGTGTGATTTTATCTGTATAGCTTTGCTTTTACCATTTGTCCTAGGGTTCTGTCTGTCCGTTGTTTTGTTTTGTTTTTTAGTATAGTTTTTAGTGCTTGTTATCATTGGTGGATTAGTTTTTTCATTTGGTTGCTGTCTTCTTTCTTTTTTTACTTTTTACTTTTTTTTATTTTTAATAATTATTTTCTATTTTAATAACTTTATTTTATTGTTTTATTTTTTCTTTCTTTTTTCTTTTTTTCTCCCTTTTCTTCTGAGCTGTGTGGCTGACAGGGTCTTGGTGCTCTGGCTGGGTGTCAGGCCTGTGCCTCTGAGGTGGGAGAGCTGAGTTCAGGACACTGGACCATCAGAGACCTCCTGGCTCCACGTAATAATCAAATGGAAAAAGCTCTCCCAGAAATCTCCACCTCAATGCTAAGACCCAGCTCCACTCAATGACCAGCAAGCTACAGTGCTGGACACCCTATGCCAAACAACTAGCAAGACAGGAACACAACCCCACCCATTAGCAGAGAGGCTGCCTAAAATCATAATAAGGTCACAGACACCCCAAACACACCACCAAATGCGGTCCTGCCCACCAGAAAGACAAGATCCAGCCTCATCCCTCAGCACACAGGCAGTAGTCCCCTCCACCAGGAAGCCTACACAACCTTAGCCACTGGGGGTAGACACCAAAAACAATGGGAACTACGAACCTGCAGCCTGTGAAAAGGAGACCCCAAACACAGTAAGTTAAGCAAAATGAGAAGACAGAGAAACACACAGCAGATGAAGCAGAAAGGTAAAGACCTACCAGACCAAACAAATGAAGAGGAAGTAGGTAGTCTATCTGAAAAAGAATTCAGAGAAATGATACTAAACATGATTCAAAATCTTGGAAATAGAATGGAGAAAATAAAAGAAACATTTAACAAGGACCTAGAAGAACTAAAGAGCAAACAAACAATGATGAACAACACCATAAATGAAATTAAAAATTCTCTAGAAGGAATCAATAGGAGAATAACTGAGGCAGAAAAATGGATAAGTGACCTAGAAGATAAATTAGTGGAAATAACTACCATGGAGCAGAATAAAAAAAAAGAATGAAAAGAATTGAGGACAGTCTCAGAGACCTCTGGGACGACATTAAACGCACCAACTTTTAAATTATAGGGGTCCCAAGAGAAGAAAAAAGAAAGGAACTGAGAAAATATTCGAAGGAATTATAGTTGAAAACTTCCCTAATATGGGAAAGGAAATAGTTAATCAAGTCCAGGAAGCGCAGAGAGTCCCATACAGGATAAATCCAAGGAAAAACACACCAAGACACATATTAAACAAACTATCAAAAATTAAATACAATGAAAAAATGTTAAAATCAGCAAGGGAAAAACAACAAATAACGTACAAGGGAATCCCCATAAGGTTAACAGCTGATCTTTCAGCAGAAACTCTGCAAGCCAGAAGGGAGTGGCAGGACACATTTAAAGTGATGAAAGGGAAAAACCTACAACCAAGATTACTCTACCCAGCAAGGATCTCATTCAGATGTGACGGAGAAATGAAAACCTTTACAGACAAGCAAAAATTAAGAGAATTCAGCACCACCAAACCAGTTTTACAACAAATGCTAAAGGAACTTCTCTAGGCAGGAAACAAAAGAGAAGGAAAAGACCTACAATAACAAACCCAAAACACTTAGGAAAGTGGTAATAGGAACATACATATCGATAATTACCTTAAATGTAAATGGATTAAATGCTCCAACCAAAAGACATAGACTAGCTGAATGGACACAAAAACAAGACCCATATATATGCTGTCTACAAGAGACCCACTGCAGACCTAGGGACACATACAGACTGAAAGTGAGGGGACGGAAAAAGATATTCCATGCAAATGGAAATCAAAAGAAAGCTGGAGTAGCAATTCTCATATCAGAAAATATATAGACTTTAAAAGAAAGACTATTACAAGAGACAAAGAAGGACACTACATAATGATCAAGGGATCAATCCAAGAAGAAGATATAACAATTGTAAATATTTCTGCACCCAACATAGGAGCACCTCAGTACATAAGGCAAATGCTAACAGCCATAAAAGGGGAAATGGACAGTAACACAATCATAGCAGGGGACTTTAGCACCCCACTTTCACCAATGGACAGAACATCCAAAATGAAAATAAATAAGGAAACACAAGCTTTAAATGTTACATTAAACAAGATGGACTTAATTGATATTTATAGAACATTCTATCCAAAAACAACAGAATACATTTTATTCTCAAGTGCTCATGGAACATTCTTCAGGATAGATCATATCTTTGGTCACAAATCAAGCCTTGGTAAATTTAAGAAAACTGAAATCGTATCAAGTATCTTTTCAGACCACAACACTATGAGACTAGATATCAATTACAGGAAAAAATATGTAAAAAATACAAACACGGGGCTTCCCTGGTGGCGCAGTGGTTGAGAGTCCACCTGCCGATGCAGGGGACACGGGTTCGTGCCTCGGTCCGGGAAAATCCCACATGCCGCGGAGCGGCTGGGCCTGTGAGCCATGGCCGCTGAGCCTGCACGTCCGGAGCCTGTGCTCCACAACGGGAGAGGCCACAACAGTGAGAGGCCCTCGTACAGCAAAAAAAAAAAAAAAAAAAAAAAAAATACAAACACATGGAGGCTAAACAATACACTACTCAGTAACCAAGAGATAACTGAAGAAATCAAAGAGGAAATCAAAAATACCTAGAAACAAATGACAGTGAAAACACAACGACCCAAAACCTATGGGCTGCAGCAAAAGCAGTTCTAAGGGGGAAGTTTACAGCAATACAATCCTACCTCAAGAAACATCTCAAATAAACAACCTAACCTTACACCTAAAGCAATTAGAGAAAGAAGAACAAAAAAACCCCAAAGTTAGCAGAGGGAAAGAAATCATAAAGATCAGATCAGAAATAAATGAAAAAGAAATGAAGGACACAATAGCAAAGATCAATAAAATTAAAAGCTGGTTCTTTGAGAAGATAAAAAAAAATTGATAAATCATTAGCCAGACTCATCAAGAAAAAAAGGGAGAAGACTCAAATCAATAGAATGAGAAATGAAAAAGAAGAAGTAACAACTGACACTGCAGAAATACAAAGGATCATGAGAGATTACTGCAAGCAACTATATGCCAATAAAATGGACAACCTGGAAGAAATTGACAATTTAAAAGCACACCTTCTGAGACTGAACCGGGAAGAAATAGAAAATATAAATAGACCAGTCACAAGCACTGAAATTGAGACTGTGATTAAAACTCTTCCAACAAACAAAAGCCCAGGGCCAGACAACTTCACAGGCAAATTCTATCAGACATTTAGAGAAGAGCTAACACCTATCCTTCTCAAGCTCTTCCAAAATATAGCAGAGGGAGGAACACTCCCAAACTCATTGTATGAGGCCACCATCACCCTGATACCAAAACCAGACAAAGATGTCACAAAGAATGAAAACTACAAGTCAATATCACTGATGAACATAGATTCAAAACTCCTCAACAAAATGCTAGCAAACAGAATCCAACTGTACCTTAAAAGGATCATACACCATGATCAAGTGGGGTTTATTCCAGGAATGCAAGGATTCTTCAATATACGTAAATCACTCAGTGTGATACACCATATTAACAAATTGAAGGATAAAAACCATGATCATCTGAATAGATGCAGAAAAAGCTTTCGACAAAATTCAACACCCATTTATGATAAAAACCATCCAAAAAGTAGGCATAGAGGGAACTTACCTCAACATAATAAAGGCTATATATGACAAACCCACAGCCAACATCGTTCTCAATGGTGAAAAACTGAAACCATTTCCACTAAGTTCAGGAAAAAGACAAGGTTGCCCACTCTCACCGTTATTATTCAACATAGTTTTGGAAGTTTTAGCCACAGCAATTAGAGAAGAAAAAGAAATAAAAGGAATCCAAATAGGAAAAGAAGTAGTAAAGCAGTCACTGTTTGCAGATGACATGATACTATACAGACAGAATACTAAAGACTCTACCAGAAAACTACTAGAACTAATCAATGAATTTGGTAAAGTTGCAGGATACAAAATTAATGCACAGAAGTCTCTTGCATTCCTATACACTAATGATGAAAAATCTGAAAGAGAAATTAAGGAAACACTCCCATTTACCAATGCAACAAAAAGAATAAAATACCTTGGAATAAACCTACCTAAGAAGACGAAAGACGTGTATGCAGAAAACTATAAGACAGTGATGAAAGAAATTAAAGATGATAGAAACAGATGGAGAGATATACCATGTTCATGGATTGGAAGAATCAACATTGTGAAAATGACTCTACTACCCAAAGCAATCTACAGAGTCAATGCAATCCCTATCAAACTACCACTGGCATTTTTCACAGAACTAGAACAAAAAATTTCACAATTTGTATGGAAACACAAAAGACCCTGAAGAGCCAAAGCAATCTTTTTTTTTTTTTTTTGCGGTATGTGGGCCTCTCACTGTTGTGGCCTCCCCCGTCGCGGAGCACAGGCTCCGGATGCGCAGGCTCCGGACGCGCAGGCTCAGCGGCCATGGCTCACGGGCCCAGCCGCTCCGCGGCATATGGGATCCTCCCAGACCGGGGCACGAACCTGCATCCCCTGCATCGGCAGGCGGACTCTCAACCACTTGCGCCACCAGGGAGGCCCCCAAAGCAATCTTGAGAAAGAAAAACGGAGCTGGAGGAATCAGGCTCCCTGACTTCAGACTATACTACCAAGCTACAGGAATCAAGACAGTATGGTACTGGCACAAAAACAGAAATATAGATCAATGGAACAGGATAGAAAGCCCAGAGATAAACCCACACACATATGGTCACCTTATCTTTGATAAAGGAGGCAAGAATATACAATGGAGAAAAGACAGCCTCTTCAATAAGTGGTGCTAGGAAAATTGGACAGCTACATGTAAAAGAATGAAATTAGAACACTCCCTAACACCATACAGAAAAGATAAACTCAAAATGGATTAGAGACCTAAATGTAAGGCCAGACACTATAAAACTCTTAGAGGAAAACATAGGCAGAACACTCTATGACATAAATCACAGCAAGATCCTTTTTGACCCACCTCCTAGAGAAATGGAAATCAAAACAAAAATCAACAAATGAGACCTAATGAAACTTAAAAGCTTTTGCACAGCAAAGGAAACCATAAAAAAGATGAAAAGACAACCCTCAAAATGGGAGAAAATATTTGCAAATGAAGCAACTGACAAAGGATTAACCTCCAAATTTTATAAGCAGCCCATGCAGCTCAATATCAAAAAAACAAACCACCCCATCCAAAAATGGGCAGAAGACCTAAATAGACATTTCTCCAAAGAAGATATACAGATTGCCAGCAAACACATGAAAGAATGCTTAGCATCACTAATCAGTAGAGAAATGCAAATCAAAACTACAATGCGGGATCACCTCACATCGGTCAGAATGGCCATCATCAAAAAATCTACAGGGACTTCCCTGGTGGCGCAGTGGTTAAGAATCTGCCTGCCAACGCAGGGGACACGGTTTTGAGCCCTGGTCCAGGAGGATCCCACATGCCGCGGAGCAACTAAGCTCGTGCGCCACAACTACTGAGCCTGTGTGCCACAACTACTGCAGCCTGCGCACCCTAGAGCCCGTGCTCCACAACAAGAGAAGCCACCTCAATGAGAAGCCTGTGCACCACAACGAAGAGTAGCCCCCACTCCCCACAACTAGAGAAAGTCCACGTGCAGCAACAAAGACCCAACACAGCCAAAAATAAATAAATTTTAAAAAATAGATGAGTCTTAAAAAAAATCTACAAACAATAAATGCTGGAGAGGGTGTGGAGAAAAGGGAACCCTCTTGCACTGTTGCTGGGAATATAAATTGATACAGCCACTATGGAGAACAGTATGGCGGTTCCTTAAAAAACTAAAAATAGAACTACCATACGACCTAGCAATCCCACTACTGGGCATATACCCTGGGGAACCATAATTCAAAAAGAGTCAGGTACCACAATGTTCATTGCAGCTCTGTTTACAATAGCCAGGACATGGAAGCAACCTATGTGTCCATCAACAGATGAATGGATGTAGCACATATGTACAATGGAATGTTACTCAGCCATAAAAAGAAACGAAATTGAGTTATTTGTAGTGAGGTGGATGGACCTAGAGTCTGTCATACAGAGTGAAGTAAGTCAGAAAGAGAAAAACAAATACTGTATGCTAACACATATATATATGGAATCTAAAAAAACCCAAAGATGGTTCTGAAAAACGTAGGGGCAGGACAGGAATAAAGATGCAGACGTAGAGAATTGACTTGAGGACACGGGAAGGGGGAAGGGTAAACTGGGATGAAGTGAGAGAGTGGCATTGACATATATACACTACCAGATGTAAAACAGATAGCTAGTGGAAGCAGCTACATAGCACAGGGAGATCAGCTTGGCTCTTTGTGACCACCTAGAGGGTGGGATAGGGAGGGTGGGAGGGAGACGCAAGAGGAAGGAGATATGGGGATATATGTATATGTATAGCTGACTTACTTTGTTATAAAGCAGAAACTAACACACCATTGTAAAGCAATTATACTCTAATAAAGGTGTTAAGAAAAAAATAAATAAATCTTAGATGTGGAATTTCACAAGTCCACAGATCTATATTAGGGTTCAAGATCCTAATATTTTCATTGTTTATGCATAACGATCTTTGGTTTTCAGGATTGCAGAATAAAAAATATAGTCCCATAAAATTGAAACTCAATAACCGTCATATCAGAACTTCTATCTAATTTATCCAGATGTATGCCTTGATGCTTGTAGCCTCTGATAAATGGAGAGACATATTGTTACTTTATATACATCCATCCATTCATTATTTATTGAACAGTTTCTTTGTGAAAGGTACTGTGCTAGAATTTATATACAGACCTCAGAATACAGTCCTCAATCCTCAGACTAACGCTTTGGGTTAGGTGGTGTTATCTCCGTCTTACAGATGAGGAATCAGGCTGAGAGGTGAGACATTTGTTAGCATAGTTCTCTCTGTCACACAATCTCTCTCTCTCACTCCCTGTGGAACTGAGCCCACATCTACAGGAGCTGGCTTCTGGAAGCTTTTTTGGACAGAATCTTGCCTATCTTGTCATTTTTGATTGGAACCAGCAATGAACATGTGACGCAAAGCTGAGCTAATCAGGTTCTTTCTCCTAGAAATTTGAAATTGCAATTCAGAGACCGTGAGTCCCTGCTTGTGGCTGGAACACATAGACTTGACAGCCTTGGGGAGGCAGATTCCAATAATATGTTTAGAGAAGCATAGGAAGCACAGAAAATTAGGATGAAGCTGCTGCAAAGAGAGAAGCAGAGATGAGAAACAGAGTCATGGTAGCCTTCCATTTCCTAATTTACATCTCTTCTTGAGCTCCAGCTGTATTTCTACCCATGATTTCCATAAGATACCCTTATACCTTTATAATAAATTCCCTTTTTTTTTTTTTTTTTTTGCTATACGCGGGCCTCTCACCTTTGTGGCCTCTCCCATCGCAGAGCACAGGCTCCGGACGCGCAGGCTCAATAGCCATGGCTCACGGGCCCAGCCGCTCCACGGCATGTGGGATCCTCACGGACCGGGGCACGAACCCGTGTCCCCTGCATCGGCAGGCGGACTCTCAACCACTGCGCCACCAGGGAAGCCCTAAATTCCCCTTTTTAGCATAAACTAGCTCAAGTTTATATTTGTTACTTTCAATTAGAGTCTTAATTAATACAGCTGGCATATGACAAAATTTGAACCCAGGTATAATTCCAGGCCATGTTTATAGCCACTACATTATATTTTCTCTCTAGGCAAAGAATTGTTTAACTCATGGACAGTGTATTAATTCTGGGCGAAGATATGATGGTTATGCTGATGACTGCTTACCATTAATTTATTTCAATGGTAAAGGAAGGATTTTGCCAATTTATACACCCACTCATATACAGATTTAAAGAAGCAAGACAACTGACAAAGTTTTGGTGGTGAGTTCATTGGCTGATCAGGACCTCTTTGATGCATCAACAACTTTACTCTCATCATCATCATTATCATTATATTCAGCAAGCTACAGTAGATAGGACCATATACCTTGGAAGGTCTCCAAATATTTTGCAAATCACTGGTTTTAGATCACTGACATGCAGTGACTTCAGGGAGTATGGCAAACCTGTTTCCTCTTCTTCCTGGGCACAGGGTTTTACTACATTTCCCAGGCACCGAAGTTAGTGTGGCCATAAGATCAAGTTCTAGGCAATGGAATGTGAACAGAAATGATCTGAACTACTTGAGGCCTGGCCCATAAAAACACCTAACTGCCATCCTCTATGCTCTTTCTCTCAAGTCAATGATCTTGGAGCCCATGTTTTTTGTTTGTTTTTTGGGGTTTTTTTTTTTTTGCGGTACACAGGTCTCTCACCATTGTGGCCTCTCCTGCTGCGGAGTACAGGCTCCAGACGCGCAGGCCCAGCAGCCATGGCTTATGGGCCCAGCCGCCCCGCGGCATGTGGGATCCTCCCGGACCGGGGCACGAACCCGTGTCCCCTGCATTGGCAGGTGGACTCTCAACCACTGTGCCACCAGGAAAGCCCGGAGCCCATGTTTTGAAGATGGAGGAGCTCCAAGCTAGAGGAATCTTGGGATCTTTAATTATTACTTGGAACAGAACCAACCACTAAGATGGAAAACCCCTTTGAACTTTTATATTTTGCTAAGCTACTAATATTTTGGAGTTTATGTGTTATAGTGGCTAGTACTAGCTTAACAGGGATTATCTCTTTGGTTTATGACTAATTAGCACATATCTCAAGGCAGGAGAACTTCACTAATAGATCTTCTAAAAAGGAAAAGTTCTCTAGTACTAATAAGCCCTGTTTAGAATTTTTCCTTTTAAGTCCTGACTACATGCCAGGTTTGCCATGGAAATAGGATGACTCTGGTTGATTACATCCTGGGCATCTGAGTGATGAAAGAGGCCAGTGTTCCAGGCTTTAATTGATTAATCACATTTCCAGCAAGAAAAAATTATCCCTTGGCTTTTAGCAGTCACTATGGCCATAGAAGAAAAGCACCCCCATGCCAAGACCCCTATTAGTTGTTTTTGCAAGCATGAGCTTTCTTCAAAGACCTTGATTCACAGATCAAGCCCTAAATAGTTAAGCAGAGATAGCTCAATGTGATCAGTTCCTAACAAACTGTCTGATGGGGAGAGTGGAGCAATTCTGTGGCTAATGTAATTAACTAAGGGGCCAACACTCCACATAGTTTAGGCCACACAATGGATTACTTTTGTTGCTATTATTGTTGTTATTAATTTATTTTTTACACACTGAGGGCCAATGAGCTCAGAATAGGCTGTCAGTCTAGCAAGAAACACCCCTTTCCTCTCTCTGTCCACCATCTCTTTAATCTGGAGTCAGAGTACGTATACCTGACTGGTTACCTGCACAGCACCAGTTCATTGGAGAATATACAGTTCTCTGCTTTCCTGATATCCCTTCTCTCTATCCTGATATCTTTGGTCTGAGTAGGCAACCCCAAACAAAACTGGGGAGAGACAGTGGGTTTCATACATTGGAATACAGCATCTCAGGTAACATTGGATGGCCAAGACTGAAGTAGACCTAGAATGAGAGTTGAGTCAAGCGGCTAAGGGAGGGAGCAGAGATCTGGGGTGAAAAACTGGGAGCAGAGTTCAGGGGCCATTGTTCCAATGTAGTTGGTTAGACCTGACTCTTCTAGTCCAGGAAGGTCTGTAAGCAGACTTCAGGGCCCCAGGGGCTCAGTCACAGGGAGGTGTGGTTGTCAGTCACTGGAGCACAGCCTTCTTGCTTCCCCAGCACCCTGTGCACACCCTGTTCTAGCATTTCTCTTAAGGTGCTGTTATTAGTACTGTTTCCCTCTGGAGATTTTCAGCTCCATAAGGCCATGAACCACAGCTTTCACGAAAGTCAATTTTTAAATATGTGGAAAGGGGGAGGGATAAATTAGGAGTCTGGGATTAACAGATACACACTAATATATATAAAACGGATAGGACTTCCCTGGTGGCGCAGTGGTTAAGAATCCGCCTGCCAATGCAGGGAACGCAGTTCGATCCCTGGTCCGGGAAGGTCCCACATGCCGCAGAGCAACTAAGCCTGTGCACCACAACTACTGAGCCCGCGAGCCACAACTACAGAAGCCGGAGCACCTCGAGCCTGTGCTCTGCAACAAGAGAAGCCACCGCAATGAGAAGCCCACGCACCGCAAGGAAGGGTAGCCCTCGCTTGCCACAACTAGAGAAAGCCCACGCGCAGCAACGAAGACCCAATGCAGCCAAAAATAAATAAATAAGTTTATTTTCAAAAACAAAATAAACAAAAAGGACCTACCGAGTAGCACAGGGAACAATATTCAATATCTTGTAATAACCTATTATTGCAATGAATCTGAAAAAGATTATCATACCTAGATAGATAGATACCTGAATCACTTTCCTATACACCTGAAACTAACACATTATAAATCAAATATACTTCAATTTTTTAAAAAACATGTTAATTGCTAGTGCAAAACAACTCTGGAGGAAATATGATAGTATTTTCAACAAATTGTTTGGTAACTGGACATCCCTAGGCAAAAAGAAAAAAAAAAAAGAAACTTGACCTAAACTTTACATCATATATAACCATTAATTTAAAAATGGATCATAGATTTAAATGTAAAATACAACCTACAAACTCAACCTACAAAATTTTTAGGAAAACATCTTCAGGACCTAGGGCTAGGTGAGGAGTTATTAGACATGTCCTCAAAAGCATAATTCATAGAAGAAAATACTACTAAGTTTCACTTCATCAAAATTAAAAACCTCATTCTGTGGAAGACCTTCTTAATAGAGGGTGACAAGACAGCTAGAGACCAGAAGAAAATATTTGCAAAATGTCTCTCCGACAGAGATCTTATATTTACAATATATAAAAAAACCTTTTAAAACTCAACAGTAAAATGACTCAAACAATCCAGTTATACAGTGGAAAAAGACATAAACAGTATTTCACTACAGAGGAATACAGATGGCAAAAACAAAGCACATGAAAAGATTTTCAACATTATTAGCCCTTGGAGAAATGTCAGTTAAACTACAATAAGATATCACTACAAACCTATGAAAACAGCTAAAACAAAAAGCATGAATATACCAAAGGCCAGCAAGGATGCAGAGAGCTTGGATTTCATACACTGATGGTGGGAATGTACAAAGGTACATCTACTCTTGAAAGCAGTTTGGCAGTTGCTTACAAAACTAAACATGCACTTGCCATACAACCTAGTAATTGCGCTCTTGGTCATTTTACCCCAGAGAAGTGAAAACTCATGTTCACACAAAAACCTGTACACACATGTTCATAGCAGCTTTATTCATAACAGCAAAAAAACTAAAAACAAGCCAAACATCTTTCAAGGGGTGAATGGCTGAACACATTCTGGGGCATCCATACCATGCGACACTGTTCAGCAATAAAAAAGAACAAACTCTTGATACGTGCAACAACTTTGATGGGCTTCAAGAGAGATACAGGAGCTGTGGGACCCTACACGGAGCGATCAGGTAATTTGGCCTCCCTGAGGAAGTGATGCTTAAGAGGAGATATACTTTCCTTTGCACCCCAGTGCCTAACAAGGTGCTTAGCTTCTCTGAGGAATGAATGAATGACGTACAAGGCAAAGGGACCAAGGTAACTTCAAGACAAACAACAGGAGTGCTCGTTACAAAGACAGAGAACCACTACCGCGGCATTTTACATTTCCCTAAACCAGGGAGATTGATCACAGTGCTGGGAGCTGTTGAAAACAAGAGAACTGGGATTCACACCTGTAAAAGTTAGGGAGGCCCGAATGCACAGTAGGGCTAGGAGCCAGGCAAAGAATGCAGGATTACCATCTTTCACACTATTTTCCACGTTACACATTTAGCACTTTTTAATACACTGCTATTATCTCTAAAAGCCTGTTTGAAACAATCAAATAGTTGCTAATAACGACATCTATTAGAATTTGACATATTGTCAAATTCTTGTTCATAAGTGGTTTGACTGTTATATACACATTTACCAATATACACGCACACATATATGGAGTGCTCCATTCTAGTTAACAAGAGAAGATATACTTTCTCTCATTAGGTAGATGGGAACCCTCCTGTGGGAAGGGTTTTTTATTAAAATGTTCCTTTAGGGGCTTCCCTGGTGGTGCAGTAGTTGAGAGTCCGCCTGCCGATGCAGGGGACACGGGTTCGTGCCCCGGTCCGGGAAGATCCCACATGCCGCGGAGCGGCTGGGCCCGTGAGCCATGGCCGCTGAGCCTGCACATCCAGAGCCTGTGCTCCGCAACGGGAGAGGCCACAGCAGTGAGAGACCCGTGTACCGCAAAAAAAAAAAAAAAAAAAAAAAATGTTCCTTTATACAGGGCCTTTGTCACAGTGTTTTCTTTGTGAAAACAGTCACACATTTAAGCTGGACTTGGGAGATAGTTTTGCTCCCTGCTCTGCTCGCTATTCATTTTACAAATAACGAGCCCAAGGCCCAGAGCCAGAACTGTCTTTATTTCTCAGTCTCTTACACAGTGGCATGTGCACATTGTTTCCAAATCATGGATTATGAAGTTGTTCATATCAGAGAATATTAGACCTGGAAGGCATCCTCAAAGCCAAAGTCACACAAGTCACTGATGACAGAGTCTCCCAACTCTCCCCACTCCCAGTCTGGTGCTTCTTCCGTGGTCCCAGTTTCTCTCCCTGGGTGCTCCCTATCACGGTTGATTGACTGTAGATTTCCTTGAAATGGGGGACAATTCTTTCCGGCAAGATAAACTTCCTGTCCCAAATGGGAAGCTCATAATGCAGCCACCCAAAGCCACTTGTTGAGTTCTCAAGTTCAAGTTGTTTTTACTACTGACAGAAATTTTCAGAGAGATGTGCAGGTTTGATGGACCTGTGCTTTTGAAACCCAAAGCAGGTTTCAGCAGCGATCATTCCTGGGATTTCTGGCTTCCGGGACTCTGGTCTGGCACATGTGAAATCCATGTGTGCACATCCACAGCCTCATGTCAGGTGCCCATAGGGTTCCCTTGCTGTGGGAACAACAAAGAAAGGCTTACACTTACAGCTACCAATGTGCCTCACTCCACGTATCTCATCAGGATGTTTCCCCTGAAGATTTGTTTTCCAGGTTTTAATGGTGAAAGAAAGAGAGGCTACGTACTTACAGGATTTAGAATAAGCCAGACTTTCACTCATGAACAGGTGCTTTTATGCAAATCAATTTTCCATTTGCCTGGGTTTAAAGCTCTTCCTTCCTGGACAGAGCTCTCAACCAGGGCCCTTAGAGTGAAAGACTGGTTCAATTAAAATGAAAAGCTAAATATTAAATGGGTGAAGGGGTGTGTGTGTGTGTGTGTGTATTACATACAGTGAATGAACTTGCTGAGGCTAAAAAGCAACTATGTATTAACTAATATGTATGAACAGTTCTTTTTAACAAATTAATCAGGTGTGAGCGGTTTAATTGGACATGTTAATTAAGAAGGCTACAATCCCAAATTGAAGTTATGTTTAAATCTCAAATGAGTGTGGTGTTTTTCTTTATAATGGTATCAGAGACAAAAAAAATTATTTAAGTTGCAAATATGAATTTTTTTCTTTGCTTTATTCCTCATCTCCCCAGAAAGGGCTCTTGCTTGCTAGATCAGCTTTTTGGGGGGAGGGGGAAGGGAGAACAGTTGGAGTTATGACAAAACAGGCAAAAGAAAGAAACCAGAGAGGTTAAATTGACCTCCATAACACAGAATTAAGATAGAGAGAGGAATGGATCTATCAGAGCTTAAATGCACTGAATTGGGGGAAATTTTGGAACTTGGAGTAGGGGAGGAGAAATACTTTGGAGCAGTTTCCACGCATGAGTGATGATAAAATGACATGAGATGGGAAACCAAGAATATCAAATAATTTTTGCTTTTGATTATTTTCCATTCGGTGCTGAGAGACTTCATATACAAACTTACGTTTCTCTTTGATTATTATGGATGTAGGACCAAATTTCTTTGAATGTGAAACCATGGAAAGAGTCACTAGGTTGTTGAAACTTATATGGGTTATATACTGAATGTTAAATTAGAGGCATTTTTTTCAACATTAGCTATTGCGTATACACCCATAAGCTTTCATGCACACACACATCATTTAACATCATTGATTATCTAATAACTGCTTTCTGATATTCCAGGGGAACTGCCAGGTGAGAGTGATTGTGTTAGAGCAAGACCATTCTCTCTATTGGGAGAAAAAAATCAAAATACCACCTCTACACTATATCTCAGCAACAAAAGGCAGAATTATCATATAATATTAAAGGCATAGATAGATAGAATATCAATGACAAACGGCTGAACCTGGAGAATCTCAGAGAGAAAAAAACATGTGACTCACAAACATGGACCATATAATTTTTTTCATACTCTTTTATAGCTCTAATTTACATAGAATTATCATCAGCCCTCTATATCCCAGGTTCTGCATCAGATACAACTGTCCTTGAATCGAATTATCCACAGTAGGATGAACCGTGTATGCGTGGGCCCGTGGATGTGAAGGGCTGACTGTATGACATCATTTTATACAAGGGACTTGAGCATCCACAGATTTTGGTATCTGTGGGGTCCTGGAACCAATCATCTGTGGATACCGAGGACAACTGTACTATAATACATCCAGCTATAAAGAGTCTCTCTATTGTTCCATGTATTTAGTTAGTTATGTCTCTAGAAATTTCTGTAGCCTAGCAGTGATTTTAATTTTGGTAAGGTCAAGAACATCTTTGAGACTCAGTTGAAAACTATGGGCCCATCCTAGAAAAATGCACATACATAACAAATACATACTACTTGCAACCTTAAGGGTTCTCCTGGAGACTGGCTTAAAAACTTCTAGATCTTTCTAAAACATCAAAAGCCTGCAACAGAGATGCCTTTGTCCTGTAACGAGACAAGCTGGCAAAGCAACGGGATTCTTCTCTCCTAACTCTTCTGTCATACACGAGAGAGGAGATAGTTCTTGAGCAGAAATGCTGCTCACCCAGTTCCAAATGTTACTAAACTAAGGACCAGTTTTTCAGTGGTGTAACATATGGAGTCAAAGAGAGACTCATTAACACTCCTAAATAATTGAAAAAGAAAAACATGCCATCCTTCCCTACCCCACACATAAAGAGGAAGCAGGCCAAAAATCATGAAGTAACATTTGTGCATCTTTAAAGTTACAATTAATTATTTCACTGAAGCTTTCAAACGCATATTTCTTTGTTCCATAGCCTTAGGGAGCACTTAAGCAAATTCTAGGGTTATGGATCAAACTACAAATGAGCAGCAGGGTTAGGTCTTGCCAACTGAACTTAAGCACTGAAGTTTTTTTAATGAAAAAATTTTGTCTTCATAAAGTTGAAATGTATAGCTCTCCATTTAGAATCATGGCGTCATAAGTGTAACTTGATGTGTATCTACTGGCTCTGCCACCAGAAAATGTTTGTTATAGGGATACTGTACATAAAGCTTTTAGCAAGGATTTGGCATTGAGCAAGGGCTTAACAAAGAGTCATGTTAGCAGGCTCTCCTAAGGCAGCAGGGCCCTTTATTGCTGCTGCTCTACAGATGCTACTACCACTGCAAAGGATTTTTGGTGGCTTGGCTGCCCCAATTCAGCCTCTGACCCATGGCTGAAGCAAAGAAATCCCTAAACTCTAATGCTTGATTTATTCATACCCCTTGGTATCTGGTCATAGCAGGAAGCACACAGAATGGTGGCAGGGCCTTATACCTCCTTGCCTCTAGTTGAGAGAACAAGTTTATATACCTAGGAACAAAACTGTTTCTCTACTCACAACACACTTCTGACACCAAAGGTGTGGGGGTTTTGCCATGCAGCAACTAGTCCTTCAACTCTCGGGACATCAACTGGGTGCCCAATGATTTGATTTAATTCAGACCCTAACTACCAGGACTTAATGCAGACTCCACAGGTTACGGGCTGAGTCTCACAGGACTGCCCACACTTCAGATGCTCATCGCAAGTCTGGATTTCTGGCAATGCTGACCAACTGGCTATACGTTGGGAGTATCCACAGCCCTCTCCTCAGGTTTGATAATTTGCTAGAACGACCTCATAGAAGCCAACTTGGGGAAACAGTTTACTTATTATTACCAGTTTATTATAAAGGATACAACTTAGACACAGCCAAATCTAAGAGATGCATAGGGCAAGGTATATGGAAAGAAGTGCAGAGCTTTCATACCCTCTCTGGGCATACCACCCTCCCAGCACCCCTATGTGTTCACTAACCCAGAAACTCTCCAAACCTCTTCATTTAGGGTTTTTATGGAGGTTCCATTACACAGGCATGATGGATTAAATCACTGGCCCTTGGTGATTAAATGAATCCCCAGCGTCTCTCTTATGCCCAGAGGTGGGGGTAATGAGGCTTCGGGCTGAAAGTTCTAACCCTCTAATCCATGCTTGGTTTCCCTGGCAATCAGCTCCCACTCTCCAGAGTCATCTCCTTAGCATAAAGTCAGGCAGGCTTGAGGCGGGCTTACAATAAATAACAAAATATGCTCTTCTCACCCCTGTCACTCAGAAAATTCCAAGGGTTTTGGGAGCTTTATGCCAGGAACCAGGGAAGAAAATCAAATATATCATTCTTATTACATCACAATATCAAAATACTCCTCTTAAGATCACCTGCTATGTCTTTACATGATTAATTTCACATTCAATTCCTTCAAAGCAGGAGATAGACCCTGCCGGGAGTCTGTTTGGTCACTATGTCTTCATCTTCACCTGTTGATGCTCCCTTCTGTTTTCCTTTGTGGGGAGGGGCTCAGTGGAAGGGAGCTGGGATGCATGTAGGCATCTGGGAGCCCTTATGCTTGGACATACCACCTCTGAAGGCACATGACTTAGGCACTTGTTCCCAACCCTAAGTGTTAACCCTCATATCTACTCTGGTCTAGCAGGTACATAAGTCATCATCATTATCATCATTTTCCTCAAGGCTTAGAATGTATCTTTCTCTTTCAAATCCTTTAACACGCTCTCCCCAACCTACCTTTCCAGCCCTATATTCCACTGTTACTTTCCCACACTTTACAGTTCAGGTAAATGAATATCCATCTTCTCAAATTTTAATCCCAGTTTCAATTTCTTTCCTGAACTCCACACTTGTATATCCAACTGCCTACTTTAATAATGCCACCTGGATGGAAAATACATAATCCCAAGCTCATCATGTTGAAAATTAAACTCCTGATTTTTTTTTTTTTTAGTTTTCTAGAAGGTTCAGCCTGTATTCTGGAAGAGTGAAGCATCCGGCATGTTTTATTCATCTCTCCTGTTCAGTCTTAGAATTGCAGTGTGAGTCTTGTTCAGTATAAGAGGTTTCTCCAGTTGAAGCAATGTGGACTGGCGTCCACTCTGATCACTGACCTGGAATGTGCTTCCTTCACGGCCTGGCCAAATCTGCCTGTTCATTATGTCCCAATCTTGATGTCACATCATCCATTCATTCCTTAGATGTTTATGTCACTGCCTCCTCTCTCCAAGGACTGTGAGAGCTGGAACTGTTTCTGTGACCTAGACAAGCATGATCTTGGACCTCATAAACTATATACACTAGAGTGGGGAGACTTTTACAATAAAAGTAATAAATAAAATCATTCCAGACCATGAAAAGCAATAAGAAGGATCAGCACAATGGATATGACTGTTTCTGGAGATAGAGCTACCACTCTCTCCTCTGAGTAAGGTCCATCTTCAATTTAGGTGCAACACTCAGCCAAATTTAATAAACTTTCTAGGGACTTCCCTGGTGGCACAGTGGTTAAGAATCCACCTGCCAATGCAGGGGACACGGGTTCAAGCCCTGGTCCGGGAAGATCCCACATGCTGCGGAGCAACTAAGCCCGTGCGCCACAACTACTGAGCCTGCGCTCTAGAGCCTGCACACCACAGCTACTGAGCCCACGTGTCACAACTACTGGAGCCCATGAGCCTAGAGCCTGTGCTCTGCAACAAGAGAAGCCACTGCAATGAGAAGCCCGCGCACCGCAACGAAGAGTAGCCCCCACTCGCCGCAACTAGAGGCAGCCCACGCGTAGCAACGAAGACCCAACGCAGCCAAAAATAAATAAACTTTCTATATCCCACTCCAACTGTACCACTGAATATCTCTTATTTTTATTTAGATGAGGAGTCTTGGCAGTGAAAGAGGACTTATGTAAAGGGCATTCACCATTGTAATTTGCCACAGATTAGGGAAACCAGAGGCTTCTCATAGATTTACTCCCTGTGCTTTTGCTGCTAAAATCCCTGCTAACTTCGTGTAGAAGTTCAAATGGAAACTCTGTTTCCATTTGAATTAATCTATTTAACAGTTCTTGAATTCTGGTGCAAACTCTTGCCCATCTTTGTCTCTAACATATTGTCTAATTATTTGTTGAGTTTGTTGTATCCATTTATCAAATGTTAAATTGTTGACCCAGGCTGCATCCTTTCCCTTCCTCCTTGAAAAACTTCCGTTTTGCTAAGTGTTTTTCTTCACTGTGTCTTTTTTCACTACAAGTGCTTTTGGCTTGTCCTAGTGCTCCTAAGCTAGCACCAATTTTATCTAGTCCTTATTGAGGGTATTTTGGCCTGTGTTGGGTTTTCTACCACATATGCCGCTATAAGTGTATTAGTTGCCTGTGTGCAATTTGGAAATGTATTTTCCATCCGGAAATGTTGATTTCCCCAAAATAAAGTCATGTGAGTGTAAGTCACTCTTAAATATATCTTATTCTGAGTGTGCCAGAAAGCTTCCCCTAGCTACCCTTGGCAAAAGTCAGAGATTTCAATGAAATCTCACCATGTTACTTCTAGCATTAGCATTACTCTTGATTTCCCACTAAGATTTGCCATGGCTGAATTCTTCCAACCCATTCTGCTTTTGTCCTTTCTAAACATGGGGTGGTCAGATAAGACTTCTCCGACCCTCACCCCACCATACACTCTCATGGCATCCTGTATTTCTCCTTCACAGCACTTCACTCGCTTGAAATTGTTATTGTATGTATAATAAATTAAGGTGTCACCACTGCTAGACTCTAATTCCAGTGAGGATAGGGACTATGTTCTTCTCATTCATCACTGTATCCCCAGAGTCAAACAAATTGCCTGAGGCAAAGTAAATGCCCAACAAATACAAGGTAACTGATTGACTTAACTTTCGTGTCACGAGATAGTGAAAAGAGCTGGTGGCTCTGGCCATCTCAAGAGCACAGTCTCATTCTGTAGATCATGTCTGTAAACTCTGCAGTGATCTTTCATCAATGAAACTTGCTAAACTCCAATGACTTGGAGGAACAGGCACACCTAGACTTTCAACAAGGAGGGTTTATATGCCTACCTACTGCCATCTTGTCACTCTCAGGTTTTTGGCTACTTGACTCAAATTCTGTTTTCAAAAGCATGCTGTCCTTATCTTCTCCTCGTGTGTTTACAAGACTGCCCATCCTCTGCTGTAATTAGTTCCAAGGCTTTGGGGATTTTTTTGGAATTCCTCCAACCCAGCAGAAAACAAAGAGCAAATTTATACTCCTCTGCTTTGGTCAAAACTGTAAAGTAGAAAAACTTCATTGTTGAGGCTGCCTTCCTGTGAGCCATCTCACTCATCTGGGGTGTCTCCCCACTTGGGTCATCCATCTTCTCCATGTCACCCTCAGGTGATCAGCTCCCTCATTCTGAACCCCAGCTCTCTCCCCCCTCAGCATCCCCTAGTTTAACGCCTCCTCTAGAGCTCTCTATCCCAGAGGGCACCCACCCTGCTGCGCTGTCCTGGCTGCTCAGTACTAAGGGGTTGCCCATCTCAAATGATGAGTTTGCATTTCAGTGAAGCCTCAGAGGGACACAACTGAACCTGAGTAACTAACTCCACTGATAAGCGTGCCTGGGTTCCAGAATGAAGAAGGAGAGATATGGGGACGGTCAGAGCCCTAGAG